>NC_083237.1:25187554-25494365 GCF_032191835.1 Heteronotia binoei
ACTCCATGATTGGGTATGCCTGGAAAATGGAGCAACAGATTTATGTTTTGGACGTTCATAAAGTTCACCTGGGATTTATACGTAAATGTGGACATTTTCTACATTTTGGACCTTCACCACACCACCTCATACTCTACGAAGTACCTCTGTCTCTCCCACACAGTCTTACACATCATGATCTTAGTGAGGTTTTTTTTTTTTACAGATGACATGAAGGATGCCTTAAGAGTCTGGAAGACTTCAGTTCTGAATGTTGTTAATACAATACGGAACACTGGACATAGCCATTTTTAAGCAAATACACTTTTCTGTCAATTCACATTTTCATTCAGCTTGAAGGAGAAGCAATATGATTTTTAAGTGCCCTGGACATGGGCTGGCCCATCCTCCCAATCCTTTGGCATGCCCTGGGGCAAGAAGGAAAGCCCTGTGTCCTGTTCCCCCGGGGCATCCCCCGTCAGCCAAGACTATAAAGAGAAGCGAGTCTGTTGGCTAACAGCAATTAGAGCCTCAGACTTGAGCCCGTTAGCAGCAGCAGAGACAGAATCCAGGTTCCTCTGCTCAGATCAAACACACCAGAAACCGTGTCTGTTCATTATCCCTGGAGCTAGAAATAGAAGGCTGGATGTCTGTCTCCTATTCCCTTTGCGCTGCGTCTATCCCCACTGGAGCTCGCTTTTCTCCCAGGAGGTACAGGAGTCTTTGCTCCCAATCATCCTAGGTTAGGGTGCATGTGCACTTTTACTCTGGATTCATTAATCCAGAATAGAATACCATATTTTGGTTACATACTCACATTTATAAATGCACTGTGGTCAGAAGGGAGGGCAAGTTTGGTGCATTGTGGAGAAAGAATACAAGGCTGCTTTTCAAGCTTTAGTGAGCGGGCACGGGGGTGGGGAAGGAATAGTACTTCTGGGGCTCTGGAGCAGGGGTGTCAAACTCATTTGTTATAAGGCCAGATCTGATATAAGATCTGATTTGTTATAAGGGCCTTGTTGGGCCAGGCCATTTCCTATTTAAGATTAGATAGCAGAAACAGAAACTTTATAAAGGACACAGACAAACACAATTAAAGATTAAAAAAACAAAAGCCCTTAAAACTAAGACATGCTTATAACATTAGCACTTCTTGGTCTTAAAGGTGCTTTCTTGTATTTCTCCCATGGGATCCAGGGAACTGGGCAAAGGAAGCTCTGGCTCTTTCATTCCTTCCCCAGGGGACCAGAAGGGGGAGAAGCCTCAGCCAATAGAGAAAATAGAGGCTTTGCTCTGTAGCTCCTGTGCGATTGAGCAAGCCTGGAAAAGCATGCTGTGATGCAGAAGGAGCAAGAGAGAGGGAGAAGGAAGCAGATGACAGCCAGTTGCTTGGGGGCTGATAGGAGCCCTCTGGGGGCCTGATTTGGCTCCCAGGCTGCATGTTTGACACCCCTGCTCTGGAGTGTTACTGTGGCATCCCTTAAGACATGAACATGTAATACTAGGGAGAGGTAAATCACATTTTTGTTGTGAATTTGACTATCTTGATTAGCATGAACTTGCCTGTTGCTGTGTGATTTTGGCTGACAGATCTGATGAGTGATTAGGGACTTGACAAAATGGTTTTAATAATCCTTAATGGCGATTCGTCTCTTTCCAGCCTTGGAATTGTGATATCCATGAGAGTTTGGGGAAGAACAGAGATGGCAAGAAGGTACTTTGCCATTCTGAACTGGGACGTGGGGAGGGCAGTTGGCTGAAGGTGAAACATCTTAAGGTTCAGGGGCTCTCTCTGAGAACCTGTAGCAATGTTAGCAGATTTTCTGGCTACTATAGGAGTGCCTTTGTTTCCTCTGTGCACTCGGTGTGTATATTTATAAACTGATATTATAAAGATGCAATACATTTCTAATGGGTTTACATCCAAAGAAAACTGAATCACATAGCACTAACTTTGGTGGGGTTTGAGGAGGTAAAAAGATGAATGGGAGAGTGTGTGAAGCCCAGGTGCTATAGGCACCTTATCTTGAATAAGTGGACAGAGTTGCCAACCTTTAGGTGAGACCTGGAAATCTCCTGGAATTACAAATGATCTCCAGACTATAGAGATAGTTCCCCTGGAGAAATAGCAGCTTTGGACAGGTGACTCTGTGACATTATACCCTCTCCCATGCTATATCCCTAAATCTCCAGGAATTCCCCAACCTAGAATTGGCAACCCAATTTCTACAGCGTACACACCAAAAGTAACAAACACTCCTAATCTGAGACACCAAAGTGCCCTCTGTTTTTTTCTGTCAACTTGGATCTATTGTGAGGAGAGAGGCATGTCTGCCAAAAAACCAGTACCATACACTTTTTGATTTTGCTCCCCACACCCAATTTCTCATAGCCCCATTCCTCATGCACAGGACCCAGGAATCCTGGCTTCCAGCTCACCTTCCCGCTACTCCCCCCAGAACCGGGCATGTGGATAGGCTTTACCGTCACTCAGAAACTGGAGGAGGGCCAGGTCAATGGGCCGTTTCCACTTGGATCCCTTCTGCAACGCAATGCCGTAGCCAGTGGTGGCAAAGACTTTCCCACTTCCTATGGTGACCAGTTTACAGCCCTCTTCCTTGCGAGCCATGTAGTTTAGGACTGCTGCATCGTAAATGAAGGCATCCAGCTTCCTGCAGTCAGTCAGACAGACAGACAAGACAGGCAGAGGCAGATAAATGGGAATCAAGGTGCAAGTAGGCTGCTGATTAAAGATTGCTTAATATTTGATTTATTGAGCTTCTAGTGGATTTAGACCTAACTACTTATTCATAATGCAAAGCTAGTGAAAGAGGCTTTTTGAGAATTGTGATGGAGGGGGGCAGTTTCCTTTAAGTGAGAGGCAGCTGATGGTTGAACAAACAAATGCATTCACGTTATTTGGAGAGGCCATGTTCCATGGCTTTTATGTATCCTATTGCAATAGGATGATGGAACCAAAAATAACTTTAAACTAAACAGATTCAAGACTAAGCTTCCCAACTGTTTGGGTTTGGTGGGGAATTCCCCATCAATTTCCCACCCTTGAGAAACTAAGGAGCTGGAGAAAAAAGGCCTCTAAAATGACACTCTAGGAATCTCCAGCAATCTCTATGGTCTTTATCACGGAAAGGAAAATCCCTACAGTGTCATCCTGAAACAACATTGTGTCCTCCTCTGGTACTGCCTTCCAAACTTCCTGGCATTTGCCTAGGCAGTGCTGGAAATCCTATTCAAGACCCAGCAGTACTGTGGAAAGGTCAATTTATATATATATATATATATATATATATATATATATATATATATATATATATATATATATATATATATATATATATATATATATGAACAATGATTTCAACAAAGCACTGTCAGCATTGGTTCCATATTGCAGTTAGAAAGAAAGCCATAGGTTTTACGACAGGCAAAATGATGGCCAGTATTGGTTAACCAACTGGAAAGAAAAACCATCTTTAAGTTTCTTCTTTGTCATCAAAACTGGCATGGGGGCAGGAGCTGGCCCAGTTGTGAAGCCTGTACTGCAGTGAGTCCTTCAAGAGCACCAGGCCTTTGTTTGTTCTCACATTGCCAGTTAAGCAGACTACAGGATTTTAATATGCAGTAGATTTGTCTGCCAGTTAAAACAATTAGAGTTTCTAGCCATATATATACATGGCAAAGGAGATACGGTACATTGGAGAGGCCTATAGAGAAAGAAAGCCTCTCCTGCTAGAAAGCCTCTTTTCCCGTCTTTGCCACACACACCCTTAGTCCCCCCTCCCAATGATATACACGTTTGACCTATTCAATCAGTTTCCATCTACAGCTCAATTCTGTGCACTCCTCCCCTTCTGATGTTTTCTTGTTCAGGCTAATTTACAGCCTTACTAACTGGCCAATCCGGTACACAGTTAGACACGCCTGTATTAATTAGGTCTTTTTAAGCAGGAGGCCTCTGCTACAACAGGTTCACTCTGTAGTTGTAATCACACTGATTACAATTAATTGTCTTGAGCTCACACCAGTGGAGAAAGGGGGTCTAGAAATGTATTAAATAAAGATATAAACTCTGCTCAGCGGCAAAGCACATGCATGGCATGCAACAGCCCCAGGATTAATCCCTGACATCTCCCGTCAAAAGATGGCAGCTGTTGCAAAAAAACCCCAAAACCCTTCTCTGCCTGAGATGCTGGAAATCTGCTGCCAGGCTAGACAGTCCTGAGCTAGATGGATGGGCCAGTGGTGATGTGCTATTTAAAAACGAGCCAAAACCTAAGTTCCACCCCCCTTCCAAAAAAAACAGTTAAAAGAGAGCCCCTGCTGATAAGAGCAGGAAGCACTTGCAGACAGCAAACTCCACATGAGGACAAGAAAAGACTCAAAGAGCCAAGAAGGCTGCAGGTACACACAGACCCTTTGAAACGCCACAGTCGGAATGGCCCCCAGAGTTGGGGCTTTGCCCATCCGCAAGAAAGGTAAGGCCACAACATGGAAGTCAGGAAGGGAATCACAAAACAGCCAGATAAAAATGCAAGGGGGACACATCTGGTTCCCCATCTGTTTTATGGATTAAAAGAACACCCACACTTTAAACGAGGACATCAGCAAACTAGAAGATGTCCACAGGAGGATGAGCATCACAGTGAGGGGTCTGGAAACCTAGCCCTGTGGGGCTGAAGAACTGGGCATGTTTTGCCTGGAGAAGACTAAGGAGAGACATGATCACTGTCTTCAAAGTGAATAAAGGGCAATGGAAGAATCTTGTTTTGCTTGATCTATGGGGTAAGGGCCAGGGTTAAACCAAATGGAAATTACAAGGAAGGAAATTTCAACAAAATATTTGGAGAAACTTTCTAACAGAAAGAACTATTCAGTGGTGGGACAGATGGCCTCAGGAGATGGATTCTCCATCACAGGAGGTCTTTAAGCAACTGTTAGGATGGTTGTCTGTTGGAGATACTATAGTTGCATACTCCTGCACTGACCAGAGGGTAGCGAGATTACCTGCAAGGCACCTTCCAACCTGACAGGCATTCTACATGAAAGTGCAAACCAGTGCCCCTGCTGTAGAAGCAGCAGCAAGCAGAGTGGAGATGGGTAGGAATGGGGGTCCCTGCACCCCTCCCAACTGTCCCCACCCCCACTCATCCCCTTCAGCACAGAAGCGCCTTGGAGAAAACAAGTCCCTTCACACTCTTTCCTCCTTCACAGATGAGCTGCAGTTAAAGAGATACCACAGCTTACCTGTGAACAAAAGAAAGCCCATTAAAGGGTTGAAGGAAGAGAGCTAAAACTCCACCAACCACTGTGGATTGGCTGTAGACAGGACTACGCCATCACTTCCCCTTCTAGTTGAAGCAAAAGAGGTTCCACCTTTGCTCCACCTTACAAAGGAGACCTACGAGTCATGCTCATGTGAGCAAAACAATTACCGTAATAGAGGTTCCCCCTAAAAGAGAAGCATCACAGAGAGCAAAATCCCTGTGGAACCCACCCTGTGATTTTTCTCAGAGGTCAGGATGTTTGGCCTGTGAAGGAGTCAGGACAGGCAGAGCCCAGGCAGCTGTCTGGGCCAAAGTTTGCAGGAATGTGGTGAGTTAAGAATGGAACTCAGTTATGGTTTGAAGCAGGCTGGAATCAGACATATTATAAGAGGAACTTGATGGAGTACACTGGCTTAAGTTTGGGTCATCTCTGAAAGAACTCTGTGGAGCAGTAAAGCAACTGGCTATTGCAAAATACGATCCACTTTAGGGCACGTCCTCAAATTCCACTCAACCAGGATTAGTCCCCACTTTGAAACACCCTGAATGCATGGCTGAAAATTAGCTTTCCTCTCATTGCTTTAATGTGTATTCATGTATAGGGTAGGGATTTCAACCTTTTTACAATGTTATGAGTAAAGATCCAGGGGGTGGCTTTTATTCTGGGTTAATTAGCACAGTATATGGGGTAATCTTGCACCCACAGGATTAAATAGAAAGTCATATTTCATAAACCAAGACAGTTTTTAAATTGGTGGCAGGCTTGGCAGGAGTTCCAAAATCCTCCAGAACTCCCCACCCCCACCCCAAGGCTTCTTACACAGGCTGAGGCATAATGCACTCCTGTATCAATTACAATTAAAGTCACAAATGCACACAAATACACAGCCCACAAATTCACATGCAAAAGACCCACATACAAGACCAGTTAATAGCATGACTGTGCAGCTTAATCTTGCATTTATGCCTCACTGTGTTCTTATGTGGATTGCTTGTGAAATGAGGCGGCTGGAGTCCCTAGGAGCGCTGCAGTGGGGAGCAGTGGGGCACACTCTTGCTGGCATACAGAGTCACCAAGGCTAAACAAGCCCTGGCTCCCTGAGGCTGCGCAGCAAAGCAGTGTACTGTTTTTAGAGAATTTTTTAAAAACGTTGTTATAACCTCACAAAATAGTTTGGGTGTGGAAGCCTGGGGAGTTTCCACCAGTGATATCACAAGCAGCATCCAATAGTATCAAGCAGTGTGGCATCAGTCAATTAGAGCATTAGACTAAGATTATATTAGTATTAGCCAATTAAGAGTATTTGACTAAAACCTGATAGATCCTGGTTTGAACCCCTGCTGTGCCAGGGAAGCACACTCAGCCTCACCTGCTTTGCAGGGTTGTTGTAAGGATATAAAATGGGGGGCGGGGAAGCCATGTAAGCTGCTTTGGGTCCCCATCAGGAATGATGGCTGGGTATCAACGAAGTAAATCAATAGTCTGCAACGCTCACACAATCACATTCCACGCAGCAATGATAACAGTAACCAGGGTTTTTTCTGCAGCAGGGACTCCTTTGCCTATTAGGCCACACACTCCTGATCATAGAATCATAGAGTTGGAAGGGACCTCCAGTGTCATCTAGTCCAACCCCCTGCACAATGCAGGAAACTCACAAATAAAGGTAACGGTAGTCCCCTGTGCAAGCACCAGTCATTTTTGACTGGGGTGACGTTGCTTTCACAACGTTTTCACGGCAGACTTTTTACGGGGTGGTTTGCCATTGCCTTCCCCAGTCATCTACACTTTCCTGGGTACTCATTTTACCAACCTCAGAAGGATGGAAGGATGGAAGGCTGAGTTAACCTTGAACTGCCTACCCGAACCAGCTTTCACTGGGATCGAACTCAGGTCGTGAGCAGAGGGCTCTCACTGCAGTATTGCAGCTTTACCACTCTGCGCCACACGGCTCTCACTCACAAATACCTCCCTCTAAATTCACAGAATCTTCATTGCTGTCAGATGGCCATCTAGCCTCTGTTTAAAAACCTCCAAGGAAGGAGAGCTCACCACCTCCTGAGGAAGCCTGTTCCACTGAGGAACCGCTCTAATGGTCAGGAAGTTCTTCCTAATGTTGAACCAGAAACTCTTTTGATTTAATTTCAACCCATTGGTTCTGGTCCAACCTTCTTGGGGCCACAGAAAATAATTCCACACCAGGGGAGGGACGGTGGCTCAGTGGTAGAGCATCTGCTTGGAAAGCAGAAGGTCCCAGGTTCAATCCCTGGCATCTCCAAAAAAGGGTCCAGGCAAATAGGTGTGAAAAACCTCAGCTTGAGACCCTGGAGAGCCGCTGCCAGTCTGAGAAGACAATACTGACTTTGATGGACCAAAGGTCTGATTCAGTATAAGGCAGCTTCATATGTTCACCATCCTCTATATTACAGCCCTTCAAGTACTTGAAGATGGTGATCATATCACCTCTCAGTCACCTCCTCTCCAGGCTAAACATGCCCAGCTTCTTCAACCTTTCTTCATAGGACTTGGTCTCCAGACCCCTCACCATCTTCATCACCCTCTTCTGAACCCATTCCAGCTGGTCAATATCCTTCTAAAAATGTGGTGCCCAAAACTGAACACAATACTCCAGGTGAGGTCTTACCAGAGCAGAGTAAAGCGATACCATCACATCATGTGATCCGGACACTATACTTCTGTTGATACAACCCAAAACTGCATTTGCTTTTTTAGCCACCGCATCACACTGTTGACTCATGTTCAGCGTATGATCCACTAAGACCCCTAGATCCTTTTTTGCACATACTACTGCTAAGACAAGTCTCTCCCATCCTATAACCATGCATTAGATTTTTCCTACCTAAATGCAGAACTTTACATTTATCCCTGTTAAAATTCATTTTATTGGTTTTAGCCCAGTTTTCCAGCCTGTCAAGGTCATCCTGTATCCTGTTTCTGTCTTCTACTGTATTTGCAACCCCTCCCAATTTATGATGTAGCCAATAAACCTGGAGCTTACAGTAGGCCCTGTAGTAAGAATCCTGTAAACTCTTGCAGGATTGGCAACATCAGGGGTGTGTGGCTTAATATGCAAAGTAGTTCCTGCTACAAAAAAAGCCCTGAGAGCAATTAATGCACCCTTTGGGGGGCAACATTGACAATAGAAGCACAACCTTGTGGAAGGATGCAAAGAGCGTATGCTATGAAGCAGAAACAATTGCATGTTCACTGTGTCAAAAAATGGACTGTTTGGAAAGGCCCCTGGGGTTTACTGTAAACTATACATAGACAAGAACAAACTCTTCCAAGGGTTGAAGAGTAAAAGAAGACTCTCTCTAACCCCTCCCCCATGCCATTTCCCCACCTACCCCGTCTTCAGGTTATGGAGTGCATCCTCCACGCTGCGCTGGTTGTATTTCCCCATATATTCGTGCATCTCCCCATAGTTGTTTCGAATATTTTTCTCAGTACTCCCATTGGGAACAGTGCCAAACCTCAGAGGTGGGTAGTGGTTCTGCGGTCTCTGGAACTGTTGAGGGAGGCAAAGTGAAATTGGGAGGACAAAGAGAGTTTAACCCATTCCCTCCCCCTTGCCTGTTTCAGAAAGGGTGGAGAGAGGCATTTAATTCTGGGGAGTTGGTTTTTAATCTAGTGCTTCATAATGGCCAATTGGCTGAGCAATAAACTTGAAACTTGACTAGTAGTGATCATGACAGAGATAATTTCCCAAACATGATTTCTGGATAAATGGATGCACCCTAAATGTGTGACGGAGAGATAGATGGTCTTGTACTGGATGAATGGATAAGAACCAAAGAGGTGCATATAACGGTGACAGATGGATAACAAATCAAGATAGTGGGTATTTGGGGATCAAAAAATGAGTAGAAAGATGGCAAAAGGGGCTGGGGGGGCAGGATGGTGTTCTCCTCTGGTTATCCAGGGTGAAATTGTGGATGACTCTGTGGTTGAGTTTTGCTCACACTTAGAGGAGCTGACTATGCGTCAAGAGTGTGGCTGAGCCTCAGCACCAATTAAGCCAATGTGGGAGAAGGGAATCAAGGGTGCAGAAGCAGCTGCAGGAAAGGTGCTTGAGGAGTTTCATGAGCTGGGGAAAGGGGACTTGCAGTACCCCAAAAGGATGGGCTGGGGAAGATCAAAATGCCCCTCCCCTCAATTCTGCACTCTAATTTCCCTCTACCAAAGCTACTCTTCATTTTCAAAAGTGGTACTGTGGGGCTGTTCAGTTACACGTGTCCGTGTACAACATATAGTACTAGTGTGCTGAATATAGAATTTGAAGGAACACCCCCCTCCCATGTAGATGTCACTGGTGGAGTGTGCACTTCTTGAGTGGAAAGTCCTATCTACTCAGGGATCTTTTCGGCCCCTCTTATTCAGACAGGTAAGCAGGCAGACTATGTGTGGATCAGTGGGCTAAGGAAGGATGAACGAGTGGCCACATACAAAAAGTGTGTTTCCTCTCTAGAATCCAACTGAGAGGGCAAATAAGGGATCTCTAGAAAGAGAAAGGCATATTCACAAACTGGGTGAGCCATCAAGCCGCCCTGAGCCTGCCCTGGCGGAGAGGGCGGGATACAAATAAAAAGTATTATTATTATTATAAGTGTTAAAAAAGGAAGAGACCCTGGTGTGGCGGATGAAACACTGGCCCCCTCACTGGCAGTCTTCAAGCAGTGGCAGGACAAACACTTATCAGGGATGCTCTAGGCTGATTCTGCATTCAGCAGGGGATTGGACTAGATGGCCTGTATGGCCCCTTGCAACTCTGTGATTCTTTGATAGTGCAGCTCTCATGCAAAGTTACTGCAGCCTATGACCATAGCCTTAGACTGGAGGAGCCCTGACCCAAATAGACCAAGCTAGCTTGATCTCATCAGATCTCAGAAGCTAAGGAGGTTGATTAATATTTGGATGGGAGACCACCAAAGAAGTCCAAGGTCACTACGCAGAGGTAGCCAATGGCAAACCACTTCTGTTCATCTCTAGCCTTGAAAACCCTATGAGTCATCACAAGTCAGCTGCAACTTAATGGCGCTTTCCTCCATCACCAGACTGGAATAATTTTGAATAGGGTCACACTGTTAGGCCAATGGAGAACATGAGACAGAACAGGACAGTGGGAGATGGACCTAGAAGGCCACATGAGATGAATCCCTTATAGGGTCTTTCAATGCGCATATGTACTTGACTTTTGGCTTTTCGCTGTCCCACTTCTAACCTCCCGATGTTTTCTGTATATTCACACGCAGCCTCTTTGTAGAGTGTACATAGAGGGTTTGATTTTGTGAGTGTTCTCACATCAACTTTTAAAACGTGCCTCAGCCCAATTTGATCCATTCCAAAAGAATCCACTAATGCCATCTTGGCAACAACTGCATATAACAACCAAGTAACTAGAGGAAGAAACATTGGGGAGTGCCTGATCTTTTAAAAAAATTCTTGCAACAGATGTATAGCAACCTGCATTAGCTGGCCAGCAGCAAGCATATCCTCTTAAACAAACAAAAACCCTACATCAAGTAAAATTCACAGGGAAATTTAAACAACCCAGCATTTACAGCATGGCACTGACTGAGCAGGGGAAAATTATACCTCTTTAGAAATTACATCTCATCCCCACAGTTAAGCGGTGCCTAGAATACTTGTGCAGTCCTGTTCCATATGACGATAACAAGAGAAACCTGCATGCTATATAAGGAAAGAACTGCACTTCCCCAAGTACAATTATTCCACTCAGAGCACTTGAGAAGCACAATACCTGCAAGCCATAAATGCTCCTTTAAGAGGTCTCTTACAAGCTGGATGCACCTGTGCCTTTTTCATGTGCAAGGAACCTGACCATGTGGAAAGGCCCATGGAGGCAGAGAGCTCTAGAGGTGGATTTGGAAAGGCGATCAGATAGATGGGCCTTTCCATGATTCAGATCAGGACTACAGCTTTCCCCCTATGCCATTTCCCCAACTTGAAACAGGTTGCTGTTAGTTCATTCGGGGCACCACATGCACTGATGAGTTACACCTGGGTTTCTTCCAAAGGAGGAAATATCACTCCCAGGGCTGCTTCAGGTTGTGAAAATGGTACTAGGGTGGCATAAGCTTCCGCTGTTCTGCACCATAATCCTGAAGAAAATCAAGTCTGTGCATGGAACTTGCAATGCACATTTGATCACACAAAGCTGGGGAAGGGGCATAATATGTAGTTAGGCTGTGAGAGATGCAGGAACGCAGAGGCCACAGTGATGTTTCTGCGGATTGCTAGAGGAGAGGTGACTCGTAGCAGAAGATGTGTAAATTTTCGTGGTGCAACATGGATATAATGCTAGAGATATGGTGACTGAGGAAAGGTGGAGATCTAGAAAGTTCTGTCTGTTCCCGAATCTTGCTTATAAAAGAAAAGCAGACAGAGCAATTTATCTGGAAGTTAAGAGAACAATATCAAGATGGAGACAGATCAGTAAATGGGGTGGTGGGTGGTAGAATGGACTCACAAATACACAGACACAATGAAAAGGTAATTCTGGGTATAGACAGATTCAGCTGTTGGCAGAAAAGATTGTTGACAAGACAGGTGCACAGAGAGATCAGCGATACCGAAATAGACAGGGACACATTTAGAAGACTGAAGGGCAGAAAAAAGGCCTGTTTGTTCTATTACAAGGGACCACTTCAAGAAGGCTGAGGACAGAGAGAAATGTCTTTGCCAGAGGTCTTTGCTATATCTTGAGCATTACAAAATTGACCTGAAAGAAGAGTTCTCTGAGCTCATTCTGCCCCTCCTGGCAATACATGGGGTACCTGGGCCCATAGATTTGGGGCAGCAGAACGTGAAACAGTGACCAAAATGAAATGCAACCCAGAGTGCCAGCATGGGGGGGGAGGGGCGGGGGGAAGAGGATGGCTTTTCGGCAAGCAGGGATAATAGAAAGAGGCTGTTAGGCATCTCGAGGCTTAGAAACCATTAGACAGACAAAAGCGCCAGAGAGGAAAAAAAGCGAAAGAAAGGCAGGAGATTGGGGTAGATTATCAGAAATTCCACAGAAGAACGTGTATGACAAAGGAACAGGAATAAAGAGATAGAAATGGGGCAAAGAGAGATAGATGAAAATAGGGGAGGACTATGAAGATGTCAGTCGAAGAGGGGGATGGAGGAGAGAAAATTCTGTAATACTTAATTCAGCAAAGAGATTTGTGACACTTCAGAGTTTAACAAACGTGTATCATGGCATAAAGTTTCGTGGCCTAGAGCCTATTTCATCAGGAAAAAAAAAAGATGAATGGGGGGGGTGGTTAACATTGTGTGGCTAAATCGAGAACCTTGATGATGACAAATTCCTGAATTTAGAAGGTTCTGGGCCATGAAAGCTCATCCTACAATAAATTTGGAGTAATAGCTGTGTTTGTTGCAGGAAAACCCACCATGTAGGGTGACACCATAATCCCTTTTTGGCACCAGGGACCGGTTTCATGGAAGGCAATTCTTCCATGGACTGGTAGGAGGTGTGTGCTGGGGTTTTTGCTGCCCCATGCTCCACCCTGTCCCAGCTCCATCATGGGGGTCTTTAAATGAGGGGTAGGCAAAGGTCGCTGCTATGCTGCCCCTTCTGCCTGCCTGGGATTCAGGTGGATGAAAGAAGTGGTGCTTTGGAGTGAGGCCGTGACCTTCGCCTACCAGGTCCTGGGTGGGCAAAAGGGGTGGCAGGGTAGCTCTGCCTTGCTCCACAGCCTGGTTGCTAACCAGCCACAAACCAGTACCAGTCCACGGCCCAGGGGTTGGGGACCCCTGATCTAAGGGTCTGCAGTTGAGTCTTTAAGATGCCACATGACTTCTAGTTTTGTCGCAAGTTCTAGGGCTGCCAACTGTGGGCTGGGATTTGGGGAGGTGAGGGTATAATGCCATGCTTTCCAACGCAGCCATTTCCTCCAGGGGAACTGATCTCTGCAGTCTGGAGATCGACTGTAATGCCAGATGATCTCCAGGCCCTGTCTGGAGGCTGGCAACTTGAATCACAACAAACTAACAGGAAGTTTATAACCATTCAAGTATGCGCGTGCTCTCTTTCTCTCTCCACTCTGTACTTTGCTTGAATTTCCTTTCTCTGCTCCCTCCTCCCAATTACTCCCTACTCAGTGAGAATTGGTTAATCTAAGCTGTTTAATATTTATCTGCGATTGTGTTTCGTGTTGGACGTTAATTATGCCCATTAATTACATCCCAGCTCGTTAGTTCTTAACGAAAGAGATTCAGTTGGAGCCAGGCCGCCTGCCACAGCTGGTCCAGTCTGTGTGGCCCCCTCCTTCCCCACAGCTGTGGCTGTTTGCCTTCGTCAGGGGCTAATTACCAGGGGATAATCAGCCATCGGCTCTGTCCTGGTTTATAAATACCACGCATGCTAGGCCCCAGGAAGGCATCCCAACCCAGTGCGGCATGAGTGTATGGAACCACTTCTCCACCCATCCACCCCCACCCCAAGTCCTGCTCACATGACTCACTTCCTTTGCACAACTCTTGCATGCACAGAGAGAGAGCCTGCGCCTGGAATTACATGGTGGATGTCTGGAGGTTACTTTGGTAGGGATGACATCATATTTACAAGGGTTGCTTAGTTGTGTATATCAGTCCTGACATTTGCTTTCAGTGCCTGGATCAGCTCTAGAAAATACAAAATGCGGCACAAAGGTGTGCTCCACTGAAGGACCACCTCCCTGGTTCTTCTATTGGCTTTTACAGGGAATGATAATTGCTCAGTGATAGTTAAGGGGAAATGTTCCAGCAGTGCACTGGCCTTGTATGTAGAAGTCTCAAGGATCAATCCACAGCAGCTCCCTGAGAACCACAGACTTTTCAGTGCCAGCTCTTGCCCTTTTGGAGTAAGAAATGTAATATTTTATGTCTGATTACCTGCCTTCCTTTTGCTCTGGGCAGCATCACCTCCAATGATGTTTCCTCTCTCCAAGAGCTGAGCTTGCTCGATCACACCCAAGGCAGTTCCCTCACCAGCTATTTAAAGAAAAGCCTTGCAAAACATGAGTTGCTTGATCAAAGGGGAGCTGTCTTGCAAGCCTGCAAGCTAAGCGAGGCCACTGAGATTTCAGTCAGGCAAAAATTTCAGGCAGCCGGGTTGGTCCATTGCAAAGAAATCCAAAGATGGTAATAAGACAATAGGTCTTTTATTAGGACCAGTCAACATATCACAAGGAACTGCACAGAACTCGACAGCACTCTGGATATTAATATAAACAACAACAGTAGGAAGGAGATGATGGGCATGATGGAAAAGCCCTTCTGTTGACAGACTGCAGCAGTATTCAGGGAGAGTGCAGAAAGCTTTATGCAGACTTAATTAAGCCATTATAAATTTAAAACAAATCTCAGGGAACTTGCAATTGTTAGGGATTTCTGTTTGAAATTCTCTTTATCTCAAACAGTGCGATGGATCACTGGATCAAATAATCATTGAGAGGCATTTAACATGAAAAAGCAAAAACATATTTACTACTACAGGGAAAGGGTACTGGGAGGTGAAAATAACAAACACTATAGAACTACATCCTCACACTAGAAGATCATGTGTTTAATGGAGGCTACTCTTCCTTCTTCTTGACCTCTCTGCCTGAACAAAGGAAGTCACCTGACTAACTGACCAAACAGACAAAACAGGTTTTCCTGCTTCTAGACCTTAATTGACAGCAATCAGTATCTTCTTCCCAGGTCATGCAGACAATAGGGAATCAGGCACAGTGTTAACCCTATATTGACTGGAACTTTAGCACATTGCAAAGGACATACAAAACAGATACATATTTCCAACACCCCTTCTCAATGCCTAATGTGCAAGTCATTATACATTCAATAGTCATTACTCATTATTCACTGTAACATTCACATCAACTAGATGCATCATTTCACGTAAACGTTCAAATCTAGCACAAGTTAGTGGCTTAGTAAGTATATCAGCTATCATAGCTTCTGTACAACAATATTCTATCTTAATCAGCCCCTTCTGGTGTAAATCTTTCACTAGCTCACATTTAATACTAATAGATCTACTTCTGGCTGTTCTATTTTCCCCTTTACATATAGCAATACATGCTTGATTATCTTCAAACATTACAATAGGTACCGGTTCTTTTATCTTGAAGTCTTTCAGCAGATGAAAAATTCATTCAAGTTTACTGCAGGCACTGGCTGCTGACACACACTCAGCTTCTGCTGTAGATTTTGCCACTATAGTCTGTTTTCTGCTAGTCCATTCTACCAGTCCATTTCCATAGAAGAACAAGTATCTACTGGTCGATCTGTAATTGCACGATTCTTCTGCATAGTTGGCATTCATGTATCCAACTACTCTGGGCTTCTCAGAAGGTTCAGTGATCAGTCTTAAGTCCATAGTCCCTTTTAAGTATCTGGCAAGTTTCTTTACTGCATTCCAATCATGGTGATTAGGCGAACTTACTTTTTTGCTCAGTATTCCAACAGCAGCTGTAATATCAGGTCTGGTAGTTTTATTCAGGTACAGGACTTTTCCTATAGCTTCTCTATACTCTCCAATGTCTTTGAGTGGTTGACCACCCTGAGCTCTCAGGTATGCAGGTTCAAGAGGTATCTTAGATTCTTTACAGTATCTCATGCCAAGAGATTCTATAAAGTCCATAATCTTTCGTCTTTGGCACAGTTGAAAGAGTCTATCCTCGAGTCTCTCAATCTGTATTCCTAGGTAGTGTTTAATATCTCCAAGTCTTTTGACTTCAACCTCTTTGTTCAGCTTTTCAACAATGTCTTTAATGCCCTCTTTGTTCTTGCAGCTCACAACCAAATCTTCAACGTGAACCAGAATGTATTGATATTCTCCATCTTTCAGTCTAGTGTACATGCAGGGTTCAGTTTTCCCTTGCTCAAATCCTTGTTGCTGTAGTAGTCCAGTTATTTTGTCATACCAGCTTTTCACGGCCTGCTTCAAACCATACAGTCCTTTGTGGAGTTTGAAAACACAGTTCTCTTTGCCAGGCACTTGAAAACCTTCAGGTATTTCCATATAGATTTCCTCTGTTAACTCACCATTAAGAAATGCTGTCTTAATGTCTAGGTGCTCTACGAGCATATTTCTAGATGATGCCACACTCAGTAGTGTTTTAAGTGTAGCACTATTGATAACTGGTGCAAAAGTCTCTGAATAATCAGTTCCAAATTCTTGTGCATAGCCTTTGGCTATTAGCCTTGCTTTGTACAAGTCTATAGTTCCATCATCTTTGTACTTTATTTTGTAGATCCATTTGCATCCAACAGGCTTTCTTCCTGCAGGTAGCTTTGTAAGAGTCCATACATCTTTTTTCATAAATGGATAGTATCTCTTGTTCCATTGCTTGAATCCATTTCTCCTTTTCTTCATTAGGTAAATCACACACTTGTTTCTAGTTTTTGGGTTCCTCTTTAGGTTTCACAGTCTCTATAGATCTCACAATATCACAGTATCCATATTTCTGTGGTGGTTGCCCTTTCGTGCTTCTTTATGATCATCTTAAAATGAGTGGAGGTTCTGTCGCTCCCTGCGGTGCGGTCCCCATTTCCCCTTCTGGTTCAGTAGAGTCTTCAGAAGGTAAACCTGCCGGTTCATCGGTGATCACTACAGGTAACCAGGTACACCAATCTTCAGAAGCATCATCATTAACCTCTGGATCAGATTCAGGTACACAGGGTGCTCTAGGCAAATTACTGTCATCCACAAACAGTCTTATTCAGCTTTGGATCATAGACTCCGTAGCCTTTTCCCACTGAGGGATATCCTACTATGAATCCAATCTCAGTCCTTGCATCAAGCTTCCCTCTATTTTTTCTAGGAACATATGCATAGGCTTTTGCTCCAAAAGTTTTGATATGCTTAAGTCCTGGCTTCTTGCCAAACCAAGGCTGGAATGGAGTAATTCCTGTTATTTTTGAAGGTATTCTATTGTGGATATACACTGCTGTATTTACAGCTTCAGCCCACAGGCCTTTAGGTAATCCAGAATGCATGAGCATTGCTCTGGTCTTTTGTCTTTGCCTCTGTGAATACTGAGAAAAATTTATTTCTCCCAATCGAAGCTTTTATAGGCCCAACAACATCACTGAATATTGTCTCAAAAAACCTTTCATTATACACACTGCTTTTTCCACTGAAGCAAGGTGCAGTTCCTTTTGCTCTCAGACAAACATCACCCACACCACAAACTTGTAAGGGTTTCTGGTTGGCACCTATAATTTCAGGTCTCTGACTTTCATCCAACTCTGAAAACATGCCCTTATATCGACAAATACGCATATAAGATCCACTATCAATCAAAATTTTTCCTCTTTCACCAATAAAATTCACAATATTAACATGCATGGTACTTTCTCTGTTCTTTTCTTTGTTCCCACCTGGCCATGTGGCTTGGAAAATTTCTGGTTTAAAATTATCTGGCTGCTATTATTTCTGTGGCCACGAGATGGTGCCCGTGTTCCCTCATTTGAAACATGTGCTTTAGAATTGCTATTCCTTTGTTCAGCAGCAGCATCACAATTATTACAATATCTTGCGATATGGCCTTTTTGCCCACATTTATGGCATATTATATCTCTTCTTGACTAATTCCTATTCTGTGGTTTCAGGCTTAAAGCAGTTCAGACAGTTCAGTGTCCTTGTCCCCAGATCTGGAGGCTGCTTCCTCCTTGATAGCATTTAACAGGCCTTCCAGACTCAAATCCTTTTGCAGTCTCAAAATCATCTTAATTGGTTTGCAAGTACTGAGTAGAGCTTTCAATATAGTTGAGATTAAGTGTCTTTCTGTAATAGCCTCACCAAGCTCCTGTAGTCTGGATTGCATGCACATAAATTCCTTCAGACATTTAAACACATTCTCCCCTTCTTGTACTTGAAAACCAAACATTTTGCCCTTTAAATCATGAATAGTGCTTGTGGGAGTTTTGTTATATTTATCTTTAAGGCTTTTAAGCATTTGTTTTGCAGTTTTAAGAGTGTGCAATTCAAGAATTTCGTATGCCTCAATAGATTCTAAAATGAGAGTTTTTGCAAAACCATCTAGCCATTTAAAATTTGATTTTTCTTGCTCATTCTCAGGGGGATTTTCAGACAAAACTCATTCAGCTTCATAAATCTCAAGTCTTTGCATTAGGAGCGAGAGCCAGAATGAGGAATTATTCTTAGTTAACGTCAGGGTACTAATTCCTATCATAGGTAGATTACTCACAATTCCAAAACCAAGATTTTCAGTGGCTGCTCCTGAAGACATGGAAACAGAAGGTCCAGTGGCTTCACTCTCTGGGCTCGACATTTTGCACAGCAATCAGGCAGGACAGGGTTAAAGATTCTTCCTTCCTCACTGGAGAGAAAAGGCGGCTGAATGTGCATGTGTGGTTGCAGCAAGGCTCTTCCAAGGTCTCCGACGTAATCCACAGAAAAAGGGTTAGAAAGCTCCAAAAATTCTCTTTCTAGCACATCTGAGGCTTTTAGACAAAAGTAGCAGCGGTTCCAGATCGAGACAATCTGAATTCAAAGCTCATTTAAGTCAGAACGCTCTCAGTAATGGCAAGAGAAAAAAAGGCGTTTTAAAATTGAGGCTTGTCTGCACAGCATAGCAGCTTTTTGCCTATTGCTTTCTAAATGCTCTCAAAGGCAATCCAGATTTTAAAAAATTATTTAGAGTTCAAAAAACAGTCCATGCCATAAGCTACCAGCTTGATGGCAAAAACCAAGAACCATCTAATGTGCTATCAATTTTGTAAGGAATTTCTGTTTGAAATTCTGTTTCTTTATCTCAAACAGTGCGATGGATCACTGGATCAAATAATCATCGAGAGGCATTTAACATGAAAAAGCAAAAACATATTTATTACTACAGGAAAAGGGTACTGGAAGGTGAAAATAACAAACACTATAGAACTACATCCTCAGATTAGAAGATCATGTGCTTAATGGAGGCTACTTCTTCCTTCTTGACCTCTCTGCCTGAACAAAGGAAGTCACCTGACTAACTGACCAAACAGACAAAACAGGTTTTCCTGCTTCTAGACCTTGATTGACAGCAATCAGTATCTTCTTCCCAGGTCATGCAGATAATAGGGAATCAGGCACAGTGTTAACCCTATAATGACTGGAACTTTAGAACATTGCAAAGGACATACAAAACAGATACATATTTCCAACAGCAATAAGATTGCTTAGGACAGAGATGCAGTGGCAACTAACTCTCCCTCCGAGAGGTAAAAAAAGCCAGAAGTAAATTGGAATCTGACTTGCATTTCTCCACTTCCAACACACCACCAAAAAATTAATCTCCAGCCAGCCTAAGACAGTTACATTTTCCGTTGCCTACTTTCCAAGGACCCTGTTCTGGAACTCCATTTAGTGCTTGAGAGAGATCCAACTCGGGACTGTCCTTTTCTTTTCAGAAGGAAGAGTAGCCATTTGCTTCTGTGTCCCAGCAGCCTTTGGGGCAAACTGAGATCTTTGATGGTTGGCTTAACCGAATTAAGTCTGCATAACATCTCCTGTGCTTCATCTGCAGGCAACGGTACTTTTCCATCATGTTCAACTTTTTTTTTTAATTCCTCCCCCCTTTATTTTGCTTAACATCCAGCCTGAAACATAAAAGCTTCAGGGACATTTACAAGTTTGCTTACTACTTTGTGTGACATTCTGTTTGGTCCCAGTAAAAAAAAAAAGTATGACATTACTGCAGAGCTGAGATCTAAGGCACTGCAAAGAGACCTTGGCTTCTCTGCCAGGAAATTTTTAGATTACATTTCATGGAACAGAATAACAGAGACTAAACTGTGCTCTTTAGCCTTTCAGTGCAGCAATAAGACATTCTCCTGTGAACAGGGTGGTTGTTTTTCCCCCCTTTTATCACACTATGAAACCACACACCTCTCATGGCTTTCCTTTCATTAGATAACCAGGAAAGTAGAAATGGAGCAGAATTTTGTATCAGAGGGAGGAGCTAAAGTCTCCATTGTGTTTTTTAAAAAAGTTATCAGATCTGCTGTTTGTGTTTAATTTGCGTCTAGAACAAGATGGATGTCTTGAACTTCATTTCTTTTTTGGTGGTGGAATGAAAGAATCGTATGAAAGAAAGTGAAAGAAAACTAGAGAGGCAGTGATGTAATAAATGAGAAATGTGGCTGACTGTGTGGAGAGAGAGAGAGAGAGAGAGAGAGAGAGAGAGAGAGAGGAAAGGAGGGAAGTGAGCAGATTAGATTGGCACCACCTTTTCCTCACCTTCTGGTCACTGAGGCCAGACACTGTGTCTACATATTCCTCCTGGATCATAAAGGCGGCCAAGTTGGCAGTGTAGCTGGCAAGGAAGATGACGGCAAAGAAGGCCCAGATCAGCACCATGATCTTGCTGGTGGTGCCCCTGGGGTTCTCCACAGGCACAGAGTTGTTGAACACCAAAGCCCAGAGCAGCCAGATCGACTTCCCAATGGTGAACTTGGAACCTCCGGTGCCTATCAAGCAAGGAATGGGTTGCGGGATATAAATCAAACAGCATTTTGCCTTGTGGGATCTCCAGCATTAAGAGTCTGCACAGGGCCAGCGCACCCACTAGGCAACCTTAGGTGGTCCATAGAACACGGCGCCAAATTGGGCACCCCCTGGAAGGGTGAGGGTCACCCCCTCCCTTCTGGGCAGTTTAAATTGTGGGGAAGGGCACCCAGGAACAATGGCTGCCCTTCCTGTGCCCAGGAAAGGTCCTGCTGATTACCTGAGAGGCCAGCACTTTCTCCTGGGCACTCTCCTGATCACAGGTAGTGCCAGCAGAAGCAGCCGGGCTGGCCTCCTCTAGTGAAAGAGCCCACTGACCAGCTGGACAGTGGGGTCCTTAAATTGCACAGGAAGGGCAGTAGCTGCTCCTGCGATTTGAATAGCTGGTGGGGGCAGGGCAGCCTTCAAGCCATGGTGGAGGTGCTAGAAGGCCGTCCCCACCCGATTCTGGTAGCATAGGAAGAGCGGCAGGAGCAGCGATTTAAAAACCGCTCCAACCAGTTGGTTGGCGGGCTCTTTAAATGGAGAGTGAGGCTCGTCCGGCTGCTTCTGCTGGCACCACCGGTGATCAGGAGAGTGCCCAGGAGCAGGTGCTGGCCTCCTGGGCCATTTGAGGCCCTGCTGATCAGCTGGACTTTTCCTGGGTACGGGAAGGGCAGCAGCTGCTCCTGGGCACCCTCCTGCACAATTAAAATCGCCTGGGAAGGAGGGGGCAGCCCCCCTTCCTAGTCTAGGGTTCCAGCAAGCTGGCACCAGCCCTGAGACTGCATTGGGAATGTTATTCCTCCCTGGCTCTGCAGGCCCACCCAAACAAGCTTTGGTGTACTCACGTTTACTGGCACTAAGGCTGCGATTGTAGCCTACTGGGCTGAAATATTCAAAGATGAAGACAGTCACCGCAACAACAGTCAGGCACATAACAAACATCATCACCCAGACGGCAGGGCTGTATGGTTCTGTGGAAAGAGACATAAGGGGCCACAGTAATAGACAGGTGGGCTCTACTTGGACCAATTCAGAGATTCTCAAACTGAAACGAAGATAAAACTTTAGGCTTACTAAAAACACATAATGTAAGTCTGCATCTGCACAACACACCTAAACCTTTTTCACTGTCATGCTTTCTCCAAGATGGTGTGGAAACTGCAGATGGGTAAAGATTCCCGGAAGTCCAACAGAGCCCTAACAGATCTGCAGTTTCCTCCTTCTGCAGGAAGAAAGCCTGACAGCCCGATTCAGCATGCAGTGGCACTGCAACCCGAGGTGCTTTGGTGTGAGGGTGCCGTGAATTTTTAGAGCATATCTAGGCAGGTACAAGAAAATGAAAAGAAGTCGAAGTATAAATGGGCAATTTTCTCAGTGGAGGTTGGTAAGCAGTGGGGTGCCACAGAGCTCAGTACTGGGCCCGATGCTTTTAACTTGTTCATTAATGATTTGGAGTTGGGAGTAAGCGGTGAAGTGGCTAAGTTTGCAGATGACACTAAATTGTTCGGGGTGGTGAGAACCAGAGAGGATTGTGAGGCACTCCAAAGGAATTTGCTGAGGTTGGGTGAGTGGGCGTCAACATGGCAAATGAAGTTCAGCATGGCCAAATGCAAGGTAATGTACACTGGGGCCAAAAATCCTAACTAAATACAAGTTGATGGGGTGTGAACCGGAGGAGACTGACCAAGAGAGAGATCTTGGGGTCATGGTAGATAACTCACTGAAAATGTCGAGACAGTGTGTGACTGCAATAAAAATGGCCAATGCTATGCTGGGAATCATTAGGAAGGGAACTAAAAACAAATCAGCCAGTATCATAATGCCTCTGTATGAAACGATGGTGCGGCCTCATTTGGAGTACTATGTACAATTCTGGTCACCAAACCTCAAAAAAGATATTATAGCATTGGAAAAAGTCCAGAAAAGGGCAACTAGAATGATTAAAGGGTTGGAACACTTTCCCTATGAAGAAAGGTTAAAACACTTGGGACTCTTTAGCCTGGAGAAAAGTCGACTGAGGGGTGACATGATAGAGGTTTACAAGATTATGCACGGAACAGAGAAGGTAAAGAAAGAAGTACTTTTCTACTTTTCTCACAATACGAGAACTCGTGGACACTCTTTGAAATTGCTGAGCAGTTGGGTTAGAACGGATAAAAGGAAGTACTTCTTCACCCAAAGGGTGATTAACACGTAGAATTCACTGCCACAGGAGGTGGTGGTGACTACAGGCATAGCCAGCTTCAAGAGGGAATTGGATAAACATATGGAGCAGAGGTCCATCAGTAGCTATCAGCCACAGTGTATTGTTGGAACTCTCTGTCTGGGGCAAGTGATGCTCTGTATTCTTGGTGCTTGGGAGGGGCAACAGTGTGAGGACTTCTAGTGTCCTGGCCCCACTGATGGACCTCCTGATGGCACTTGGATTTTTTGGCCACTGTGACACAGAGTGTTGGACTGGATGGGCCATTGGTCTGTTCCAACATGGCTTCTCTTATGTTCTTATGAAGCCATTACTCCGTTGTAGAGGATTCAAACAACTTTCTTCAGTATTAAACATAAGGTTTATGGACAGGGGATTCAAATATTTTCCAGAGCAGTGCTTTGTTCTGCATAGAAATCACATTTTCCCATCGCTCAAAACTAAAAGATGTCTTTGTTGTGAAAATGCAATTTCTCCCTCTGCTTGAACTTGTACTTCCATTGTCATCTTAAATGCCATGAGCACAGAGGTTGTAGGGTTCTCACCACTAGCTCAGTGTTCCTCTTTGAAGGCTCTGTGGTGCCATTCAAGGGTGTATTACTGTTTCTTCCTTATACAAACATTTTAAAAGTGGCAGACATCATTAACGTTACTGCTTCCCACCCTGCTAGCCTCAGCAGCAATGCCTTGGTATTTCAGGATCTATTTTATTTTTCAGAAATTAATTCCACCCACCCATCCCCCAAACTTTGTGATCTATGGCTGCAGCACACATTCAACAGCTCAGTCAATTGTGTTGGCTGAGGAAAACCAGGAAAATGGAATTGATAAATACTGTCAATGATATTGACATAAGCTGCAATACCAGACCGAGCACCCAGATGCAGCTCTGTCCTGGCTTGCTGGAGGACTGCACACAGCAAAACAAATAAAGGGGGGGGGGGAATTGCTTTTTGGTATGCTTTGAAAGGCTGTGTGGGCAAATCCTAGGGAACATGTGCTCCCCACCACCCCACAAGGTAAATGTGTGTGTCAGGTGGGGTGGGGGGGAAGGTTTCATGTATTTATTCACCTGTCTGTTTGTCTGCATATAAGAAGTGGGGTAGGGTTCTGGGTTTTACATTTTTTTTGCAGAAAGTGGAAGGAATAGCTGAGGGGAACCAACCCCCACCCTGTCTTTTCCCTTACCTCACTGTACTGTGCTCATTGAAGTGTTTTTCCTGAGAAACCGGTCTTAAAGGAAAACACTTCTATCAGTGTTGTACTGAATAAGGTAGGAAGGGGGAGGATTTAGCTCTTTTCACATCCACACTCCAGTTTTGGTTTTCAAGAAGTGAACCCTTGCTTGCCTCTCACTTTACACGTGAACAAGCAGACATGGATGAATCCATGTGGCTGCCTCAGTCCTGTCTTCTTAGGGCTCGACAATTCCCAGGCTCCTCAGGAAATCCGTGGTGTGCAGAGACCCCTCGGAAGCCCAAAGGCACTGTCTGCTCACATGAAACAGATGAGCAGGAGGGTTACATCCAAAGGGAGGAAAGCAGAGCCTCCACAAGGCCACAGTGTGGCTTTAAGGTACATGGGAAAGAGGCCGAAGAGAAACTGAAAAAACTGAAAAAACTTGCCCAAACAAGACATCCTCCAGAGGCTGGCCCATGGAAGCTGCAATCTGCAAAAGCAACATGGAGCACACAACCTCTTGATTGGAGCTTTTGCCTCTTGGCCTCATCAAAACCCAATTTGTGCCTTCCCTAGTAGCCAGCCCACCACCTCTGCAGGAGATACACAACTATTTATTTTAAAATTTATTACCCCCTCCCCCACCCCTTTCCCCCATGCAGACGCTTAAGGCAGTAAACAAAAGTTCAGCATGAAAAAGGATAATCCAAATTCTGAAGCCTAATGCTAAGCATTAAGACATGAAAAACGCCTTATTAAAACACAGACCTTCAGAGTTAGAATGTCACTGCACAAAGTCCTGACTAAATAGGAAGGCTGTGTTCTGCTCCCTCAAAGCCTGCCAGCTGGCACATTAACAGGCTTCCCTGTTGAGGGAGGCATTCCATTATCCAGGACAGCCTTATTACCCTTCACAGACTTTTCGGAGACTGGGCGGTGGGGAACTTGTGTAGAGTCAGCAGGAGAGAGGATGGAAAAGATTAGGATGCCTGTCCCGCCACGCACCTTGTCCTGAAAGTAGGCTCCTCACCCAACCGCATGCCAACCCTCTCACCCTACTCTTGCCTTTGCCCCATTCTGGGCTGGGAATTCACCTAGGAAGGCAGAAGGTGAAACAGTTCCATTACTACGGGACACCATGACGCTGATTCCTGTCTCTACAAAGGGCACAGAGAAGTCTATTACTTCAGCTCTCTCCGCATTGATGGTCAGGGATCCAATCGCCATGTCAGCTCGCAAATAAAATACCTGGGGGGGGGGAAACAGAAAAACAGAGGGAGTGCTGAGTGTCACAATTCCTGCATTCTCTGAGTAAGAGCAGAAGAAGAAGAAGACGACTGCAGATTTATACCTCGCTCTTCTCTGTGAATCAGAGATTCAAAGTGGCTTACAATCTCCTATAACTTCTCCCCCCACAACAGACACCCTGTGAGGTGGGTGGGGCTGAGAGGGCTCTCACAGCAGCTGCCCTTTCAAAGACAACTCCTGCAAAAGCTATGGCTAACCCAAGGCCATCCCAGCAGGTGCAAGTGGAAGAGTGGGGAATCAAACCCGGTTCTCTCAGATAAGAGTCCACACATTTAACCACTATACCAAACTGGCTCTGAAGAAGAAGAGTGGGTTTTTATACCCTGCTTTTCTCTACCTTGAGGAGTCTCAAAGCAGCTTATAATTGCCTTCCCTTCTCTCACCACAACAGGCACCTTGTGAGGTAGGTGGGACTGAGAGAACTGGGACTGGCCCAAGATCATCTAGCTGGCTTCATGTGAAGAAGGGGGAATCAAACCCGGTTCTCCAGGTTAGAGTCCACCACTCTTAACCACCACACCAGTTGTGAGTGTATAACATAACTCACAGGAGAAAACTATCACATTTTTATCTGGCCCTTTTCCTAAAGAGCTGAGTGGTAAGATACATCGCTCCTCCCCATTTTGTCCTCACAACGACCCTGTGAGGAAAGTTAGGCTGAGAGAGTGTCACTGGCTCATCATCATCTAATGAGCTTCATGGCAGAGTGGTAATATAAAGCCATCTTTCCCTGGTCAGCAGTGCACTCTAAATACCACTCCACACTTGCTGCAGCTGTCCATCTACCCTACAATGCACATATTGTTTGAACGGAAATGAAATCTGGGGATGGGAGGAGTCATACGGGATAGGTCAGCTATCCATGAAGGGGATTAGTCCTGGTCAAGCAGTCACTCAAGAGACAGCCAACAGCAGGATTCTCTAAGAGGAGGCAGATCCAGGTGGGCAGCCATGTAGCCATAGAACAAAATTGGAGCCCAGTAGCACCTTTAAGACCCGCCCTGAGCGTGTTCTATGGGAAAAGCAGGCTATAAATTGAATAAAATAAATAAATAAATAAGAACAACAATGTTTTATTGAGAATGCAAGCTTTCGTCTTCTAAAAGCACACTTACATTCTCAATAAAACTTTGTTGGTCTTAAAGGTGCTACTGGACTCCAACTTTGTTCTCTCAGAGGAGCATTAGGTTCACTGGTTTTTGTTTAGGGTGCGGTGGTGGGGACAATAAAATCAGCATTCCTGAATTCTGTAACAGAAGAATGGAGCCTTAATAATGATAACAGGATGGGTGAGAGCCGAGAGTCTGAAGTCATCTGGGAGAAAAAGAGGCTACCTCTCCAATCATGCCATTCCACATTCCGTTGACCTTCTTGCCGTGCTTGCCGTTGGTGACTAGGTAGAGATCGTAGGTGAAGCCCAAATTCTTAGCCAGACGTTTCAGAATGTCGATGCAAAATCCTTTGCAGCATCTCTTTTCTAAGTGATTGCTATGAACAGCACAAAGAAGGAGAGCTCAGTCAGTGGTCTGAGTGTAGCTGATGCCTCAGGAAGCTACACAGGTGTGCTTCTGGCCTGTGTGAGGAGAGGAGGCCACTTAGGAGCCCCCTGCAAGCTGCCCTCAGCTTTCCCAAGGAAGAGAAGAATATAAAAACAATTGAAATCTTAAAACTTTTATATTAGGCTGCCAGTAGGGAAGCTTGGCCAGCAAGGAAATACCTGTTAGTATGGTTGAGTGGGTGGCGGCAGGGCACTGAGTCCCGGATGCAGGTCTTGGTGGCAGGATCAATGTCATCCACGATGACAAAGGGCCTCTCCTCCAGGGTTGCCACGGTGAGGTGATTGTTTTCATCCACGGGTTGGTATTTGCTGTACCTCATGGTCAGGACTCTGTGCTCCCATCTTCCCACCTGCCTCCCGGGGCATAGAGGAGAGGTTAGATACACCCCAAACCTTTATCCCAACTCATGCCCGTTCAAAAACACTGTCCCCAAATACAGGCTGAGATCAGGCAGCATTCCTCTCCCCAGACTGGTCAGTTCTAGAAGTTTTCCTTCACTAGATCAACCTCTGGATCTTCTGTTCAAACTCAGAAACTCTTGTCTGAAAAATGACACCCATTCTCGAAAGAATTCCTCCAGCCTTCCTTTGGGGTGTCCATGACAAGCACAAGACACAGGATTTTAAATGGCTAGTCTCCACTGGGATAGTCCAGTGGATTTACACCCTGGGTGCACACTAAAGGTCTGGACAATATCTGGAGCCAGAAACACCCCCAATTGGGCTGGCCAGAAACACTAGGAGTGGAATTCCCTGTGTTGTTCAGCTTGACATATGAGCACAAGTAATGTAAAGTGCTTCGCTTAGCAGGCCTCCTTCTGTGGTGTATCTACTGCCAAATATTTTGGTCAGTCCGTGGAGGGCTGACTTGTCAATGGCTGTGTTTCCTGCAGCAAGGAATTGATTTTAATGGCTTTTCGACTCTGTGTGCTTATGATCCCTGATCATTTTTTCCCAAACCTACTCCTACTTCTATACATAGGTCTAAATGTCATAGTCACCCAATTATTACCCTGTCAACAACATCCTATTCCTAAATGTGTTCTTGTCAGTCAATGGTTATGCTTCCACCAGCTCACAATGGCCCTGCAGTTACCACTTTAACCTCCCTCCCTGACTCATAAACGTCCTTCCCCCACAGCAGTCAACCTTCCATCCCTCCAAACCTCCCTCAAACTCACCACCTCCCAAGTGCGTTCTTTGTTGAGAGAGATCACAGCCAACGATGGATTGATGAGGTACCCATCCTCATTAAAAGAAAAATCCTTCAGTCCCCATGTAACATTCATGAAGTACCTGTGAAAAGGCATGACAGAAGTTCTTCAATTTCAACCCCAAACCCACTCCATCGGTACTCTTTTCCTAGCTTCACACTCTGCCCTTCCCCTGAAGGTTTGCCATTGACCTCTATGCCTGGCCTATGGGGCTTTCGTCTGACATTTTAGGTCCTGTAACACCAGGAACAGAAAGGTCCTTTCAGATTTCTGGAGGTAGCAAGTTGAATGGAAAGAGGATGCAAGGATATGGAGTGGAGGTGCGACAGGCTGTATGAAGATGAAGAAGAATATGCATGCTGAGTTGCAACCAGCTAATGGCAACCCCACCCATGGGACATTCCAGGCAAGAAACAAGCAGAGGTGCTTTGCCATTACCTTCCTCTGTGTAACAACCCCTGTCTACTTTAGTGTTCTCCCATCCAAATACTGACCATGGCCAACCCTATTATGCTCTCAAGCTCCAATGAGCCCAAGTTAAGCTGGGCTATTCAGGCTGCTGATAAGATGTAGGGGGAGGTACTAATGAAAAGAGTCAAGCAAGGAAGATATATCAGGTATGAAACAGTGGGATGGTGAAAGGTCAGGATGAATATCTGAATGAAGGAATGGATTATTCATGAATGAAAAGTGAGTAGGAGTGGGGCTGTGGCTCGGTGGCAGAGTATCTGCTCAGCATGGAGAAGGTCTCAGGTTTAATCCCCAGCATCTCCATTTGAAAGAAGCAGGTAACAGGTGATGTGGATGACCTTCACCTGAGATCCCAGAGTGTTGCTGCCAGTCTGAGTATAGAATATTGACCTCAATGAACCAGTGGTCTAATTTAGTACAAGATAGCTTCATGTGTGTGAGAGAAATGGAAGCGAGGAGAGAGGAATTTGATTTGATGGACAGATGGAAGGAAAGGATAGGGCTGAGCAGGAAGTAATGGAAAGAAGACAAATTGGGTCTCATGTCTATTTCCGGCAAACAACAGCTGTTTTTCTTCTGCCCACCTCCCCTCCACCTCCTTCCCTGCTAACCGATGGAGGTTCTCGTTGATCTGAGTGAGGTTGGGCGCCCGGCAATCATTGTTGAATTTTGGGATTGAGCCGTAGACTTGGGAGAGGGCCTCAGCTCCTTTGGCGATGATGGCCACACCATTTTGCACTCTGCGGTAGAGGTCATCTTTCCATCCTGCTGAAAGCACCATGAAGAGACCTTCAGGGAGATGGTCAGGCACGTACTCAGTTTGCCCAAAATTGGCACCTGCCAAGAACCAGATGTATCCGGGGCCTGTGAGCTTCATTTCCCGAGCAGCACGGAAGATACTTTCGGTTTCATCACGAGAGCAGTAGAGAAGGCAGATACGAGCATTTATCTCCCCAAGCTGACGTTTGAGGAGAGCCCCATCTGGATCATCGGTGAAATTAAGGATCACACGGTTGCGGCGCTCCCAACCAATGAAACTGCTGTCAGTCAGGACCTCAATGTAATCAATAAAATCTTCATAGCCGGGAAAGTGTGTTGTAATTATGGCAAAGGCTGTCCAATCATACTGTTCAAGGACCTCAAACATCACTTGCAACTGCTGCTTTGTTGATGAGCCCAACTGCAGGAAGGTTGATCCTTTCTCCTAGGTTGATGGAAAGGAGAGGATGAAAGAAAGAGTGGTGGACAGCCTCTTCTTGGTCTGAATTTGCAGCCTTTTATGTCCAACCCAAACCTCTTATGCTACAGGAGAGTTTTCACACTTACAATGGGGAAAAAATGTTCATATGCAGTTCTGGTGAACTCCCCACCCCTCATGTATGGGAGTAATTCCAAAAGAGGTTGAGTGGAGGAAAACCGTCTATCCGTCCTTAAGACTATCTCCATCTTTAAGCATGAATGACATCTCCACTGTTATCTCAGCTCTCCCAATGTTCCTGCATCCCAACCAGAGCCCTTCAGTGTATCTCTACTTTAGTCTACATTCTGCTTTTTATAAAGTTAACTTTCTGAACTGCGGTTTCCTGTGCTATGAATTCTGCAATCTTTACATATTAGGCACATTAGACAATTAGTCTCATTATGGCACTAAAACATCTAATTGCTTTGCAATCGAAGAATACTACACCTCCTATCATTGATCAATGGTATATAAAAGTCTGGGACTATTTTATATTTGATAAAATTGCTGAAAATATTAATGAATCAGAAAGCAGTCCTGCCTCCTACATAGAAAAATGGCTTCCATTTTTGGAGAAAGAACAAACCATCTCTTTGTTGAGCCAATCTAGACAATCATATCCTTCATTTAATGTTTTAGCCCACTTCTGATTTGATAATTATTATTCATAGATTATAAACTGGTTGTATATTTTAATTATAAATAAATATATTAAATAAAAAAATATTAGGCACATTAAGCAGGTTGACACGAGCAAATTTCCATAATATATTTGGTTTACAAAACTTGGTCTAGGGTAGAATTTGGATTAATTTTTAAGTACAGAGGAAAGCATAGCCCAGGGCCATTGGTTTTTGATGGCCAGTAATTAAGAATGCTCTCTTACCTTGGGTGTGAGAACAATGGCTGATCCTCCATTGATGCCAATGATGGGAACAGAAGTCTGTGCTGAGATGAAGTCCAGGATCTGGGCCACAGCCTCGGCACGTGTATCATCCTCAAAGACCACCCCATGGATGTGCAGGGAGGAGAGCACGTCGCAGAGGCGCACAATGAGGCTGCGAGGGTTGGTGTCATTCAAAACCACTGGGATGGGCTTAACCTCCATTGAGAAATTGCGGAAGTCCTCTGACGAGAACCGGGCACTTTCAGGTGTGTAAGTCGAGCCGCTGAAGATGATGGCGACGTTGATGGAGCGTGGCCGCAGGTCCAGGAAAGGGCTGGCACAGGCCAGAGCCATAACAAAGAGCATCCTAGCAGCGGGGGTGCCCAGGGGCAGGCTCATCTCGCAGGGCCGCTACGTTCTCCCTAAAAGTGGTCGGAAGAGGATAGAGAAAACAGGCAAGGAGGGAAAGGGTGAAAAAAGGGGGAAAGAAGGGCCTTGGAGCTCACACTGGCAACCACTTTCACTGGTGGGTGAGCTTGAAGGAGGCTGATAAGCTAAAATGTTGCTCTGTCCACAAAAGCTGCTCCTGTTTCCCCCCACCCCCCGCCCTCAGCTTCGCCTCCTCTTATGAGCATTAGAGACTATTAGGCTTGCCGGGGGAAGCGCTTAAGGCCTCTAGTCCCCAATTGCCAGCTCCAACCTGAAATGCCTGTGCTTCTTCTATGCAGCTGCAAAGGTCCTTCTCTTGTTTTTTGAATGGAAACATTCCAGCAACCACAATTTAATCTGAGATATAGCTCACTGGATGATCTCACATGCATCTTACAATTACTGAGTCACGTATTTTTGGAGGGCAATCTCCTCAGGAAGTTAACAGCCAGGGCGCTGCAGCGGTTAAAGGGAGTTAAGGTATCTAGGATACTCATGTTCAAATCCCTTCTTGTGCCATGGAAGCTCACTGGATGACCTTGGGCCAGTCATACTCTCTCAGCCTAATCTACCTCACAGGGTTGTTATGAGGATAAAATGGAGAATAATGTAAGCGGCTATACATCCCAATTGGGGAGAAAGGTGGGGGTGTATAAATAAATGAATACGCACAGACACAGCCAAAGCCACATGCCTGAAATTGGGAGCTCCCACCTGTTTGGGAAGTCACCTCCAGGAAGTACTGGCTGCATCTTCCCTCCTTGCTCTCATGACTGCTTAGTAACAATGCCCTTGAATAACAGACTACCCACTTCAGTTGTGTCCTACATCACAATTCTTGCCATCTGAGCTCCTCAACCAATCTCTCCTTTATGCTTCCAAACGTATATATCACCTTCTAATTAAAAAACCCAATCATGCCACTTTCCCTCCCCTTGTCACATGATTGCGTTTTAGCAATCCTGTGATCCCACACTCTGGGTATCACTGGTCTTGAGGGAGTAAACTGAAGGGGCTCCTTCAGGAGGAAAAGAACAGCTGGGCTACAGTGAAGAGCAGAGAGGGACAAAAGAGACGCAGCCAAATCTCATATCTCTGCAATCATGCATTTGGATCCAAAGAGTTCTCAAGATGCAGGGCAGGTTGACAGTATCTCCTTCTTTCCTTCCATTCATTGGTTAATGTGCTTCACTATTCCAAGGAAAGGGGAAGACGGAGACCCAAACTGAGCTGTGAATGATTTTGGCAAAAGATGCGTCTTTCCTTGAAGCCAGTTTTTAAACTGAAAATGAAGAGGAATCCAGAAAACAAAACAACAGAACGAGGAAAGTCTCAAGTTGCCGGAACGCCAGTGTAGAGAAGAATAGCAGGATGTCGGTTATAGCTCTGTCCAGATGTCTCCACTCCAAGCTTGATGGCAGGAGTTCCCACCGCCCCTCATTTATGCTCCATGGACCAGTGCTGGTTCCAAATAGATGGGTTTAATGCAATCTGCCTTCAGTCTCAGCGAGAGACTATAAATAAAGTAATAACAACAGTGGACACTAATCCCGACCAGCTCTGCCAACATCCTCAATGCTCTTCTTTCATCCTCCACACCGTTAGTCTCTCCTCGCCTTTTCCCTCCCTTCTTTTCATCCTCTAGGCAGAATCCTGTGAATCCCAGCTGGTTCCCCTCCCCTCAGTTACAGCAGGCTTGCGTGACGGCACGTGTGGACTGTCCACTGATGGCCTGATGGAAGTGCACACAAGTGACTTGCCAGGCTAAGCTCCTGCAGCTCTCATCTCCCCAGTTAGAGGCGGCAGCTGCCTTATCTGCAGTAACCTGCACTCTCTGTGCCATCTTCCCATCAGGAGGTTTTGAAGATGCTCCCCACAACTTTGTTTCTGCTGCTGTGCATTCAGGACTGCACAGTCACAAGGTCTCTCCACAAATTTGTCCCTTAAGGACTTGGCTGGGAGCCATTTGCATCAATTCCACCTCCCCCCGCATCAAATTACCTCATGTGGTCAAGATCATGGGATGAAATAAGCAGAAAGCTCCAAATAATTCAAGGAAGCCAAAGTGGTTCATGAAGGCCCCTTCTCAATCCTCCCTGACTATTAACCCCGATTCAGCCCCCGGGCCACATGTTTGACACCCCTGCCCTATGCGGTTGCTATAAGTCAGCTGCAACTTGACAGCACTTTCTACCACTAACCGCATAATCAGATCATGGAGCAAGTCGTGGGGAATGTTCTGTTGGTGCCATTCTTACCTGAATGTACTACTTCTGATTACAAGTGATGGTCTTTTGAATGCCACTGGGTACGACAGCCTTCTGACAAAAAAGCATGTCAGGACACCTGATCTTCTGTGAAAGCGAGCAACTCAAACATGCTACCCTCCCCTGCAGTCAGAAGCAGAACAGTCCAGCATGTGCTGGATCACATGGTTCTGTGCTTTGGGCTGACTTGGCTCTTCAGGTCTGTAAACCACACCACCACCAGGAGAGCCAGTTTGGCGTAGTGGTTAAGTGCACAGATTCTTATCTGGGAGATCCGGATTTGATTCTCTCTCTGAAGCTTGCATTTTCTCCAGGGGGACTGATCTCTGTGGTCTGGGGAGCAGACATAATCCACGAAGGAACTCCAGGAGGTTAGCAACAGGGGGGGCAGTTTGCTGGGTGCAGGAAGATGATGCATGCCTTCTCATTTATCACACAAACACCCCAAGTTGGGAACTCCCTGTCTGTCTCTTCCCATGCTGTTCTTCTGCCTTCTGTGTTCCAGAGCACTGGCTCCTAGGTCTGTGTTTTTCAAAACCTGCTACTTAAATCATTAAGCACTTCAAATGCATTTCCACAAGGCATCTTCCTAAAAAGAGGGACCTTTATTGCAGGGCAAAACATTACTGAGGGTCTTGTTTGTCTGGGCTAATTTGGATTAGAGCTGGCCCTGCTCATCAGACCACCTCCTTGGTGTTTCCGTTTCAAAGCTTGCCTGCTAGAGCATTTCCAGATATTGTGAACTTTAGGGCTGCTGCAGTTTTGGTTCACCTCTAAGACTGGGCAAAATGAGACACAAACATGCCCCAGCAGTTCAAGTCTACTTCAAGCGGAGCCCGGTGAATCGAATCAGAATTCTTCCTCCCCACACAAGGTCTGACTCAAGTCTCTTTTCATAGCTATCATCAATGAAGTAGTATGTTTTAATTGTAAGCCTTTACACCTTGTTCTTTTCCCAAATGATCGTTTGAAGTAAAATAATTAGCAACACCCACTTTACAGGCAGGGAACAGACTGGAAGGAAACCTACCCTGAATGGTAGGGAAAAACAGGAACATTGTCATAACCAGTGAAGCTCAAGTCCCCACTCTTGGTGAAATAGAGCACTTGAATTATATCTGCCATATATACTGGGCTCTAGCATGCTGTGTCAGGTATGGAGTCATGAAGTGGCTACAAGGGGGTGGGCTTTCAGACTCAATGGAAGGAGCCTCACAATGCAGGCCTAAGCAACCAAAGCCAATGGGCTTAGAAGGGCATAACTCTGGACTGCACAGCAGATCTTTCTCTTTCTTTCCACCCATTCAGAATTTGTATAAATTGTTTATATTTCCTACGTACTTCACAGGATTATTGTAAGAGTAAAATGGGAATTTGAGAGCCTTGTGAGCTGACCCAAGCTCATAAAAATGTAGCACATAGATAGCTTTCAGTAGCTCTTCAACCACAACAAGAACATAACTTATTATTCACATCATTTATAATCAGCCTTTCTCATTTGGACTCAAAGCAGATTATTGTTGACAGATGTTGTCCAAATATCTGTGAAGACGAGATTGTGTTTTCCAGTTTTCCATTTAATAATTATCACAATTAGTCCGGATACAGTAGTTATATTCCTTGACACTCTGCTATTTTGACTTTGGGGGACCAGATTTCCAGCATGTTCTTGAATGGCACATTAAAAGGTGGCTTGTGAACTTTCAGAAGTTGTCTAATGACTGACAGTCAACTCAGCCACCAGTGCCATGTGGGTTTTTGAGCTTGTGGGAGCAAGAGGGGAGCACTGAAATACAGCAACTATTCTTCCACCCAAACAAATGCCCACAGAGTGACTTTGCATCTCAGAGTTGTAACAAGGATGGCACTAATACGTAATATCTATAGATATTAAAAACCTCTTGCACATTCTAACTGGTATGAGGATTATAATTTATAAATATGGCCGCCATCTGCCACATTCAGGGAACTACTATGCCAAGTATGTTAATTCTGCACCACTCTAATATGCAAATTAGCTCCAGCCCTCTGGCTTATGCTGTTATTTCAATGAAGTCCGCAGTGTTGAACAAGTTTCCGGCTCCTGGTCTGTTGCCACCTGGCGAATTCATTAGGCCTTGGAGGAGCAAAAACCAACAGGATGAAGCCCAGCTAAGGACAATTGTGCCAACCGATATTCCCCTGCAGTCAAGTGGGCAAAATTGCATCAGGTTCTTGCCAAACCCAGATATTTCAAATTTGGAGAGGTTGAAAAGGAAGGCTTCATCCAAGGCCTGTCTGAATACGAAAGAACTTGGTCCATTTCTAGGTCCTTGCTGAGAATGGCTGCCTTATCTGATATATCTTTGAACAATACTGTCTCTGCCACAATCTGTCACCCAAGGCAACTGCTCTGCTGCTTCAGTTGATTCCCACCCTCAAGTCTGTAAGTAGTGACTGCGAATCTGAAACAGGAAATATAAACCAATCTCCAACCAATCCCAGGCCAGGAACATCCTCTCCTGTCTGAAGTACCTCATTGGTGCAGCTCAAAAAAGATATGACAGGAAGATTCAGTATTCCATGCCAGAGTCATTAACTGCTAGATCAGACAAAGCCTCAAGAGCTTTGAGACTCCCACTGTGTGTTCCCCCAGGGTTTAGCAGGGAACTTGTTTGGAGACCCACCAAGAAATGTCTTCTGAAACCTATCAAAGCTCCTCTCTGCTTCCTGGTTCAGTGAAAGCCAACCAAGATTGGACATCCCCTCTGGTTCTGCCCTTATAATTATGACTACTCACAGAACTCCTTTTAAAATCTCCATACCATGTTGTCCTCATGCTTGCATATGGTATGCTCTGTGTCACCTGCCATACTGGTTACTGTTTCTGCCTGGACCTTCTTGATATCCTTGGGCTGTCACATTATCTGCCAGTCCTTGCCTGTCTTCACAGTTGCCATCTCCAGTCTAAGTTGCTCAGACCTTCCGAGATCCTCACATGCTCCATGCTATTCACCACCTTGTATTTCCTGTCCCATGGACTGCATTCCTGGGTTTAAAGAGTACAAGGAACACAGCCTGCCTGACCGCTGTAAGCGCAAGAGAAACTCGCTAGCCAGGGCTTTTTTTGTAGAAAAAGCCCAGCAAGAACTCATTTGCATATTAAGGCCACATCCCCTGATGTCACCATAGTTTCGCAAAGGGCTTTTTTGTACAAAAGCCCAACAGGAACTTATTTGCATATTAGGCCACACACCCCTGACACAAAGCCAGCCGGAACTGCGTTCCTGTGTGCTCCTGCTCAAAAAAAGCCCTGTTGCTACCTATCGCAACTTTCCACCAGTGCTCAGATTCCCAGTCTAGTGTAGGTTGCCTATCCTCTAGCTACCTGACAGAGCTGGGCATGAGAGGCCTGACCTCTTCCATTCCTTTGCCCAGTGCACCATCCTGGGAAGAACACACTGCTGTTTTCCCAGTGCGCAGTCTTGGCCAAGATATGATGATCAATTGCATCCCTGGGGCCAGGTGGCTGCACAGGGCACAGAGCAGCTGCTGAGTTGGGCAGAAATGTGCAGATGATTCCTGGCTGGTGTTTGCACCAACTGAACACCACTCGCGTCCCCTGCCTGATGCCATTCTCCACACCCTTCAGGCTCTGGTCTACCTGAGCAGCTTTGATACCAGCTAGGGAACCAACTGGAACCAAGATAGCAGGCATTGGGATGGATCCAGAATGGGCGGTAAGTGCCAAATGCCAAGCAACAATGAGGAGAAAAAGTCACAGAGAAGCACACTCTGCAGATGCATAAATGTGCAACCATACCTAGTGCTGTATGCACTGCAGATGAATATACAAAGGCATGCCCCCTTCGCACACGTATCTCTACCACAACCCTGTAACACGTTGCCAATCTGGAGACACACAGCTATTCACCAAGCACTCTTCTGCTACTATGGAGCCCATGCAGTGTGGGCTGTACTTATACAGCCAACAGCTTGACAGAAAGCTGCTTCCACACGGTGATGGTTGTCTGTGTTGTTGCAATGGAGTGTCCACATTGCAGATTTCCCCCTACTTTCTTTGTGTCGTTCCCCCATGGCTGTCATAGGGCTTTGGGGCTTAGTGGCAATAGACTGTTATAATATATGGCCTGGTCTGCTAATTCCCCTGAATTTCCAGCTTTCATTAAAAAAAAAGGTTCCCACACAACAAAAAAGGACTACAGACTTACTTATTTAATGAAAGCTGGGAATTCAGAGGAATTAGTAGATCATGGCAGTAGATCGTTCCAGCATTATTGCATGATTCCAGCAATTGCTGCTTTAAAAAAAAAAGCCATCAAAAGTCCTCCGGTGGCACAGGGAGGAATGGGAGTCATGGGGTTTCAGGCAAAGAAAATGACACCCATGTGAGTTGCACACTGCAATCTTTTCAAAAAGATCAGATTGGGTTTAGGAAAAATTATGGCAAAGCAGGGGAAAACCTGGAAAAGAGATGACAGGACACTTCAGTTTGGATTGGGGTGTGTGTGAACCAAACGTACATGTGGAAGCAGCCATTGTCACCCAGATGGCGCACTGCAAATGCATACACACAGAACGGAACCCAAATGGCAGTTATATATCCAGTCAATGGACTCCCACTGGGTAAAATGTTGGACCCAGGTGGGCTGAGCTTGTTCTGGCCCAGAGAAGGACCCACTGGGCAAAATCACCTGTATCCTCACTTTCCCCATCTGTAAAATGGACCTACCTGGCCGGCAGCCTTGTAGCTGTCTATTAAACTACACATAATAAACAAATCCCTCATCCCCCTTGCTATAGGCCAGGGGTGGCCAAACTATGGCTCAGGAGCCACATGTGGCTATTTCACACATATGGTATGACTCTTGAAACCTGCACTGCCCCATCAGCTGGCTTGGAGAAAGCATTTGTCTCTTTAAATCATTTCGCCAAGCCAGCTGGCACAGCCTGGAAAATGCATTTAAAGTTAAAGTTGCTTTCTTTCTACCTCTCCCTCCCTCCCATCTTTCTTCCTTCCTTCCGCTTTCAAACATCTGACTTTCTTGTCTTGCGGCTCTCAAACTGATGTTTATTCTATGTAGTTCTTTCATTAAGCAAGTTTGGCCACCCCTGCTGTAGGCCAATAGCTACACACAACTTTCTCATTCTTTAGGCTTTTCCACACAAGCTATTTGCCCCAGGACTGATGGTGTCGGGAAGTGGGTTTTTCCCGATTCCTTCAGCACTATTGTGTGCTTGCGCACCTCTTGGATTTTCCCTGCTTTTCTGTCTTCTTTTCCAAACTTGCTTAGCTGCAAAGTTTTGGGAAATATTGCTACAGACTGAGGATGGCTGCTGTGTGGACAGGAAAGTCCAGATTTTCCTGGTGCCACCCACATGGCAGCCAGCTGCCCTTTCTCCATCACCATGGTGGCCATCTCCACTATTCCCAACATCACCTGCCACCAGATGGCTTTTCTGGTTAAAAACATCTCTGGAAAAGATCTCAGTGGTGGTGGTGATGGAGATACCCACCAGGGGGACTGGGACAGGAAGACCTTTCATCAGGCAGCCCTGTCGCTGCAGTGGTGCACCAGCAACCACAGCTACTAGTGGAACGTGGAAAAGCCCTCCCTTTTCACCATAAAGATTTACTGGCTCCATAAGATGAGAAGGGAAACAATATCTTGGTGCTTTTGACACAGGGCGCCTGCATATGGGGCTTCCTATTTCTCTCTTCAAGCACAGTCACCCAGCACAGGAAAAGAAGGCATCTCTGCACAGATTCCACATGTCATTGGGAGTGATCTCTCTCTGATTCTCCTTGCAGCCCAAGAGATGGGATCTGGAGTGAGACACATTGGGAGGGGGCAAGAGGAAGAGGAGATGGGGTGGGGGGGAGGAGCTCAGGGGAGAGGATGTCTGTTCTGAAGAATGACTTACTTGTGGGAACAAAGGAGGCTATCAACCACCCTGCACATTCAATGCACCATAAAGAGGATAAATAATAGCCATTATCCTCTATGCTGACAATTATTATACACACAAGCATAACCATCCAGAGCAGCCACAAAGTTTTTTGCGTCCATCCGTGCGCCCACAGAGCCATGCGGCAGCAAACCATGGATTGGCTCTCACATATGATTACCATTCTTCCTTGTTCAGTTTATTGCTTGTCTTAACGTAACAGCTCTGGGCCATCTACAATCACAAAAACTCACATCGCTTGCAAAGATGTAAGATGCAGCAAAGCAGTAAATAATTACCATAAAAGCCAAAATAGAAACCAAAGGCTTCCAAACAAACCGAGATTAAACAGGTCAGCTCAAGCTGATTCACAGTTCGGAAGTGCTCTTCTCAACGAGAGTGCCTCACGCCTACGTCCGCACAACTTGTCAGGCAACCCTGCTCACATTTACACTCCTGCTTAAGCACATCACTTCACAGCTAACCGGATGGCAAATGCAATTACAACCAAGCTTTCTACTAACACGCGCTGCATTTTATACCACATGTGTCGCTGCCCTAACACTTCTTCATATACCCAGATCACGGTGTCTCTAGAATTACTTCAACGCATGCTGTGCGCCTCTCATCTTGTTTTAACAACCCTTTTTTGCATAACTAATTGTGGCAGTTAAAAAAAGGAGTTCTCCCTCTGCTGTTTCAACACCTGTTAAAATGTGGGATGGGCAAGGCTAATCTGCGTTAATAATTGCAGAAAAGAACCAAGGCATCAACAAGAAGCTGTTCTAAATTAACTGATCTGAAATTAACTGATCTGGAATCCATGGAGATGATCTTGTTATGAGAAGGCATGAACACTCTGCCCCTTCCCCTTCATAGAGACATAGGTCATAGATGCATTTAGGCATGTACATATTTCCATCTGCTAAGATTGCAATTCTGCTTCTACACTGCAATGGTATCTGCATCCTATATCTCTGCAAAACATAACCACAAAAGGACCCATGTGTAGGGCTAGATCCAGCCAGCTTTTCGTCTAATGAAAAAAGAGAAGGGGTCCTCTTTGACCATAAAAAAAAAAAAGCCTGTGCTTGAGATTAAGGAACTTGTCAGGACTCAAAAGACACGTGAGGCAGGGATGAAGGGCGTTGGGGTGAGGTTGCATGTAAAAGCTGCTCAGACCTATGGTAACTCATAATATGCATGTGTTCATGGTGGGTTTCAAGAGTGCTCTTCTATGTGCCTGGAACAGCGCACTGGCAAAATCTGGCACAAATATGCAAAGAAATCCTGTGATAGGCACTGCTAAATCTTGAGCACACGGCATGCTGCGCTCAGTTCTAGCTGTAACGCTAGTTCTGCTCCAGGGCAGCTTCCTTCTTTTGCCTGCCCCTACCTGAACTTGTGCCTTGGTAAAGCCCTTCTGCTGGAATCCTGCTGAGAGTGCTCCCTGCTTGGAAGGCCAGGTGGGTGGCTGTTCAGACTGTCCTTCCTTGAAGTAGCACCCAGGCCCAGGAAAATTCACTCGGCTACCTACATTTAAGTACCAATAAAAATCTGATTTATTTCCTCAGGCCCCAGGCTACTGTTAGTTCCTGCGTTTTACTGATTGGGCAGTCACTGAACATGCTTTTGTTTCTGTCGTTTATTTTCTGCTCCGTTTTATCAGGATGGGTTGTTTTTAACTATTTGTTGCTAGATACCTTGGAGGCCTGTGTTTTGTGGAAAGGCGGGATAGAAATCAATACAACAAAATGGGAGGGGGGGGGACTCGTATTAGCCTCTGTCAATGTGGACTCTCACTTTCTCCTACAGGAATTGCCTCTGGCCCCTGCTTGAAGCAAGGCTTGCCGATCATCCAGAAAAAACAGCTCAGAAACCAAGATGTAAAACAAGAACACAGACACAAGCTCAAAGATGAACTCTTTACAGGCATACAAGATGGCCCTCTGTGGACACGTGTATGTTATTCATATGCTTTGACGCTACACAACAGTGCACTTATCCACATGGAACCACACTCCATCAAAGGAGAAGGAACCCTGAACCCCTCCTCCTTCTCCTTCCCTCCCAGGCTGCCACTGTCTGTCCTGGGCATCTGAGGCTAAGACCTGATACCAAGGGAGATGGGCCTGCGAGTGTGATCCCGGCTGGAAGAGAGGAGGTTAAGCCCATATCCCCTGTGCCTCTTCGCTGAGGAGACAGTAATTTCCGCAATCACCAAAGTGTTTCTATTCCTGGGAGTGCAATCAGAAGCCGACGTTCTGCCCGGCTCATCAGGCCTTGTGCAAGCAAAGACCCCCCCCCCCCCTTCTTGCTCCTGTCACCCTAGTGCCATCAGGAACTGCCACGATGGGGCACATAACAGACTGAAAGAGGGGAAGCAGTATAGATGGATACAAGAATGCACAGGGAAGTGGGAAATTGGGCTGAGAGAGACAGACCTGGGTTCAAGTGCTACCTCTGCTAGGAAATGTCACCATCTATCGGCCCCGTTCGCTTTACCTGTGAAATGGAAATAATAGTAACCAGCTTTCCTACAGTGGTGTTCTGAGCACACCGCAAGCTCTTTGGCAAATTAAAAAAGGCACTCTTTGTTAGCAGAACAAAGTTTGAGTCCAGGGACACCTTTAAAACCAACAAAGTTGAGTCCACTGAAAACTTTAAGACCAACTAAGTTTTGTTGGTCTTAAAGGTGCCACTGGATTCAAACTTTATTCTGCTGCTTCAAGACCAACACAGCTACCCACCTGAATTTATCAGTAGTCAGCAGTGAGTTTCCCTAAATAAACATACTGAAGTCCTTCCCTAAGTACAGATATGGCCAGGATAACTTTTGCACACAGATCTCCTGGCAGCCCTGGAGGACTGATTGTGGTCACGAATACACTGCAGGGGTAGCACCTCCCTCCTGTGCCACTGTTGGGCCCCTATCTGAATCTTTCTCTCGCACACTCATCCATGGCCATTCATTCTTAACCAAGCTCATTGGAAATCCACTTGCAGATCTCCTGGTATCATCTGTGGTGTGGCCCTTACAAAATTCTCCCTAGAACATCACACTTGTGTAAAAATTGACATGCCACATGCATGGAGCAATTTCAGCAACATGCAAAGCAGCTCATAGAAGATGCAGAAACCTCAGCCATTAAATTTTTGCAATAACACACAGAGAACCCCCAGTAATAAGGGGGAATCTTGTGGCACCTTACAGATTTAACATTTCATTCCAGCATCAGCTTTCAGGGACAAGAGCTCACATCTTTGTAGATCTTCTCTGTATAGCCTCACATACCATATCCAGCCTAGTTCCTGTATTTCCAATGACAGCAAGTAGAGCACTGCCTTGGTCTTTAGCTTGAATTCTCCCATCCTCCCCTACATTCAGTCCTGTCCCTTCTGCGCCCCTCTCCCTCACAGGGCCCCCTTCCCCTCACTCTCAATGAGCGCTCCCTTCTTCTTCTTCTTTCTTCTCCCTCCTCTCCCCTCCTCTCTTTGGTTCCTGCTGGAGTTATTGATTTTCCTGCCTTTTCTTTCTCTCCCCTCGGGGCCCCGAGTCGTGCTGCGTTTTTGTCCTTTTTCTCGCTTTTATTTCCTGCGCGCGTCTCAGTTGGAGGAACACAGAAACTAACATGGCCCCCGGGTGTTTGACATTGCTGGGTGGATGCCACACACCGGGGCAAATGGCCCTGATGTGCCATGGCCAGTCAGTCTGTACCTGGAACTCAGAGGTGGCAGCTTCTGGGGTGAGGACAGGGCAGCTTTCCCTGGCCTCTGGTTTGAAGCTTCTGTGCCCACAGGGATGGCTCCCTTGCCTCTAGAGTCAGGGCTGTGGATGCTGGGATATTTGCTTTGTGCTGAGGAATAGCTGAACATCAGAGGCATTTGCCTGGTGGAAACTACAATGCTTGCCATTAACTCAGATGTCAAGCAGCATAAATGCTGCCAAAGCACTGGGGAAATGGAGTCGATGCACTGACCACGATTCAGAGGGCAGGAGGGAGGAGAGAGCTACAGTCGAGACCTTAAAAGTTCTTATTTTGGTGAGCAGAATCCCCCTAAATTCATCTTCATTCTTCTGAATTGCAGCTGAGTCTGGTGCGGGGATTCCTCTCCCACTGCTGAAGTGCCTCTTTTGTTGCACTGTCGGGAAAGGCTGGGGGGAGACTGGATATCGGAAAGACTTCATCAGGACTGGGGAGCACAACTGGGATTGAAAGGATAAGGGAAGGATTGTAAAGTCAAATAGGCAGTATCCAGTGCGTAGCCCAGGGTTTGACCACAAGAGCTGGTGACTAAGAAAGTAGGCCTAGAAAATTGGCTTTGAAAGATGCCCTGCTTTTGGAGGATAGCATGTGGGAGGTTGGGTTAAGGACAATGTTCCCTCTAAGCTGCAGAGTCTTGTGAGCAAAAATTCTACTTTCTGAGCTACTGGGCATTAAAGTTGTGAGTGACTGCTGTTAAAATTGTGAGCTACTGCATAAATTAGTGTGCTCTGAACATAAGAGAAGCCATGTTGGATCAGGCCAGTGGCCCATCCAATCCAACACTCTGTGTCATACTGGCCAAAAAAACCTCCCAAGTGCCATCATCAGGTTGGTTTTGCCTCCCCTCCTTTTCAGAAGGTTCACAAGTGGGTCTAGAAGCCCTTCCACTTTGCTCCCCCCCAGCACCAAGAATACAGAGCATCACTGCCCCAGACAGTTGCAATAATATACTGTGGCTAATAGGCACTGATGGACCTCTGCTCCATATTTTTATCCAATCCCCTCTTGAAACTGTCTATGCTTGTGGCCGCCACCACCTCCTGTGGCAGTGAATTCCACAAGTTAATCACCCTTTGAGTGAAGAAGTACTTCCTTTTATCCATTCTAACCCGACTGCTCAGCAATTTCATTGAATGCCCACGAGTTCTTGTATTGTGAGAAAGGGAGAAAAGTACTTCTTTCTCTACTTTCTCCAGCCCATGCATAATCTTGAAAGCTTCTATCATGTCACCCCGCAGTTGACGTTTCTCCAAGCTAAAGAGCCTCAAGCGTTTTAACCTTTCTTCATAGGGAAAGTATTCCAAACCTTTAATCATTCTAGTTGCCCTTTTCTGCACTTTTTCCAGTGGTATAATATCCTTTTAGAGGTGTAGTGACCAAAAATGTACACATTATTCCAAACAAGACCGCACCATAGATTTATACGGGGCATTATGATACTGGCTGATTTGTTTTCAGTTCCCTTCCTAATAATTCACAGCATGGCACTGGCCTTTTTTATTGCAACCACACACTGTCTTGACATTTTCAGTGAGTTATCTACCATGACCCCAAGATCTCTCTCTTGGTCAGTCTCCTCCAGTTCACACCCCATCAACTTGTATTTGTAGCTGGGATTCTTGGCCCCAATGTTTATTGCTTTGCACTTGGCCACATTGAACCTCATCTGCCACGCTGACGCCCACTCATTCAGCCTCAACAGATCCCTTTGGAGTGCCTCACAATCCTCTCTGGTTCTCACCACACTGAACAATTTAGTGTCATCTGCAAACTTGGCCACTTCACTGCTCACTCCCAACTCCAAATCATTAATGAACAAGTCAAAGAGCATGGGACCCAGTACTGAGCCCTGCGGCACCCCACTACTTACCGTACTCCACTGCGAAGGTCATCCTTCCTGAGCTAAGACAAAAATGTGTGAGCTGGAGGCTAAAAATCTGTGAGCTAGCTCACACTTACTCAGCTTAGAGGGAACACTGGTTAAGGGATGTATTTATTGCCCTTTAAGCCTAACTGCTATGCGCTGCCCTGTCCCTGTGGTCTTGGGAACCTTGCAGAACAAGGTACACTGGGGCATCAGGAATTATGGCAGCAAGCTTCACTTACTGGTGCCCTGTTAAACTCTCTTGGATATAACCTGCCATGTGTCATGGGACAAGCGGATGTTTTCCCTTGATGTGGGGTAGGTGCTGGTAGCGGATTAGGTATCTTTGGGGCTCCATCTCTCCATTTCTCTTAGTGAGAGATGGAGTTGGGGAAGAGACTCCCGTGATATACTAATTTCAGGATGAGTGGAGGTAAGGCAAGGATCATCAGACTATTTCTCTTTGCAAACGCCCCGCACCAAGCAGACACATGCCTTGGAGAGGTTTAATCAAAGTCGGCAGGTTTCATTTCCACCTGCCAGCCGCCTGCAGGAACGAAATCCCCCTGGATCATAGGAGGTTTGGGGGAGGAAAAGAAGGGGGCATGGAGGAGGTAGTAAAGGAAAGGAATTAGGAGAGGAGCGTTATTATCCAATAGGAACCAATCCCAGGTTCCCAAGGCCAGAGGGGAGATGAGGGGTCTAGGGTTTCATGCGTCAATTTCACACCTCCCACAAACCCTTAATCCCATCAAGTGATGCTCACAGGCTCTTCTCTGCCTGTAATTAATTTGGAAGCCACACACGCACGCACACACTCAGAACTTCATGCACAGAATCAGTTTGCGGAAACCTTATAATTCGAGTTAGCTACAAGAACACTATTTCCATCTTGGGCCCCTTCTAGTGCTGTCCTCCCCCTCCCTCCCAAGAGCCACACATTTGCACCTTTCCTCTCTTGGCATTGGTTGAGTCAGAGCTTAACCATAGCACCTGGGTTCAGGTTTTGCCCTGGAATGAAGTGCAGAATGCATTTTACTCACAGAATCACAGCCAGCCTGTAGCTAAGCATTTCGGGCTGCAGCAGCACAGGATGCTAGAAATCCACCACTTTTTTTTTAGAAACTGGTCAGTTTTTGACATGAGCAGTGTCAGGGACTAAGCCTGCCTGATGGGAACATTCACTAGTTCCAGATGGGGCTAGCAGTGGGCTACTTAATGCTTAGCAGGGGAAACACTCTGCTTGTGCTTGTCTCAGTGAGTTCACATGGCCCTGGCCTGATCCCTGGCACTGAAAAGAGGTTGTAGGGTGATGAAGCCCTGCCTGCTGGCAACCCCCGCCCCAGGCTTGCCCCTCTAAAAGTATTCTGATCTTAATTCATGGCATTTGCCTCTTAGCACCGTGTGAAGAATCCCTGCCCAAACAGCTGCTTCTAGCATCTCTTTCATTTTCCTTTGCAACTGGCAAGGCCCCTTCCCAGCTGTTCTGGTGTGCAGATTTCAGGCAAAGCTGCCAAACCCCCAGCCTTGCATTACACTGCCCCCTGTTTCCTGGAACCTGGACAACAGTCCACTTTTGCTATAACACAGCTGTGCCCAGCAATTTCTGAAGCCCCTGCATTCTCTGCTCTTTGCAGTAGCCAGGAAAACCTTTCTCATAAGGGTCCATTAGTGGCTCATTCTAATATCTGAAGCACCTGGGAAAGGGGGGGTAGCTCGGCAACAGTCCCAGAATCCTCTGGATTTACAGGGAGAAACAGGTGGGGGCAGATGGCAGCGCAAGATAAATGAGAAAGGGTGTGAAAGAACACCCGGGCAGCATGCATGAAGAAGTGGCCAGGGGTGAGAAATAGTGTAGGCACAGCCGGAAAAAACCTGTAGGCACAGAGTCAAAGGATATTAATAAACATCATCCTGGAGGATATGTGAAGGAGGGTGGACAAATGCAGAGTACAAAGGGTGGGCCCAGCATTCTTATCCATTTACAAGACAAGCGTCTCTTTCGGTGTCTATCTGTAGACTGGCTGTATTAAATTATGTCGCTACAGTCTGAGTTAAGAGTGTGTGGTGGGAGACAGAAGACAGCTATAGTGTATTATATGGAAAAGGCTGAACAAGAACCTGAATGGTCTTTTGCTTGTGTGTACACATGCATGCATGCCTGTGACAGACTTTCAGATGAGCATTCTGGTATGATGCGGTGTGCATACAAGGTGAAGATCAGAGCCACAGTCAGAGAATCTGTCCTAAAGGGGTGAGTTACAAATTGTGTTAACTGGCCCTGGGCATTTAACAAGATAGAACCTCAACCATAGTGTGAAGCTGTGGAGTTAAACAGTCTTTTTTATGGCATGTGTGAAAGATGTGGCAAAAAAATCAGGCAGCATTGTCCATGCTGGCTATTGGATGCAATGGTAGTATAGTGCCATGTTGGCTAGAGGGCTGCCAATTGAGATGGAAGCAGATTTTTGATGTAGGCGTGGCCAGAATGAAAGCTGTAGTATATAGGGAACAATCAGATAATTCACACAATCTTGTGTGACAACCACAATCTTGCAGAATCTACAGGAGTATGTACTACATGACAGTATATTTGTGCCAGGGTATGAGCACAACACTGGGAAGTGTGGCTGTCCTTTGTGCATGTGTGTAGTCATTGTGTATCAAATAAGTACACAGTAAAGCACTGAATGGAGAGTCTGCATAAACACATTGTGTACGTCCACCAGAGGATGCAGACAACAAATACTCATTGTATGAACAGGAAACTGCATACTCTGCTCAGTCAATGTGCATCATTTCCAAATGGTATTGGGGGATACGTGTGTTTCACATATTGACCAGTAAAGTGTAAAGATATTCCAAGTGGCTAACTTGCATAATGAGCAGGCAATATGTGAAATGTCTGTTTGGGTGATAAAGTTGTACATATTCCCTGTAATTTGGGGATAATACACACTTCGTATGCAAAATTCCCCATTTTATCCTGTCTGTGAACGTTCCCCGTGCTGTTCTATGAATCTGCACAACAGTCAGAGTTTATGGACATTCGCCATTCAGTGTACCTTAACCAGAGCTTGCAGATAGCCACATCATTTGAAAATATGTTCATTTAACAACAAAACCACTTAGTAGAAAAGTATGTTGAGAAATATTTTGTCTTTCCCAAGGGCTGCAGCAGATACAGCCAGAGAGATGTTTTAAGGATTGGCAGGTTCACTGGGGGAAAATGTTACTACTGTCTTTTGGTATAATCTGGGGGAGGGGGATGTGGGAGTATAAATGGGTGTTGCCACCAATCTCTAAGTACCTATATTTCACCTTGCTTGGTGGTTTGCATTTTGAATGGCGTCATTTCTTGGCTGGCTGGTTGTGTGCACATTTCCACACAAGTTAACACTGGCATTGGTAACTCATATTTCACATGTCTTTAGCATCAGCCAGGTACTAAGTGCACTTGTTGCATTGTTGGCACGCAGTCTGCGCTGCACAATCTGCCGTGCGCCTCAGCCTCTCAGACTGACCACACCCAAACCAGCTAATCCATTTGCTAGGAGGTGCCTCCACCAGCCAACCCCCTCCTCAAGGGAAGAAAACACAGGAGACAAACCAGAGAGAGCCATTCATTCTAACAGCTGCACGTCTGGAAGGAGGGACAGCCAGCCAACAGCCATGCATGTGGTCCCTCTCTCAAGTGGGAGAGACAATTGCCTCAACACAAACACTAATAATGCCTCCAGCATGCCAATCAGGCAGATGTGCTTCAACCATCCTCGCCTCCTCCGTCTTCATAACAGCCTCCAGAGGTAGATCATTAACACTGCCATGTGACAGATGGGGAACTGAGGCTGGGAATAGTTTCATTTCATGCCTGAGCCGGGGCTTGAACTGACTCCTTTGAGGTTCATAGCTAAGCTAACCCGTTTGCTGAACTACACAAGCAATGGGTCACTTTGCTTTGACACACATTGTGGAATTAAGGGGCATCCACTAAAACATCTATCTATCTATCTATCTATCTATCTGTCTGTCTGTCTGTCTGTCTGTCTGTCTGTCTGTCATCCACCTACCTATCATCCACCTACCTATCAATCATCCATCCATCTATCTATCCTATCCTATGCATCTGCATGTGCGCACACACACACACACACACACACACACAAAGCCTGGAGAGATGGTCATTGACACTCACACAAGAAGAGTCAACTGAGCAACATCACAGCCAGAGAGGAGACTGTGAGTGAAACAGTCAGCAGACAGACAGCCACTGACCCACACAGAGTGGAGAGAACCAACCATCTGCACGCGCGCACACACAAAAAGGGAGAGCCACGGATACAGAAACACGAGGCAGGGTGGATATATAACCCCTGGCACATATACACTGACATAATGATCAGCAAGAAGAGACGGAGACTGATGCACTCTAAGAAGCAAAGAGGATCGTTGACAGTATGTACAGTCAGAAGGGAGAAACAGCAATTAATACACACAGAGCTCCTTCAAGGACACACCTGCTTAGTAAGATGTTAAATCTCATAGTTTCCACGTGTGAGAAGACCACAAGCGACAAAAAGAAGCACATTATCAGACTCCACGCACCCAGCAATGTGGAGTTCCAACACTAGATATTTATAGACAAAGACATATGCACTCGCTCTCTCTTTCAAAGGTCATATTCGCTATCAGATTGAGCCATACCAATGACCCATCTTCACCTAGTACCTGAACTCTGGCAGGTCAGCATTCAGAGTTTTTTGGGCTTTTTTAGCAACAAGCCTCTTCAAATGAAGAGTATTGCTTCATTGCTCACAACCATGCAGCTTACTGCACCGACCCCATTTCACACCCTAGGAGAAAAGGGCAAACATATATTTTGAACTGGCAGACACAGACTGCTCCTGGGATTGCACAGAGAAGGAAGGCATTTCCCCCTCCCTCAGTTTTGCAGTCTACCTGTGGACCACACCAAAACACCTACCCACTAAAGCGGTTTAAAGAAGGGATGAGAATGGAAGCAACTCACACATCATTTAGCAAAAGCCTGTGCCTCCTTAGGGATTCATACCACCTTCTCCACCCTGAAAACACGGCTCCTGGGGAAGCCAAAGTGGCAGTTGGGAAGTGCCTCTCACTGTGCCCACCTCTACTACTCCTGCTCAGCCTTACTGGTTGTTGCCAACCTGATCTTTTCTTCCAATATTCTCTTTAACATACACAGCCCCCTTTGGTGGGGGCAGTTTGAAAAATCCTGCAACAGAGAGTTTCACAGATCATGCATTGTGTGTGGATGGCAAACCCTTTAGGGAGATCCTAGTAGACAGTAGGTGGCAGATCTGAGAGCAGGGAATAGGGAATTCTGACTTGAACACACACCAGTAGATCCTGCCAGTGGCCCCAGGAAACAGCACCCCCCAGTGACATAGTCCTTCTTAGCCTAACCCTATCGTTGCATCTTTTCTCTCACTTTCATTCCCCCTGCATCTATCTTTTCTCTCCCCTGCCAATTTTTCTATTAAAAAAACCTCAGATACTGCACTGCTATTTCTGTCACAAAAGAGATGGATGGCTATTTCCAGGGCCTAGCATTAGGATGTATGTATGAGAAAGAGAGTTTTGCATACAAGGCAGCATGCAGGAGGTGGGCACATGAAAATCCAACTGCATCAGCAAAGGAAAGATGACCCAGGCATCCTGCTTCCAAGAGTCCTCTCCAACTCACAAGGACCAAGCTTCCCTCCAATAATTCATAAGCACTGAGGGTAATATCCATGTAACCTCAGCCTAGAAAAACCTAGGTGCCAATCCAGTCAGACCCCCTTGTCTAGTGAAATTGCCTAACAGACAATAGGCCCAAGCGAAAAAGCACTTGAGTGTATGGGAGGGTGCTAATGGGAGAGGAAAATGTGGGTGGCATGAGGGGTCTAGGGGAAGCTCACTGGGGGTGTGAAGGGGGACTCTGGGGGTGTGAAGGGGGAGCCAAGATGGCCTGGGAAGGTGGTGAGGGCTGAAATTTGAGATCAGAAAGGCTAACCAGGGCTCCTGGGTTGTCTTCCAGTCCTGCCCCATTGTAAGATGCCAGATACAACAATTTCTCACTCATTCATCTGTCCTGGGGAGGGGAGGGGACAAGGTAAGATTTTGCTTTCCTCTTGTCTCTCTATGCTTTTGAAGTGCAGTGGAAGGGGGGGGGGGTGCCCTGTTTAAATTACTGCTAGATAAATCACTCCCCAGCACTACGTAGGAGTCCTTCTACCTGTCCAGACCAAACCCATAAGAAGAGACTGCTTGGGCCGGCCCTCCAAGCCTTTGCGAGGCAGAGGAACGCCCCCAACCCAGGACCTATCCCAGCCGGCCGGGAGAAGGGCAGCGGCCCAGGCGTCCCCTCCCCTGCCATCTTGGGCGCCTTGTCTGCCGAGAGGCGTGGCCCCTCGAGCGGCCTTCGAAGCCGGAGCTGCCCCGGGCTCCTCACCTCCGCCCGCCGCCTCTCGCCTGGGAAGGCGAGCCTCTGGCCTCCGGGGCCCCAAGGGGCCTCCTCGCCTCGCCTCGCGCGCCGCCACCAGCCCGCTCGCCTTCAGAGGGCGCATGGCCCGGCGGGCGTCGAAAGGCCCGGGCGGGAAGCGGCCGGCCTGGCTCCTCCTCCGCGGGGAAAAGCCCTGCCTCGGGTAGGGGGCTCCCCGCCTCCAGGCACGACCTCCCCCTCCTGCGGAGCTTTCACCAGGGCCCCTCGCTGCCCTCGCCTCCCGCCCAGGCTCGCTCTAACCACTCGGCTCTGCTCCCCCCCACCCCAGCGGCCGGGAAGCTCTCCCCCCCCCCCGCCCCTTTGCTGCGCCCCACACAAAGCCGCACAACCCCAAGAGCAGCCGCCGCTCTGGGAACAGAAGGGAATTCGCCGGTGTGTCCCCCCCCCCCCCCCACCGTGTCTCTCCTCGAGGAGGTAGACGGAGATGCCCTTCAATTGGATTCTTTTTAGGAAAAAAAAAGCATACAGACTATAGACTTCTCTATGAATAAAAAACCAGACGCTGCAACCCAGTCTGCGCGCCCCTTTCTGTCTCTGGGATTCTTTTGCAGTTACAAATTAATTCAGCATAATAACAAGGGGGTAAAAAAAATCACCTTTTTGCATCTCACACTCTTGCAGTCGTGGATGATCAATGCCACAAACAAATCACGCGTGAGTGTACGCACGCATACACACATACACGAGAAAGAATCGGGGGGAGGGGCTCACCCATTCTTCCCCTGCAAACCCAGCCCCCTTTGAAATCGCAACCCCAGCCTAGGTTTCCCATTCCCGCCGCCCCCCGCCGCATGAAAGACACAGGTCAACACTGTAAAAATCACCCCCCCACACACACACACACCAAGGGTCAGCCATGCATTGATCACAGCATCTTCCATATCATCAATATCATTTTTTTTTGGGGGGGGGGGGGGAGAGCTTCACTTCCCAAAGGAGTCTCCCCCCCTTCTGTTTTTTTAAAGCCGGGATCCTGGGAGAAGCCCCCTCCCCTTATTCAAGCAGCAATCCCCGCCTGATCTCCTGCACAACAAAACCAGACCGACCTTCGGCTTTGAAGGGGGGGGGGGGGGAACGGTTTCAAAAAGAGGAGCGGGTCTTACCTATTCATGACAACTCCCGAGGAAAGAATAACCCAGGATCGGAAGGACAGCAAATTTTTTCTCCGCGTCTGGAAAGAGATAATTTTTTTCCTCCTTGATTTTTTTTTGGGGTGTGTGTGTGAAAAAAAATGTATTCCTATTTTTTAAGATCTCTTCTCCTGCGGGGGAATCAAAGAAACGCTAAATCCAACCAGCCACGGGAGCAGCATCTCCCCCCCCCTTCCGCTTCTCTCCCCCCCTCCCCGCCAAATTTCTTTCGGATCTTTATTCACCGCTCAGGGCCCCCCCGCCGCCTTTTCTCCCCCCGCCGCGTCTGTCTCCGTTCAAGGTTGTTGCAGGCTTCCGCGTTACACATGTTGCATCCCAAAGTTAAAGCAGAAACCGGCGTCGGAGCGGGCGGATGGTCGCCTGCAGGAGAGAGAAAAAAGGCAAAGTCTCTTGCAAGCAGCCTTTCCCTGGGGCCTGGAGCCCAGAAATCTCTGCATCGCTTAGAGAGTTGAGTTATTTATTTCTTTTATAAACCGCCCCCCCTCCGCGTTACCCCCCTTCCCGGGTCACCTTTCTAAAAACATACGGCGGTGCAAGAGGGGGGAAGGAGCGAGAAGGGGAGGGGAGGGGGGCTGATATATTTTTATTCCTCTAACGCAGACAAGACCACGTCGTCTGTTCTTTTCCCCTCTCGCGCAAGAGAAAGATACACGCGCGCGCACACACACACCCGAGCGGGTCATTAGCATTCAGCACCAATAACCACATCGGCACCACCAACAGCAGCAGCAGCAGCAGCGGCGGCTGGGTGGAAAGCGAGAGCCGGTGAAACACGCCGCTGCAGTCCTGGGCGCTGGGGGATCGGATCGGATCCTGGCTTCCTTGGCATGTGGATTCAGACCAGGGAGGGAGGAGGGAGAGCGAGTGTTCTGGGGCGCTAGAAGAGGCCGAAGTGCGGAAGGAAGGAAAGGTGCGATCTTGGCCCCGCAGAAGGGGAGATCCCTCACCGTCGCGGTGCGAAAAAGGAAAAAAAAATACTGCAGAGAGAAGGTGAAGTTTGACTGTCTCGGCTGCAAAATCCACATTCTGCCCCCTACGCCCCCTCCGAGCGCCCATACATACACAATCAGAGGCCCAAAGAGCGAGGTTAGGGGGGGGGGAGCTCGCGGTTATTTGCATAGGTTAAATAATTAAAATATATGTAAATGGAAATGCCTATTGCTTAGCAAAAAAACAAACATACGAGCAAAAAAAAAAAAAGCAGCAGCTGGGTTGCAGAGGGAGAGACGGCGGAAAGGGGACCATGCCCAGCCCTGGCTGTCATCTGCTCTGACATGAAGAAAAAAAACCCCGGGGGTGCTTGGCCTGGACAAAGCGGTTATTTAAAAAGCAAAATAGGCGTGTGAAACGGAGAATACAGCCTGACACTAAAGGTCAGAGAAACTCACAAGGTAAATCCCCGGTAGGATCACAGGCTGGAGGGTTCTGCGAGGCTGAGAAGCTAAGCAGGGCAGAGTGTGACAAGGAAAGGGGAAAACCTGTGGTAGTACACCTAGGGAAGGGATAGAGGGCGCTGCAGGGCCGGGGCCCAGCTGCCATCGGTAGTTCTGCGGGAAGCAAAGCGAAGGGTTTGAGCCACTGTGAATAAGGGCAGGTAAGCCCACATTGGATCAAAGGAATCCCGTTTGGAGTTTGAGCCTTTCGCCATCACAGCTGGGAGGGTCCGGGGCTCAGTGGTAGAACATTTGCTTGGCATGTGGAAGATCTCAAGTTCAATCCCAGGCAACGCCAGTTAAAAGGACCAGCTAAAAGGACTATCTCCAGTTAAAAAGATGTGAAAGACCTCTGCTTGAGATCCAGGAGAGCTGCTGCCAGTCTGAGTCAAAAATACTGATTTTGATAGAGCAGTGGTCTGATCTGGTAGAAGGCAGCTTCATGGGTTCATGAGGTAGTGACTGCTTTATGTGGATGTGTATAACCCACCCTGTTCCAAGGGGTCTGGTTGGATCATGATAGGGTACCCCTGAGAAAGCTCACACAAAACCACTCACTCCTAGCGTTTCAGTCAGAGAACGTCTGTTTCAAAAGCCAAATAGAGCCATTGACATAACTCTCCCTAGACTGTTCCCATAAACCATCTCTGTGACATCCATGCCTCTTCATGAAAACTTAAAGCAGTCTTGCAAGATTCAGGCATGTGATGCGGACCGTAGGGTGCAGAGAGTGGGAGAGAAGGAGCTGCCACTGTGCCACTTCTAAAGTCCTGCGTAGTTTTGTTTTGTTTTTATTTCAGCACCAGAACTATGTATGGCACATGTTATGGGGGAAGGTCCATAACCAACATCACTGGCTGTTCAGAACTGGGATGGGAAGCATTGCTCCCTGGCTCCAGTCAAGGTGATCTTGTGTGCTATTGGAACCCCCCTCCCCAAGGGCAGTATCTCCTTTGAAGGTCACATTTGCTGCACCCACTTGAATTGCCTCTGCTATTCTTCATGGTGCACCGGGGGAGGGGGGAGAATTTCCTAAGGCAAGCAAGAATTGAATGCATCTTGTTGTCTGCCTTGGCTCTTGCATGGGCCCCTGTTACTTCCTCCTCCTCTGGGGAGCAGCTCACAATTCCACCCATCCCCGCCCCAAACAATTTCTGATGGCTCCTGTCACCTTTGATCCTTATGATTCTGAGGGAAGCATCTTAACTTGTAAGTAATTCCTCATGATCAATTGATCAGCAGGGAAAGGGCCCTTCTCTCTTTCTCATTTTTGGTCTCAGACTGCAATTTGTTCCTGTGCCTGCTCAAGAACACACTCCTCAGATGAGGGATTGATTATAATCTCTTAAACTGAGGCAGGGCTCTGTATACTTGAGATGCCCAAGCTCAGATATTAACATTTTGAAATGGAGAGAAGGCAGACGGCTCTTGCTTTCTGCTTCAGATGCCACTGCTGAGCAATACAATGTGCTTTAAAAGGGGGGGGGGGTGAGTGTCTGCTGCAGGATGTGCATCCCACTGCAGAGTGGCAGCTTGTAAAACAGTAGTTCAGGAAATGATATCTTTGTCTCTTTGCGAGGGAGTGGTCTCTCTCTGGTTGGACCAAGATAGGGTGCAGGAAGAAAGGCAGATAGTTTGCTCCTTCCAGCAAATGCATAGATTGCTGCTTTAAATATTGGTCACAAAAAGGCCCCCAACTTGGAACAGCCACATATTTTAGATGCACCAGTTGGGAGACTTGATAAGGATGGAGGACAGAACAATCCAGGGGGGAGAGTCATTTTCCATATCTGGTTGCTCTCTCCAACTCGCACCTTTCTTCCCCAACCCTCTCAAAGGATGAGCATGGCAAAGTGGTTACAGTGTCAAACTAGAACCTGGGACCATACAGTTTGAATCCCTTGCACAGCCATGAAAGCCTGCTGGATGATCCTGGGCTGTCACAATGACTCAGGTCTGCGGCTGTGAAGATTAAATGGTGAAGGGATTTTGTGAAAAGCCACTGTGGGAGAGAAAAGTCAAAGTAAATAAATAAATAAAAGTGTGATATAAAAACAAATCACATCCTGAAATCCTCCTCTCCACTGTCCTGGAGGACGGAACCTCCCTCTATCCGGTCCCTGCACTGGGGTTGCCAGCTCTGGGTTGGGAAATACCTGGAGATTGGGGGTGGAGCCTGGGAAGTGTAGAATCTGGGGAAGGGAGGGATCTCAGCAGGGTATAATTCTCCAGAGTCCACCCTCCCCCAAAGCAGTAATTTCCTCCAGGGCAACTGATCTCTGACACCTGGAGATCAGTTCTCACTCAGGCCTCCCCTGGAGAATGGCAGCCCTACTCTCCATCCAGCCACTTGCTAAGCCATTACAGCAGCTAGGCACCCTCTGGGTGGTGAGAGGCCTTCCCTGTTTCAAGGCTGGGGGGTGGCTGTTTAGACAGGAACCCTTGCTTTGCCCTCAGATGCAGCCCCCTCTGGAGTGGAGGAGGTGGTTCCTTCTCTGCCTCCCAGCTGCCCATGTGCTCTTCCCCCCCTCCCTGCCCCAACTCCTCCTCCACAGCATAGAGCTTCTGCTGCACCATTCAAAGAATTAGGGTTGGGAAGTTTCAGCAGAGAGGCATGAAGTGGGGGAGTGTTTTGGCCGAGCCCTTCTAGCAGCAGCGGGAAAGCAGAACAGCTCAGAGGAACAAAGAAACCCCTTTTCTATTCATGACGTTCGACTTTTGCTGGCAGGGAACAAGGGAATGAGGAAGAAAGGGAGAAAAAATAGATGCGAGAGAATGAAAATGTCCAGCGCCAGAGTTCCAGCTGCCTTTAATGAGAGAGATCTGCTCTCACTTCGGGGGGAAGGAAGTGGGGGCTAAAAGGAGAGAGCCAGGGAGGGAAAGCGGGACTCCTGGGTTCTCTGAGTCGGTGTGTGGGTGGTAGGGAGGGCAGAGTGGACACATATGGAGGAAACCCAAACTCCTGGCTTCTCAGAAGCTTATTCCAATGTATGTTTTCCCCCACAGAAGAACATTTTGGGAGAGGGGGGCCAAGAGGCACATAGGAAGCATTACATCAGGATGAAAAAGCCACAGGAATGTTTTAGGTGACATCCATTAAAAGAAGGCTGCCAGAGAATAGAGTCTTTTACGTCGCAAATCCCATTTCAAGCAAATTGGCAGGAAAAATTCATGAGCAGGAAACTAGATTTCTGCTCACATTTGCTCTCCAATCTTTCCCAGAAATTCCCTGTGGATTTTCTTAATACTCATGTAACTTTTTTTGATAGGCCATTCCCTCATGAGTATTTCTTTGCAGAGGAAATGTTACATCAGACTCACTGAAGGGAGCAGGGCCGGATGTAGAGGTTAAACGCAGCAGGAAGGGGGGGCATAGGGGAAGAATCCAATGTTTCATTAGACAGAAAGTTGGTGGTAGTTCAAAACACGGATTGCTGCGCGCGTATCCTACGGCTGTCTCTGCAAAATAGGTTCTGTAGGTTTTTCATATTGTTTCCAAACCTACAATACCTATTTGACCAGGTAACAAGGGAATAAAACAAATGTGCATGTATAAGATGAAAATGAAGCATCCCTCAAACTCTTTTAAAACTGTTCAGTCTTCATGCTAGCAGTCAAATATCTTGTGGATATTTCACATGAACCCATCGCAGCTATCTAACACTGAGTCAGGTCTTTGGTCCATCAAGGTCAGTATTGTCTACTCAAACTGGCAGCAGCCCTCCAGTGCCCCAGGGGGTGGTCTTTCATGTCAGCCGCTACTTGATCCTTTTGAGCTGGAGATGCCTGGGACTAAATCAGGGGACTTCTTTATGCAAAGCAAATGCTCAGTCACTGATCCAGAAAGAACTAACCCACAAGATTGTCTGATGCTGCAGGGTGAGCAGATTAGCATACTTCTATGAAAGCACACATAACCCCCCGATTAAACACATACCTCCTGTGATAAATATCTACTGCTAAAATAGGCTGTAAAAAATTTCCACTAGAAGAAACATTACTAAGAGAAATGAGCATTGATACAGAGATACATATACATTATCTAAACATTTCCAGGTGTGCATGTTCCCAGTAAAACGCCTCCTGAGCCCTGGGATAAAAATTGCCTGGCTAGATCAGATTTAGATCCGTTTAGTCCTAAATTCTATTTCCATTGACAACTTGCAGGCTATGAAGGCTTTCTTCTTGTGTTGTCTACAGCATCTGTTATTCTAAAGTAACAGTAGCCTTGGTATATGGATGCTCCACCCTGACCTGGATGGTTGAAGAAAATCTACTCTTGTCAGATACTGGAAGCTGAGCAGAGCCAGTCCTGGTTTACGCTTGGAGGGGGGAACCACCAAGGAAGTCCAGGGTTGCTATGCAGAGGCCCACAGTGGCAAACCACCTCTGTCTATCACTTGCCTTGAAAACTCTACAAGGCTGTGACTTGGCAGCATTCTTCACCACCATATAGAAGCTCCATCTCATGAAAACCAGCTGCTGATAGGTGGTAATGGATGGTAGAGGGACAAGACTTGGAAGTCTTCCCCTTCACTTATTTGTCTGTCTTTTAAAAAAGCCATTGCTGATATTGTCCATCACCACTACTTGGGGGAGTGGGGTAAATTTCATGAATGAGTTCTGGCCTTTTGAAGAAGGCCTGCTGTTTGTCCCCCCTCCCCAAACCTACTGCCAAGACCTTTAATTGGATGACCTTGAGAGTTTATACATCTCAGCCATATCCCCATGTAGTCATCTTTTTCTCCTCTAAATTAAAAGGCCTGAAAATGATACAACAAGAAATACCTTGCAGGAACAAGCTACTGTCTACACACAAATATTATTTCTCCATCATACAAATTCACAGAGCTTTTTTTGAGCAGGAACACAGTCCCTGCTGGCTTAGTGTCAGGGATGTGGCCTAGTATGCAAATGAGTGTGAAGCAATAGTGCCGTCAGGGGTGTGGCCTAATATGCAAATGAGTTCCTGCTGGGCTTTTCCCACAAAAGCCCTATGTGGCACAATGGTGCCATCAGGGGGTGTGGTCTAATATGCAAATGAGTTCCTGCTGGGCTTTTTCCTACAAAAAAGGCCTGCACATTCACATGCAGAAATAACTCTTACACGTGCCCACATCCACCAAATTTGTGTGTGGGTAGCAATGGAGGTACACATGCCTATAAAGATAACATACTTTCATATGCTACTGACAGATACTTCTACCACAGGTATTTTGATACTGAGACTTTGGTTGAATTTTTGGCAGACTCTTCCCTTCATACTGCCTCTCCTCACTCAGAGACTATTAAGCCTATCACATCCACAGTCAAATCAACTACCAGCAACAAAGCAGCAGCCCAGAGCAAAGGTGTAAGCCAGAATAAACAGTCTGAAGCCTGGGGTCTCTTATGGAACAAATGTGACACAGTCATCTCTGGAGAGGCTTCATCCCTGCTATAGAGACCACTTAGGTTCCTCCCCCTGCCAAGAAACTCCAGACTGACTGCAATAATTCACTGCTTCCCACCCTTAAGAACATAAGAATCAGATTCATAGTCCACCCAGTCCAGCATCCTGTGTTACATGGTGGCCAACAAGTTCCTCTGGATGGCCAACATCCGGGCTGAGGCCTTCCTCTGATGTTGCCTCCTGGCACTGGTATCCAGATGTGGATGTTCCCCTCAGTCACCATGGCTAGTAGCCACTGATAGACTTATCCTCCATGAATCTGTCTAATCCCCTTCTTTGCCTGTGGCTACATCGTCTAGCAACAAATTCCACATTTTAGTCACTCATGATTGTATAAAGAAGTATTTCCTTTTGTTTGCCCTTATCTACTTTCCATTGGCTTCATTGGATGCTCTCAGGTTAGTATTCTGGAAGATGGATAAAAAGTTCTGTCTGTCTACTGTATATTGCCCCAATATATATCCAATCTGTCTACCTTGGCCCTGAAATCCTTAGTGCTTAATGTAAACGACACAGAAGAAAGAGATAATGAGGATCAAGCCATGTTATTATTCTTGGAAGCCTTATGTCTTAAGTCTTAAAAGACAGCATGTAATTGCTTAGAGATATGGGGAAAGCATTCTGTACATGTTCAGAGGCACTGTTAATGATTTCTCCCTGTTCCCAGGCAGACCAGATCTGGTACTGAAAACTGGTTGCAGGACAGAGGTCTAGTGTTCCACCTCTCCTCACTAATTCAAGACCACCTCCTGCCATATGAACTTGCCCATACTCTCAGGTACAGATTTGTGCTTCTTTCTCTTCATCAGAGGTGAGATGGGTGTAGGACTACTCTCTTCAGTTCCAGAAGGTAGAATATTACATTATATTCTGAGCATACTGTTTTAAATCTTGTGCTGGCTTAATTGCAGAAGTCTGCCTTTTAAAAAACTGCAATTTGGTTTTATTATACTGTTGTTTTAGTATTATTTGATGAAGAAGGAGTAGGAGTTGGATTTATACTCTGCCCTTCACTCGGAGTCTCAGAGCAGCTTACAATCTCCAAAACAGACACCCTGTGAGGCAGGTGGGGCTGAGAGAGCTTTGAGAGAACTGTGACTGACCCAGGGTCACCCAGATGGCTGCAGATGGAGAAGTGGGGAATCAAACCCAGTTCTCCAGATTAGCGTCCGCTGCTCTTAACCGCTAAACTGAACTGGTTGTTTGGTTTTATGTATAGCTAAGCAAGGTAATCTCTGATTAGTATTTGGATGGGAGACCACCAAGGAAATCCAGGGCTGCAACATACAGGCAGGCAATGTCAAATCAGCATGTCTCTTGCTTTGAAAACCCTACAGGGTGACCATAAACTGGCTGTGACTTTATGCACTTTCTACCACCACATGCACAGTTTGTTGGGTGCCTGGGCTGTTAGAGAACAGAAAGATGGAAGATACATATTTTAGGCAGAGAAATAACATAGGCTATAGTGCTATCTTAAGCAAGTACAGCCTGCTAAATCTACTGATGTCAGTGGGTCTAGAAGGGAGTAAGTCTGTTTATGACTGCAGTGCTAAGCCCTGTGATTCCCAAGCCCCAGACTTCCTGCTTGGGTACTCATTCCTCCCCCCCCAACCCTATTTATTTTGGTTCCCAACATCCCGTGCCCTAATTTATGAGACCCCTCCCACCAGCAGGAGCCAGTGTTGCATAATGGTTAGAGTCTTGGATTAGGATCTGAGACCTGGATTCAATTTCCTGCTCTGCTTTGAAGGGTTGGCAGGTGACCTTGGGGCAGTCATCCATTCTCAGCCGCACCTACCTCACAGGGTTGTTGTGTGGTTAAAACTGAGGATGGGTGTGCAATTTATGCTGCTCACCATATGAAGGAAAGGTGGGTGTGTGTGTTTTTTAAAGGAAGAAATAAGAACGTAGAGTCTAGAATCTTCCCCCACTGAAAATACAATGCTCTCCTCTTTCTTCCCGCCCTGCCCAGCACAGCTGCAGTTTCTGCAATGGTTTAGTTGTGGAAAGTGGAAAGATGAGCAATTATTTTTATTGCCCCTGTATGAGTCGGAAAATGGTACCATCTGGCCTTGGGGGTCTCTGTGGTGGAGAAGGGGGAAGAGAATGATTCATTAATTCCCCCCCCCAACCCCCACCCGTGATGGTTGCCATTGGCAGTTGCTGCCTGGCAAAATTCATGTCTCCCTGCTTTTTAAACACTTTGTTAATTGCTTTTTCGGATACGCTCCGCTCCGCACGAATGAGACCAGAATAACTATTATGCCCTGGGAAGTAGAATTCCTGAGTTCTCCGGAACAGTGATGAGAACCCTGTGAGATATAGGGGGGGGGGGGGGCATTCTGGAGGCTGAAGTCTAGTGGATTAAACATGGAGGGATTGGATATCAGAGCACCTGATCCACTGGAACAGTAAGGGGTGGCTTGGAGAGTCCGAGAAAGGGGGGATCCCTTGGCTTTGCAATGAGGCAAGGCACTGGGATTGGAGTCTGCTGAAAGAATGTGTGTGGCAGGGGATGAACTTAGAGAGTTGTGGCTCTGGGGGCTTTCCCTGTGCCTTGTCTCCTTCCTCTTGGAAAGGGCTAGGAAAGGGGATGGGCTTTCTTTCCCCAGCACTGAAAGCCAAATAAAAACTATGCCATGAACTATGGAGCCGTTGCTACTAGGCACACTTCAGATGCACATCATTGTCATGCTACATCTGTGGATGTGGCAGCTCTCAGAGTGCAGCTGACAGGAATGTGGCACATTCCCTATGCTAATCTCCGAAATGCAAAAGCAGCCATAGGCTGCTCACTTGGATAGGGGGGCAGGGGGCGCGCTGTTCCCATCTCTGACACCCCAGAGAAAAGTAGGACACGGCTTACTTTGAATGGGAATTTTTTTTGTTGAAGTGGAAATGTGGTGTTTCTGACTTTGTGATCTGCTTAGATACTTTTAACAGCCCTTTTAGAAATCTTCTCCTCCCACCCTTGTGAGAAAATTGTGTTCTAATAGGTTGTATATGAGAAGAAAACCCCTCCCCTTGATTTACTTTTTCGCTTTAGAGGATACACAGCATAACCTAAATGCAGACCAAACCTACTCCTGCTTCAACTAACCGCAGGTCTCATTATCACAAGGAACACTCCAAGATGTTCTTCCTGGCTGAAACACCAGATGGGTACCCAGGCAGGCAGTGGCGAAGAAGGAAATGCAAATAACCAAGGGTCTGGATTAACCCAGCTCTCTGAACTTCAACTGTCTGGGAATTTGCCACTGTAGGGAAATGCTTCAAGCTAAAGCCGCCTGTTACGAAACAGCTACCACCCTGAGGTGACAACTGGAGAGGCATTTGCCAAAGCTGGAGTGTTACACACAGCACTTACTCCAGATGCTTGGTCTGTAGCCACTGTGCTAGAGACAGACTAAACTTCCTAAACATTCAAGACTCCAGCTTGCCTACAGTGTGTTCTACATTTAAAATTTCTCCTAAATGCTTCCCAACTGATGGGATACCGTGTCCACCTGTGGATGATGTTAGTTTAAAACACCAGTGAAAAATGGAAGGGTTGGAGACAGACAAGGCATCAATTCTGAGGTTGTACTGCCCCCTTTTGCCCAACATGGAGATGACAAATGAGGGAAAGTAAAATCACTGCTTAATTGGGAAAGAAAGAAAGAAGGTTCTTCCTTTCATTTCTGCTGAAATGCAGGGCTTTTTTTGAGCAGGAACGCACAAGAACGCAGTTCTGGCTGGCTTGGTGTCAGAGGGTGTGGCCTAATATGCAAATAAGTTATAAAAAAGCCCTGTGTGAAACAATGGGTGTCAGGGTATGTGGCCTAATATGCAAATGAGTTCCTGCTGGGCAATTTATACCAAAAAAGCCCTGCTGAAATGTATTAGTGTTGCATACAAAGTAAAGGCTGTTTTACATGAGAAATTCTTGTGCAGAAATCGCTCTGTGAAACAGTGTCTGCTAATCCTGGATAGATTGTTATTAAAATGTGCTGTTTTCGATATGTACAGCTGCTGTAAACCATGACTGAGTGAAGCTTCCTGCTACATAAAGGTATTTTGTGCATGAAGTACCATTTGATGTGACTGTCAACTCCTCAGAGTCACACAAAGTCCTACCCCAAAGGAAGTTCTGCACAGAAATTTCTTAATGTATGGCCCTAGAAAAGAACCCATGTGCTGTTCGCCTTGAATGCTAAAACCAGGGCCCCTGGCTTCTAGCTGCACAGTAGACTGCCAACGCAATTTTTCTGGCAGCTTTGCTCTTGCTGGTTCACATACAAACTGGTTTCCCCTTCCTCTGTAACCCCCATGAGGCCTGCTAACTACACTGCACTGCAAGCTTTTATCTATTTACTTATCATGCCAGCTGGGACTGTGTTGCTGTGCATTCCTGCTAAAAAAAACCCCCTGAAGTCGAGCACAGCGGACATCCCTCGGGCCAGAGACCACCAGTAGATTTTGATCTACTGAGCGTAATGTTCTTCTGGGGGTATATTGAGAGAGGGTATGTTGGTCCCAGACTGTTAAGGGCCTTAATGGTCAGCACCAGAACCATGCTGGATCCAGTACTCCACCGGAAGCCAATGCAGCTCATATAGCACAGGTCAAATATGTGCTGTGTGGCAGGCCCCTGTGGCATTCTGCACCAGTTGGAGTTTCGGGGTCAACCTCAAGGGAAGGCTCATGTGGAGCAAGGCCTTTTCTTGCACTTGAGAAGCAGAGAAAAGATCAAGAATCAGTGAGCCCCAAGAGGCTGCGCAAAACTTAGTGGCTGACCCTTATTCAGAACTTTAGGGCTGCCAAAGTCAGAAGGGGAAATTCCTGGAGACTTGGGGGTGGAGCCTGGAGAGGGTGGGGTTTGGAGAGAGACCTCAGTGGTATAGTTGCCAGCCTACAAGTGAGGAGAACCTATTCTGTCTATACAAAGAATGAGCTAGAGCCTTATGAGAAAATGACATGAGTTGTGGGTTCCATCTGAAGCAACGATCAAGGCAATGAAACTTTTTTACATCAGGCAACATGGACCAGCTTTGTATGAATGAACTGATTCTTTTTGCTTACATATTAATGAAACACTAGAGACTGATTTGAGAAATCTATCTGATGTGAGGATTATGTGTTATTTTTGGTGTGGAACCCTTAAGAAGTGCCTGCGTGCACAGAAATAATCTTCTGCAGACTGCTTGAATGTTTATTCTGTTAATGAGTTGCTTTCAGACTTCTTTGAACTTCCATTAAATGTTTGTGAATGAGTTCTCTGAAGACTGTTTTGGAATGTCAATGGCACCTGAGAGTGTATATGTTTTATCGGTCCTGGCAGTGGGCTCTTAGGCATGAACTGTGAAAGTTACAGATTTTACAAACATACAGAGTAGTTTTCATTACCTGATAATATTTTTCTCATAATAAATATTTTGTTTGAGCAGCATGTGTTTGACAGTTTAACCCAGACTTTTTTTTGTTAGAACTTAACCTTCAAGTGAGGCCTGGAGATCTGATGGAACAACAAATGATCTCTAGGTTACATAAATCAGCTCCTATGGAGCAAATGACTACTTTGGAGGGTGGGTTATATGGTACTATTCCCCTCTCTCTCCATACTTCACCCCCAAATCTCTAGGAATTTCCCAAGCTGGAGTAGGCAACCCTACACAGAAACCACCTCCCAAAGCAGCCATCTTCTCAGGGGAGCTGATCTCTGTTGTCTGGAAATCAGTAGGCAGGTCCCAGGCCATATAGGGCTTTAAAGGTAATGACCAGCACCTTGTACCGGACTCGGTATGTTATTGGGAGCCAGTGCAGAGCCCGAAGACCCGGCCGAATGTGCCCCCATCTTGGAAGGCCCAATAACAGCCGGGCCACGGCATTCTGCACCAGCTGCAATTTCCGAGTTCGGCACAGGGGCAGCCCCATGTAGAGGGCATTGCAGTAGTCCAACCTCGAGGTGACCGTAGCATGGATCACTGTTGCTAGGTCGTCGCGATCCAGGAAGGGAGCCAGCTGCCTTGCCCGCCTAAGATGAAAAAACGCGGACTTGGCAGTGGCTGCTATCTGATGCTTCCCTATCTTTAGGGAAGGCTCCAATAGCACCCCCAGGCTCTTGACCCTATCCGCCGCCGTCAGCGGCGCACCGTCAAAAGCTGGCAAGGGGATTTCCCCCCCCCCCCCCGGTCCTCGATGACCCAAGCAAAGGACCTCTGTCTTCGCAGGATTTAATCTCAGTCCACTCAGTCTGAGCCACTCAGCCACGGCCTGTAGTGCCCGATCCAGATTTTCTGGGGTGCAGACCGGCCGGCCGTCCATAAGCAGATAAAGCTGGGTGTCATCAGCATACTGGTGACACCCCAGCCCATACCTTCGGGCAATCTGGGCAAGGGGTCGCATATAGATGTTAAATAACATCGGGGAGAGAACCGCTCCCTGGGGCACTCCACAGTCAAGTGTGCGCCTCCGGGATAGCTCCCCCGCAATTGCGACCCTTTGTCCCCGACCTTCAAGGAAAGAGGAAAGCCACTGCAAGGCCAGCCCCTGAATCCCCACGTCGGCGAGGCGGCAAGTCAGTAACCGATGGTCGACCGTATCGAACGCCACCGATAGGTCCAACAGCATCAGCACTGCCGAGCCACCCCAGTCCAGATGCCGTTGAAGGTCATCTACCAGGGCAACCAACACCGTCTCCGTCCCATGGTCCAGGTGAGCCCAATCTTATCAGATCTCTGAAGTTAAGCATAGCTGGCCTTAGTCTAAGTGCTTGGATGGGAAACTATCAAGGAAGTCAGATGCTTTTATGCACATGAAGGCAACAGCAAACAATGTTTGCTCATGTCTTGCCTTGAAAACCCTGTGGGGTCACCATAAGGTGGCTACAACGATAGCACTTTGCAGACACAAGTTTCCATTGTGAAGATGCCTGGGATGTAACCTGAGATGTGGGTTCTCCTCAGTTCCCATGCCTGGGGTGCCTGATTCGGATCATGAGTGGCAGGTGTGGAGAAGTTACTTCTGCTCTCCCCCCTCCCCTGTTTTCATTGCTGTTTCCATTGTGTGAAAGAAAGCTGACAGGAAGAAAACAGATTCTTTTGAAATGTGGTGTTGGAGAAGAGTTTTACAGATACCATGAACTACCAAAGAGACAACTGGGTTCTAGACCAAATCAAGCCTGAACTCTCCCTCAAAGCTACAATGACTAAACTGAGGCAATCATATTTTGGTCACATTATGGGAAGACAAGAGTCAGTCGGAAAAGACAAAAATGCTTGGGAAAGTTGAAGGCAGCAAGAAAAGATGAAAACCCAACATGAGATAGACTCAATAAAGGAAGCAACAACCATCATTTTGCAAGGCCTCAGAATAGCTGTTAACGACAGGTTGTTTGGGAGGACACTAATTCATTGGGTTGTGAGTCAGAAGCAACTGGACAGCACTTAACGCACACACACAATATTCCCATTGGGAAAACCCATGAGTATACTTGGGATTCCTAATGCTCCCAGGCATTATTAGATCAGGAGAATAGTGTAGCTGAGAAAGCTTCAAGCCCCTTCTCCACATATGCTACATTTGCAAAATCTAAATTGGACACCTCACCAAACTGAGGAAAAACCACAGTTCATGTGTAACCAAGAAAAAAATTAAGACAAGGCAATTACATGTACTGTGTGTGTGTAGGATGGTTACTGTTTCACATTTGTCAAAACACCATGCTCCTTTCTGAGCTCTCCTGTAGATACCCTACCACAATTCCTCTAGGGTAGCACCCTCCCCCTCCCAGCTGGTGGTGTCCCTTTTAAAAACACAGCACCCTCTACTAAATCAGAACCCTTCCTAGATCCATTTGCTAGAGTCTAAAGTCTTTTAGAGAGCAATCCTAAACAGGTCTGCTCTGAACTTTACTACAGCCTGTTCAATGGGGCTTACTCCCAGGAAAGTGTCTTTAGGATTGCACTGTTAGCCCTGACCTGGATAGCCCAGTCAAGCCCGATCTTGTCAGAACTCAGAAACTAAGCAAAGTCACCCCTGGTTAGTATTTGGACCACCCAAGGAGTTAAAACTGGGTTGATACAGAGGCAGGTGAGGGCAAAGCACCTCTGAACATCTCATGCCTTGAAAATACCCTACCAGGTCGTCCTAAGTCGGCAGCGACTTGACCACAGGAAGCCTTCTTGGCCACCTCCCTGAAATATGGCAACACATCCATCCCCCACTTCTTTGCAGGGCATTTTTAAAATTTAGTTCCCCCACCTCACCGAGTTTTCATCATTTCTGCAGAACTGGGGACGCAGAAGAAGCTACAGATCACTAGTGTGTGTGGTACCTGACTAGACTGAAGCAAGGGCTCTTTACGGTTTCTGAGATGGGTATGGCCTCCGAGAACACAGGACATGTAGCTCTCCACAGCCCCCCGTATAACTCCACTCCCAACCCCATTTTAATAGGAGGCTAAAGTTCTGCTATCATTTCCCCCAATAGTTAAGCGCACGTGTGATTTGTGTTTGCAGGAAACTTCCTGCTCCAGATGCTCCAGCAAGCTCAGATCTTCCCCACTTAATCGTTCCGTACCAAGCGCCTCTGTGCTTTCTCCATTCATATCCCCTCCTTTCTCCTTAGTAAACCCAGCCCCACTGTGGGTGTGGAAAACCTCCTCTCTCTCCGCCCCCTTTTGGGGCCTGCCTTCCCAGACATCCTCCTTAGGAATACGGACACAACGCTTAGCTTGATTTGTATCAAAAAGAAGAAACCCAAAATTAAGGATTCTGGGGATCTGCTCCTTTCCGGACCGCCGTCGTTCCCCATTCTTTCTGCAGGTTTCCAACTGGGAAGTTTAAACAAGCCTCTCTACTAAACGCCCGGAAAAGATGAATATATTCCGCTTCCTAGGAGACATTTCTCATCTATTAGCTATAATCATCTTGCTGTTGAAGATCTGGAAGACGAGATCATGTGCTGGTAAGACAGGAGGCTATTCTGCTTGTTCCCGTTATAGTTCTCTACAGGAATGTAAAATGCCCATTATTTCCTGTGTGAGAGTGGTGATCACATACAATGAATGTGTCGAATCTTCTCTAAGCCAATCTGTAATTGACTAATTTACGCTTTGTAACTTACTAGGCTCACTGGTCCCGCCTCCTTTCTTCCCTCCCATTCTCTTGATAGTCTTTTAAAGTGATGAGTTGGCTTTAACTTTTTTTTTTAAAAAAAGCTGTTGAATTTTTTTTAAGTAAATAAAACCTGACAGTTGATTAACTCCACTCCTTCCTTTTTCTAAATATTTGTTTCAGGAACTCAAATAAATGATTGGAATTATCAAATGCATCCCTGCTGTGGTTTCTCTGCCCACCCAACTTGGAAATTAATTTTGAGACTTTTTTTTTTTTTTTAAGTTGGCACTGATAGATTCGAGGGAGACAAGATGTGCTTGGTTTTCTTTAGAAAAATAAACTCCCCAGTGTTTTAAGAGGCTGGTTGAAAAAACATTATTATTTGCAAAGGCCTTTTCTTTGCTAAATGGTTCCCTTTCAAACGGGATGTGTGCAGTCTGATCCTATGCGTCCTGACTTGGAAGAATTTACTTGTTTGTTTAATGGAGCTTACTCCTGGGTAAGTGTGTGCAGGATTGCAGCCTTACAGGAAATACCATGTATTCGTATGCTTAGGAAGTTGGTGGTAGTTTGAAAAAAATTTTGACATCATTTTTTAATGTTTACATAAAACAGGAAAACTGAAGAAACTTTATTTGGAATAAGTTGGGAATTTACTTTGTATTTAACCGTGGCCACAGGTTGCACTTGGAGACACTGACTATTTTTTCTTAAGGCAGAGGCTGACTTTATTAAAGCCTGTGACAAAGCATAGGGATGGAATGTTTAGTTGCAAGAAACTTTATCTGTGGTTTTTACAGAGTGCATTCAATTTACCTTAACAAAAGAGGCCTAGCATTTGTTTATGAATTCTGATATTCTTATATGCAATGCTTTTTAAATAAAAGATATATTTCTGCACGACTTGTGTGTGTGTGAGAGAGAGGTACAAAACACTGGGTTTTGTAAGGGGAAGAAAGTGTCTAAAATGGGAATCTAACTTAAAATGTAATTTTGTCCCTTGATGGATGAAACTTGTGGAATTTCATAGGAACAAGCCTGCTGCAGGGAATTGTGTTGGCTCTGGGTAAAGGGATGAGTGAGGTTGTGAAAATTAGTTTGGGTTAAAGAAAGCATTAACTATTCTCAGCCTTCTACAGAGTGGAAGATGGAATATTTAGGCTTCACAATTGCTTGAATGATGGCAGTTTCTATAAAGAGTAAGAGGGTGGGCCAGAGGGAAGCCACCAAATGAATGTTCATATAGATTTCCTCAGGCTGAGCAGGAGACTTCCCCCTTCTGTGCAGAACTGGGAAAGACCGTGGATTATCTCTTAAAGCAGGCCTCATGATATATTAGCAATGGATTGTATAAATCCTGGTGATGATTAATCTATCCTGGCTCTATGTTGTTGTTGTTGGGGGGGATCATTTAAGACATTTAACTTCCTAGCTCCCCATGTGTTGATGGATGTTTCAACTCCTCTGGGCCACTGTCCCCAAGAAAATCTATTGTTTTACAGATATCCCCATCTTTCACTTGTGGTTATATGTGAGTTTCACTACCTTCTGTTTTTCCATGCAGGGATTTCTGGAAAGAGCCAAGTTCTCTTTGCCATTGTCTTCACTACTCGGTACCTAGATTTATTTACCAACTACATCTCCTTGTACAACACATCCATGAAGGTACAGGCTTGATGCTGGACTGGATAAGTCTGACTTTGACTTGGGAATGGACAGGAAGAAAGCGTGATAGGATAGTGATGAGATGCTTAGAATGGAGAGAAGGCCTCATTATCGGAGCTTATTCTTCCAGGCCAAGCTTTGCCTGAATTAACTTGGTGTCACCATTGGGAAAGGCATCTCTCTGCAACAAAAGGGGATAGGGACTTGCTTTTTTAAATGAAAGGTTTACGTTGGAGAACCTGATACAATGATATAACAGCAAACACAGCAATAAAATGATATTCTATTGCCAATTTTTCTTTTGAGTGAAAACAGCCTGGTGGCCTGGGGAGAGGGATGCCCCTGCCAGGGCACTGGGGCATGGAAACCTGCCATGTGGAAGGCCCATTGCCACTGCACTGTATCAGCAGTCACAGCAGCAACAGGGAAACAACACAAGCCTTGGCCCTCTGTGGGAAACACCCTTGTTATGTGTAAACAGTTTGGGGTGGGTGGGGGGTTGGTTTGAAGCTAAAGGGGGCACTCAAACCTAAAAGGGGGAGGTATAAACAAAAACTTGTTAAAATTTAGCTAAAGGGCATATTAAGCTTGAGGTCAGATTTCCTAGGAAGGTGTGGAGTCCCAGAATATGAAGAAAGGTATACTTTAGCTAGCTAGAAAGCAGTGGGAGAATGTGTGTACCTAGTTTGCTCCTCAATTGTTTTTGTCTCCTTTAGGTGGTTTACATTGCGTGCTCTTATGCCACGGTATGGATGATCTATAGCAAATTCAAAGCCACCTACGATGGCAACCACGATACTTTCCGGGTGGAGTTTCTGGTTATTCCCACAGCAGTGTTAGCCTTCCTAATGAACCATGATTTCACTCCTCTGGAGGTAACAAAGTCTTTTCCACTAACAACCAAACCTGACACCTGCTTCCCGTTCTACTCCTAAAAATGTTTTTTCACCTTAACTGGTGACAACATTTCAGCATTCCATCCAATGACAGGTGCCTCTCAGTATGTCTGCCATGCTGGGCTATCATGCAAATATAAGAAGCTGCCTTATACCAGGTCAGACTTTTGATCCATCAAGCTCAGTACTGCCTGTTCTGGCACACAGCTGCTCTCCAAGGTCTCTGGCAGAGAAAGGTACCAGGAACCAGAGATCCTTTAAACATGTTATTTTTCTCATACTACATCTCTCATTAGATCAGGGGTGTCGAACTCATTTGTTATGAGGGCCAGATCTGACATAAATGAGACCTTGTTGGGCCAGGCCATGTTGGACTGGGCCATCTGTGTACCTATTTAAGATTAGGTAACAGAGACAGGGCTTTTTTTGAGCAGGAACACACAGGAACGCAGTTTCGGCTGGCTTTGTGTCAGAGGGTGTGGTCTAATATGCAAATAAGTTCCTGCTGGGCTTTTTCTACCAAAACCCCCCTGAACAGAGATATAAACTTTATAAAGGACACAAACACAATTAAAGATATATATATATATATATATATATATATATATATATATATATATATATATATATATATATATATATATATATATATATATATATATATATATATATATATATATATATATATATATATATATATATATATATATATAAAAACCTTAAAATCTGCTTAAAACATTAGCACTCATTGGTCTTAAAGGTGCTTTCTTTGTATTTCTCTCATGGAATCCAGGGAACTGAGCAAAGGAAGCTCTGGCTCTTTTCTTCCTTCCCCAGGGGACCAGGAGGAGGAGGAGCCTCAGCCAACAGAAGGAGAGAGGCTTGGCTCAGTAGTTCTGCTGTGTGATTGAGAGAGCCTAGCAGAGCAAACTATCCCTCCCCCTCTCCTCCCCAGGGGAGGAGCCTCAGCCAATTGCTCTGTAGCTCCTGTGCAATTGAGCAAGCCTGGCAAAGCAAGCTGTGATGCAGAAGGAAGCAAGAGAGAGGAAGAAGCAGATGACAGCCATTTGCTCAGGGGCCTGATTTGACCCCTAGGCCGCATGTTTGACACCCCTGCATTAAATCTTGGTTGGCCTGGATTAGTCCTTGGATGGGAGACCACCAAGGAAGTCCCAGGTTGCTACACAAGGGCAGGCAATGGCAATCCATCTCTGTTTATCTCTTGGTTGAAAACCCACAGCGCTGCTGTTGGTTGGCTGTGCCCAGATAACTCTTTCCAGCACATCTCCACAGGTTGCTGCTTATTCTGGTTTAATGCACTTCCCCTATGTGTGTGCTTTCTCTTTTTAGGATTAAAGGCTGGGGTTTAATCTTGGTTTGAAAATGATATTGATTTGTTCAGTCGCTCTTAGGAACTCCTACAGAACTGCATTTATGCAAAATCAGCGTCTAGGGGATTGGTGGTATAGGATTGTGGTAAAACTGGTCAGAAGAATGTTAGAAAGAGGGCTCTGAAAGCTGGCAGAATAAATCAGTGAGTGGAGGAGAGAGAGGGATGGTGGATTGGTTTATTACTGTTCAGTCAACTGTCTTTTAAAAAGGAGAAAGTCTGATAATAGAGGCATAGGGAAGGTCTGCGCTAATGGAGATGCAGGGCAAGGCAACAGCTGGAAAGAGGGACCTTTCAGGATACTTATCCCCGGGGCTTTTTTGTAGAAAAGGCCCAGCAGGAACTCATTTGCATATTAGCCCCCACACACACCAAGCCAGCCGGAACTGTGTTCCTGTGCATTCCTGCTTTTTTTTTTTTAAAGCCTTGTTTATCCTATTATCCTCAACGAGGTACTAGATTTTGTATGAAACACCCTGAGAGGAAGTGAAACAGGGATGGTGAGCCAAGAGGTCATCAGATGAGATGCAGGCTGCAGCAGCCCCTTATGATATTTTCAGTGACAAATTCACATGCAAGTGAGCTGGTGCAGAATACCCTGAATTTCTGGAGTATCCATCAAATACATTTTACAACAATGGATGGCTTAAAACAAATGTCCGCTTTTCTGCAACAAGACGGAAGAGAGAAAAGACACAGGAGGCTCGTGCATATCCTAGGCAGCTTCCATGTGGACGCTTTGCTTCCTTGGCCCTCCCAAACTGGAGTGTGATAGGGGGTGGGTGGTTTGAGCAGCCACATGACACCATCAAGCAATCCAGATTTCCCCTTGCTTTGCTGTAGCTTTTCCCGTAAACCTCCTTAGCATGGTGTTTCTAGAAAGATCACAATCAAAGTAGTTTTGTCCATGTGGGCAGGAAGGTGCAGAGTTTTGAACCTACCCACCCACATCAGTTGTAGTTTCCTTCAGTATTCCCTTACACCTGCTTATTTCCCCCCTCCCGTGCGACTTGTGGGATTCTTTTTTCCAGCTTAAAAAAATCAGTAGTTGCTGTATTGCTACAGCATCATGATACTGTTGCAATAGACCTGCTACTTTGTTTTAAGCTGGCAAAAAGTGCTTCAGTGGGGAGGGGAATGGTGGGCACAAGGGAATTCCAAGGAAGGGAACAAGGGATGGTGGGCTCAAGGGAATTCCCAGGTGGATGCTCCATTGCCATTGCAAATGCCTCTGCATTCACAGCAGCAGTGACTGAAAAAGGGGGAATTGTTGCTGTATGAATCTGTTCTTTAAAAGCTCAAAAGCAACACTGTGTTTGTGGTTGGGGAAAGTCTGAAATGGGCACAGCGGCGCTGGACAAGGGGAGGGGATTAATCCTTTCCTTATGTGCCTTTTGCCCAATGTCAGCTCCCTCCCCATCAGCTGCTGTTTGCTCCTGTGTCTGGTTTGTGGGGCCAGGATGCTGACTTAGATGGATCCAGGGGTCATTTCATAGAAAAAGAGGTGCTGGAGCTCATTAGCATCACTCATTTACATATGCCACACACCCGACATCACCAGAAGGTGTACTAAATTATATCAGCTCAGTATCTATCTTAAAATGCTTCTTGAATTATAATTGTCATAATAAAACTTTAATCCCGTCATATTTTTAAGATTATTTTTTCCTATGTGGCCACAGTGGCATGATGAAGATCTGTCTGTTTTATATGTTTTGGTTATTTTCCCATTTTTGTGGGGGAAAATATTAGAAAGTTTGTCAAATCTTAGAGCTCAGTAAAATTCTCACAGGAGGTTTGAACTATGGAGCCCAGAAGCAAGTATGGGGAGGAGGGGGGGCCTGTAAGAAAGAAAGAGCACAATAAAATTTAGAAGTTCCAGAGCTCTGCTCCTGTGAGCTCCTGCCCAAAATGAGGCCTGGATGGATCACGTTTCTGAATTTGAAAGATGCTTCTTACATCCAGACTCCATGTTATATTGCTGTAAGCTACACCTTTGGGATTCAGGAAGGAGGGGATGACAACCAAGCCTGAAACCACAATGCAGGTTTGGAAGAGTTAGACCCCACCCCCTAGTACTATTTTTAGCCTTTTTAATCATGGATCTTTCAGGCCATATATGTGGCCCTAAAACTTTTTAAAATGTTTATTATATAAGCTACACAACTTTCGAAGAACAGAGTATAAACATTTTTTTTAGAAATAAAAATATTCAGACTACTGCTGTGATGGCAGCACATGTTTTTTGGATATTATAAGCTGGCCCTAAACTAAGCTTCCTTATCAGAAATACGTTTGCTGATCAAACAATCTTTTTCTTGTTCTCCTCCAGATTCTTTGGACGTTTTCCATCTACCTTGAGTCAGTGGCTATCTTGCCACAACTCTTTATGGTTAGTAAGACGGGTGAGGCAGAGACCATCACAAGTCACTATCTCTTCGCCTTGGGTGTCTACCGTGCTCTCTATCTATTCAACTGGATCTGGCGTTATCAGTTTGAGGGCTTCTTTGACCTCATTGCCATTGTGGCTGGCTTGGTGCAAACTGTACTCTATTGCGATTTCTTCTACCTCTACATTACAAAAGGTACTTTAAAACCAACATCTCTTGGTTTTCTAGGAGGCGAGATGGGTAGGAGTCAGAATGAGGGGGATTAGGGGAGTGAAGACTTCTCTGTGAAGCCTGTCTGTGTGTGTATAGTTGCTGAAAATCAGAAACGTTATCTTGAAAAAGAGATGCAGTTAATTAAAGGTCACTAGAGGGCACTCAACAGCAGGAATCGAACCAGACCTTCTTTGGTGGCATGTACCTCTTAATTAAGTTGTGAATGCTTTCCTGGGAATACTTGTTTGGAATAAGCCGTCTATAAAATTAAATTTGAAAATGCTCATTGTATGATGGCAATGTATTAGCCGCTCAGCTATCTTCCACCCTGAGACAAGGAATAAATGGCTTAATATAAATAACTTGAATGATCCAAAGTGTACCTTATTAGAATTTATTCCTGTGGAATTTAATAGGCCAATCCTGTTGTTAGGCACAGAAAACTGCTTTTTCAGGACATGAGGGGAGACCCTTACAAAGCAACAAACTCTCAGTTATGTAGTTATATTAATATATATTTTACCATCATAGTGGAATCATTTGGATTTTCTGCCTTAGGCATCAAAATATTAAAGTCTGTGTCCGCTTTTTAAAGTCTGAAATGTTTATATTTGGTATATATATCTGTATCCTACATATGTGAAAGTAAAAGCACAATTTGCAGATATGACCAAGTATTTTTGGTGCCTGGTATAGAGTTCTTATTTAATAATTTTTGTTCTGAAATGTTCCTCCTCAGAGGCAATTTAATTTCAGTAGTAGGCAAGGATTCCTACCAACCTCCCTAAAATTTTCATATATGCGTTTTCTTTCTTCAGTTCTAAAGGGCAAGAAGTTGAGTTTGCCAGCATAGTACTGAGACCATAACAAGATCCTTTGATTGAGGAAGAAGCTGAAGAGAATTATCACAGGAAGTTAACAACATGCAGAAGTTCTGATTTTTAAAAAACAAATGAACCACCACGTTAATCACGTTGGTCTATACTTGACCGTGAACTTTTATCTAAGGGAGTGTGATTTGGGACAAAACAATGATGGTCCTTTTGTTCAAGAGACTGATGCATATGGGGGGTGAGATGAGGTATGAATTTAGTGTATAGATTTCTCCAAAGGTATTTTTGATCATTCTTTTCCTCCCTTTCTGTTGCTCTTGACTCTTCTTATTTTGTTGATGAACCAGCACAGGTAGGAAATACACTTTTTTCCCCCTTTTTAAAGAAAACTGGGCATCTTTTCTTACTTTAGATTCACATTTTGGATTGTTATGCTGACAACTGTTAAAATCTGAACTTTTTCATTTGCAAGGGGCCTAGTACTATCTGAATAACCAGCTGGAAACACAAATTTAATCTCAGATTCCTTCAGACAGTGGTTTTTGGAGGATCATTTTCTTGAGTAGTCAGACAAGTGACTACAAGTGACCTTTAAATATTGTCACTCCTTACTCCTGTACATTTGATGATTTCTTCATCCACTTGAAATAGAAAAATAAACAACTCCTCCTCCCCCACTAATTAGTGCCTTTGTGGGAGGGTTGGGAATTTAAATAAAGAGAATTTTTTTTGTTGCCTGTGTGTATTGTCATCTTTGTGCTTCTCTGTTCAGTGTGACTGTTTGCATTTCCCATGCTAATCTTTCATACAGTGGTTGTTTTGATTTATATTCCAAATTGTGTCTGCCTTTCTTTTGCAGCTTCTTTTACATTAAATGTTTGTTGAGACAGCATACATTTTCTGTGGCTGCCACACTTGTGTGATTCTCAGACACCACCTCACAGCAACATATCTTAGCAAATAACAAGTTTATGTGTGTTTTTACATGACACTAAAAAGACTGTCCGGAGCAAATTATGTTATGTGCGGATGATGCCCATGTGAGACAGAATATGGAATATATGCTGAAAACACATTCTGGCCAGCATGGGCTACTGATTTTATGGCACAATCCTATTTGTAGTCACTTGAAAACAAATCTCACTGAATTCAATTAGGTTTACTTCCAAGTACACAGGTTTATAGCATGTGCCATTATAAATCTCGTGTAAAAACACTTTAGGAAATAATTAGAATTATTCATGGTAAAGGAAATCTTACTGATTAATGTCAAACTTAAGGCAATGTATTAACCTGTGTCATGGGTGTTGCCTGGAAGTAGAATGCATTAAGAGGAATCAAGGGGAAGAAGTTCTCTGTCTGCAAAGTCAGTCCAAACATGCATCTTAGTAGGAGTGAAACAGATAGGAATCGCCAGTATCAGTTAAACCAATAGAATAGTAGAATTAATTTTTTTAGAAGTTTTTTAAAACTTGGTTTCTGGTCCTGATTTATCTGTAGTCCAGGGTGTGTCCCAGTTCAGAAAGGCTCAGATCATAACACAAATGGGGATATTTTCAACATACAGATCTTCACTTGCAAAATACGCAGAGGGCCACTTGCATGTCACAGCATCTCTCAGTGGAGAGGGTGAGGATGAGTTAAGACATGGGATGTGCTCCCTCAGCTTTTCTTTCAAACTACAAAGTCACAAAAGTACTGTGAAGAAAAGCCAAGCTCCTAATTTTATAGAGAATCTGCAAGGTTTTGGTTTTATGTAGCTTACTGTAGGCAAGTATATTGACAGGGCTAGAGTTTGTTACATACATTAGTTCAGCAGCATTTCTGTATATAGTGATCAAGAAAAAACATTGTTTTCTGACTGTTTGGATATGAGAGTTAAATACTTGCTATGAAAAGCTGATTTTTTTTTCAGCAATCATTACTGGGTGATGTGACACTTGCAGGATGGTTCACATGTGTAAGCTAGCTATTTATTTTGTCCAAGAGACTGCATGGAGAAATATCAGTGTGGAAGGATGATGTAGTCTGTGGCAGCCAGCAACTAGCAAAAAAGCCATCATGATTATGGTAAAACCTGTGCATTCAGCCTGGTCCATGCTTAAGTTCTTCCACACAATCCCATACACAGAAAGAATTTCCTTAAGGAAATCATCTGGCTTATGTGAGTGTATCAATTCAGTAAGAAGTGAATACATGGACTCCTCAGCACAAGCCTTGCTGTTTTTTCCTTGACTGAGGTAAGCAGCAGTTGCTGCCAGCTGACTGCTTTTCCTGCCCCTAATATGGATGGATGTCCTGGCCTGCCAGTTTGCAAAAAACAGCAGTGCTGTTTTCAGCTGGGATAACAGCATGGTACTATGGCAGTTGGAGATGTGTGTTCCTTAGTTCTCTTCTCTGGTTATAAAAAGGATTTTATGGCAGAGAGAGATAAACTCTGTGCAGTAGCAATAAAAAGCACTGTGCATCTATCTGGACTATTTGTGCTGGCTTTAAAGGGCTGTATCTAGTATATGCTTCCACACTTGAGTAAGAGCCTGGACAAGTTGAGCAGGAAGTGAGTGATCGCCCTGATTTTGCAAAGCCGAGCTATGTTATTTAGCATGTAGGCTGGCTCTTGTCTTTTCTCTTCCTCTCCCTCTTAGAATGGTTTCTTGTTCCTCTAATTTTCATATTGCTTACAGCAGTGGCAAGCTTATATAAAAACAATTGAATGTTCTGATAGAGCAATGGATACTCTCTCTCTCTCCCTCTCTCTCTCTTTATTCATTACATGAATAAATAATTGCCTAGGCATCAGTATTCATTAAGGTCAGTCGGTTGGGCACAGGAGTGGATGGGTAAGAGGCAGCACCCGTGTTATCAGGGTACCCCACGTTGCTGGGAAACGAGGTGGCAGTGGAAGAGGAAAGGGTGGTCAAGGCAACAGATCCTTCATCCAAAGACCGCTTGTAGGGAATAGGTGGCTCAGCCCAGAGGTTTTTCAGACCGAGGAAGGCCAGGTACACCTGGAGGGAGAAGAGGCGGTGGGTCAGGCACCTGTATTTAACTACGCAAAAGGTTGACCTCCACCCCACCCCTGCTGATAGTAAACTTCAGAGTCCAGGAACATAAAGAAGAGAGGTGAGTATGGGCTAATTGGCAAGAATATTGATGCTGGTTTCTAAAAAAACTGGATTACAGAGAGTTAATATTAGATGAATAACTAAATTTTGGCATTTAAAATTAATAGTGTGAGGACATCCTCTAAAGTTCTGTGCATAAGTACAGTGCATGGTAAATAACTAATATTAACTCTTTTAAGAATGTGATTTGGTTTATAACAAAATCATTTTCTGTTAGAAACACAAACCATAAATGGATAACATTCCTTTAGAAAAAATTAAGTCAGGGTAGAAAAAAAGGTTTTTGATTTTATATACACTTTCTGGGTATTTAAAAAGAAGCTTTCAACTAATGATTATGCCTAGGTAAATTGGAAGTCTTTTGTGTTTAAAACATTAATTGTGCAAAGTGTTCATTTTCATAATTGTTGGACAATTAAATCTGTATCAAATCTTCAAATTCCTGAGATACCAACAACTGATTAGTAACATGCATTATAACCTTAGAATACAGTTTCACAGGGTAGCCATGTTGGTCTGCACTAGAAGAGCTAAATTTGAGCCCAGTAGCACCTCAGAGACAGCAAGATTTTGGTGGTGTGAGCTTTCAAGAGTCAAAGATTCCTTTATCAGATAACCTTAAAACAGCCAATGTAGCTAGACCAATGTGGCATGCACAACCATAAAATGGCTGTAACAATGCAGAGCCAACCACAAAATGTCAGGGACCGAGGCTATGTATAACTCTTGGTAGTAGCTCTTCAATATTTCAATCAGAAGCTCTGCTAAAAAGGATGCCTTTTAAAATTAACACATTGTTTAAAATATTTTTTGCATACACACTAAGTAAATATATGGAGCTATCTAAGAAAGTATCACCTTGCATTATCTGTCTTCATTTTGCAGGCATCTAACACATGTACACAAAAGGGAAAGGGAAAAATGCTCCCTCGGTGTTGGAGAGAGCTTCTTGTATATATGTACAATAAGAGAGCTATTCTGGCCACATTTTGATAGGAACATAAAACCACTGTCAGCATTATATCATAATCAGCCCACTTTCTAAAACACTTAGTGAGCTTCAGGAAAGATGTCCATGGCACTCATAGGCACCAAGTTGGAGACCCCTGCTCTGGTATTTTTGGCACATGTAAAGGCTTGTGTAGTTGTTGATACAGTGCAATGGCAATAAGACTTCCACATGGCAGATTTTTCCATGTCTCAAGTCTGTTGGCAGCAGCCAGTCCCCTCTCCCCAACCAGACTGTTCTACATTTCTCAGATGGGGGGTTTAATGGCAATTGGATAGTCTTATTACTTTATAACAATATGTCTTTCTCTGAATTCCCAGCTTTCATTTTTTTAAAGGATGTTCTTTGAGAAGATATAAGGGGAAGATATAAGACATCTGCAATAGAAAGGATCTCCTGAATTACTTTTTTTAAAAATTAAAGCTGGGAGTTCAGAGAACCTGACTGACATAATTATAACAGTATTCAATTGCCAATTAAAACAAAAACTAAAAAACCTCACCTTCTGGTAGTGGAAGAATGGCTGCTACAGGGACTAAGACATGGGAAAGGGCTGGCATGTGGGCAGGACTGGAAAAATTCAGACTTTCCCAACCACCTGGTAAAAATCCAGGTATTTCTGTGATATCCAAAAACTCTGTCACAACCAGGTTTGGGAAAGATCAAAGAAAAGCTAGGGAGGTGTGTGAATGGATCATAATGCTGTAAGAAAAGGGGGGGGGGGGAAACCCAGTTCCCAACTGCATTGAAAACAGGTAATAATAACATGAATGGAGAAAGTCTGTGTATAGGTAAGGGAGCATAAATATTCAACTGGAAATGCTGGTCTAGTATATTTTTACATGTTTTTAATAAATATAAAGTGGTACATGCAAGCCAGGTGATGGCTGTGTGATTCAGAGAAATGACAAGTAGTTTTGGGGAGACAAAGGCAACTGGGAAGCGATGTGGGGCTGAGTATAGAGAAGCAGACAGCTGATCTGTAAAGAAAGACAAATAACAGGAACTAAAACTATGTTGGAATACAAAACAGTATTAATTTTATTTGGCTTTTGCAAGTAAAATACCTGGGTTAAGTTAGCAAGAAAAATAACTGGGTTATTTTGTTCTTTTGTAAGAAAAAACTGTGATTTTTCTGGGAAGCCTGAGAATATTGAACATTAAATAATAATTGTTAAATGTGAACAAAAATCAAAACCATCAGCCCTGGAAATAAGATAGCCAATCCAATTTTTCTGGTTTTGTCATTGTTCTTAAATATACTGCAATTGTAACTACCTCTTCTGAAGCTGACCGCAAATCTTCCAGTTTCGCATTGAAGTTGTAAATAAGACTTTGATCAAAGTGTGCTTTCAACAAATTCAACTTATTTGGCTGCCATGGTAAAGTAGAGGGAATTAAATTGCCCTGTGCTTGACTGGAGGTCAGATTAGCTGTTTCAAATTATCCCTGCTAGAGTTAAAATCTTTGTTAACTGCTCAGCCTTCCTCATCTAGTGTACTGGAGCCATGGGTTAAAGTCCTGAATTGCCAGCTTATAAATGGAGTCCTGAATTGCTCTGGTTTGTTCTGTGCCAGCTTATAAATGAAGGTCTACTGCAACTGCTCTTATGTGAAGGCTCCTCCTGATTAATTCTGCAGCTTGTTGATGGGAAGTGTGAGTCACCTCATTCCACAAGGAATGAACGAATAAACATGCTCTGAAAGAGCTCAGTCCTCAGGCAACTTCTCAACACACTCTGGAATTGGTGGAAATGTATTGAGGCCTTAAAAATAATTCAGGGAATAGGCAACCCTCCCTATTTTCTTTGTGTTCTAAATAAGCATCTTTGCTGACTGTGCTGGATTCCTCATCTGATGAAGTGTGCTTAAGAGCACACGAAAGCTTATGTTCTAAATAAAAATTGGTTGGTCTTAAAGGTGCAACTTGACTCCTGCTTTAAGCATCTTGTATGTGAGCCTGCACCAAAAATAGGTTTGTAGTATGTGTCTGATTATTTCAATAGAGATTAGCATCATAGACCTAATGGTTATCTAATCTAATGATTTCTGCCATATGGCACACAGGCAGAGTTCTTCAAATTTGTGCATTATCTGTCTTTACTGGGAGGCTGAATTAGCATACAATATATCACCTAATCTTTTAGCCCACAGATCTTTAATTTTTAGACACCCAGGACCTATCTTTGATCCTATCTGAAACATGCAACTCACAACTTGCTTTTTTAAAAATATGGTCTTTATCTCCCACTATCTCCCCAACATTATGAATGCCATTCCACTGCTTTCATCCTGCATTAAGATGAAAGTTTAATATAACCATCCTAAGAGGTGTACTTCAATATGTTCTGCGATGTCATATGAGAGGCTTAGACACACCACTGTTTCCAGGATTAATTTAGACGTTTCCACTGTACAATCTGAAAGATTTAATGTATTGTTACAGGGGACTTACCTCTAGGATAGCATGTGACATCAGATATTGTTTTAAAAAATCATACCACTGGTATATAGGCTGCCTACCAATTAATCTGTATGGTTAGAAAAGCTGTTATCAGTCAATAGGAGTTCCTCAAGTATCTCCATTCTAACCAATTAAGATTCTGAGATAAGAAAGATCAGAAAGGGATTTTTGTGTATACGTGTGCATTGCCATATGTAACAGGTCGATGTCAAGGGCTGAGAAGCTGTTTATCTACATTATCCTAATTTTTGTGTGTGCTTTAAGGCTTTTCTTAAATGAATTTTACTAGCAGCCAATTTGCCTGCTCTGAATATGTGTCTATTTTTCCATTCTAGTCAATGGATTATTGCTCTGAACTGTCTGCTCAAAATGCTACCAAAAACAACTCTAGACCAGTAAGAAGACATCCTTAACCATGCTTTTTGCCCTCTCATTTGCCCTCACATCACTAACGTGATAATGCATCCTGCTACTGTGAGTCAATTTGGCAGTCACGCTAAACACTCAAACTCCAAATCATGTGCAATGAGACTGTAATAAGATACTAGTTTGTCTTGGCTCAGTTTAAGTATAATTTGGGCATGCTGCAGAGGATTAGCTTAGCTACTTGTGTAGGGAAAACACTAACCCCTTCTGCCTCCCTTATCTGTTATAGTGACTAGAGCTGGTATGACCTGCTTCTTGGAAGGAGTCAATTTTGGCTCTTGTAAGATGGGGTGTCCTTTTTTCTATTGCAGCTCTGTAGGAATATGCCTCCATAGCTTTCTCAATAGGTAGTCTCTTCACACTGAAGTAAAAAAGGGGTACTTTACTGACTCACCCAGCATGGAATGGAGAAGAAGGCAAAGGTGATGCTAGCCCGTGCAGCACTAGCTCCCAGCAGGTAGTGGTGAGTTGACCGGTTCCACTGATGTGCTAGGAAACAGAACCCAACAGACCACAGACCTGTCCAGATGACTGCAAAGAAAATTTTACAGTATCATACAAGCACTTGAAGGTACACATAACATCCTAGAGCATAACATCCTGAGACACTGGTAATTTGGAGGATAGAGTGAAATAATGTTATCAGCCACTTCTTGCTACCCATTCACAGTTATCTTAGATTCAACTGGATAGCCATGTTAGTTTGATGTGACAGAATACAGTGTGAGTCCAGACGCACCTTTGAAGACCAACAAATTATTATTTATGGTACGGTATAAGCTTTTGTGCGCACACACTCTTTTTCAATGTATTTGAAGAAGTATCCATGCACATGAAAGCTTATACCCAGGGAGGTTTGAGATTAGTCAAACCTCCACTTTGCATTTTAATAGTCCCCCACCCCTCAGAGAACAAGGGTGGGGTTGGGGTGAAATCTGCACAACTGCTTTCCAGCCAACTCACCTTCATACATGTGAATGGATCTAGTAGGAGAGATAATGCATGGTTCAAGCAGGGAACAGTGACTTGGAGGGATTAAGGCTAGAAAGTCTTCAGGAAGGAGAATTCTAGAGAACTCCAGGAAAACCCTCTTTGAGCTAGAGTGATCTGATCAGGGGGTGGAGAAAGGAAGGAGATAAAACTCCAGGGAGCCAGGAGGAAGCCCTCTTTTACTGGGATGCTGAGTCTATGAGTGGACACAGTTCCACAGGGTCTTTAAGACAGAGATGTTCCACCAGGCTTTTGGTTGAGGACAGCAATAGTTGCCACTCTGGCTGGGGCATGGAGGACATTCAAAGAAGTGGCTTGATAGCCTGCCTGTCTCCCAACTCTGGTATTCTCTGAAGGTCTCCCATCCAAATACTTGCCAGAAACTGTGTGCAAAAACTGTGCAAATTCACTCCTCAGGCTATCACAAGCTAGTGCACAAGAGGCATTAACAAATCATATTAGGGGTGAACCCTGCTTAGCTTCTGATCTGACTACATTGGGCTTGTCTGGATTATTCAGGTCAGGGCAAAACTTTGTTGGTCTTAAAGATACCACTGGGCTAGAACTTTGTTCATTGTCAGTTATTATTCCTCTTGAAATAACTTTTCTGAAGAAAAAAAAAACCTGTCAGCCCCCAGAAAGCTGAACATTTACTCCTCAGACTCTCTCGGCTTGGCTTCGCGAACGAAGATTTAAGAAGGGTGCAATAGTCCACGTCTGCTGCAGGCTCGCTGGTGGCTGACAAGACCAATGCGGGACAGGCAGGTCCGGCCACAGTGGCTGCAGGGAAAAGTCTGATTTAGGGTTGGTGCTGTAGCAGTGCGATTCTTCCTCAATCTCCTTTTGTCCTCAAGACCAGCTATGCGTGCGTTCTCAAAGGAAGAGACAGCCTGGTGGATGGTGTGCCTCCATGCTTTGCGATCTGAGGCTAGGTCAGACCACTGGTGATGGTTGATGCGACAGGTGCCAAGGGATTTCTTCAAGGAGTCCTTGTACCTCTTCTTTGGTGCCCCTCTATTTCGATGGCCGGTGGAGAGTTCGCCATACAGGGCAATCTTGGGAAGGCGGTGGTTTTCCATCCTAGAAATATGCCCTGCCCAGCGCAGCTGCGTCTTCAGCAGCAGTGCCTCGATGCTGGTAACCTCCGCCCGCTTGAGGACTTCAGTGTTGGTCACAAAGTCACTCCAGTGGATGTTGAGGATGGTGCGAAGGCAGCGCTGATTAAAGCGCTCGAGGAGTCGCAGGTGATGACGGTATAAAACCCAAGATTCGGAGCCGTAGATGAGGGTTGTCATCACAATCGCTTTGTAAACATTGATCTTTGTGCCTTTTTTCAGATGCTTGTTGCTCCACACTCTTTTGTGCAGTCGGCCAAAGGCACGGTTTGCCTTTGCCAGCCTGTTGTCAATCTCCTTGTCGATCTTGGCATCTGAGGAGATGATGCACCCCAGGTAGCTGAACTGCTGGACTGTCTTCAGAACTGATTCACCCACAGTGATGCAGGGAGGGTGATAATCTTCCTGGGGTGCAGGCTGGTGGAGAACTTCTGTCTTCTTCAGACTAACTTCTAGGCCGAATAGCTTGGCAGCCTCTGCAAAGCAGGACGTCATATGCTGCAGAGCTGATACCGAGTGGGAGACGAGTGCAGCATCATCAGCAAACAGTAGCTCTCGGATGAGTTTTTCCATTGTCTTGGAGTGGGCGATAGCGGATGTAGACACCATCATCATCATCTAGATCTACTGCGGCTCTTTGAAGCATCATGCTAAAGAAGATCGTAAAGAGAGTTGGCGCGAGAACGCAGCCTTGCTTTACACCTGTGCCTATTGGGAAGGGCTCCGAGAGGTCGTTACAGTGTCTGACTTGGCCTCGCTGGTCTTCGTGTAGCTGGATGATCATGCTGAGGAACCTTGGGGGACATCCTAAACGTTCCAAGATTTGCCACAGGCCTTTCCTGCTAACAGTATCGAAAGCTTTGGTAAGGTCGACAAAAGTCACATACAGAGCTTTGTTCTGTTCCCTGCATTTCTCTTGGAGCTGCCTGAGAACAAATACCATGTCGGTGGTGCTCCTGTTAGCTCTGAAGCCGCACTGGCTCTCTGGGAGGAGTTCTTCTGCAATGGTGGGCACCAGTCTGTTCAGGAGTATTCTGGCAAGGATTTTGCCTGCGATGGAGAGCAGGGTTATCCCCCGGTAGTTGGAGCAGTCTGACTTTTCCCCTTTGTTTTTGTATAGGGTGATGATGATTGCATCGCGAAAGTCCTGTGGTAATTTGCCTTGTTCCCAGCAGCTGACAAGTACTTTGTGAAGTGAGCTATGTAGTACTGTGCCCCCATGCTTCCAGATCTCTGGTGGAATTCCATCAACTCCTGCTGCCTTGCCACTTTTCAGTTGCTTGATGGCTTTAACAGTCTCTTCTAGGGTGGGGATCTCATCCAACTCTGTTTTCACTGGTTGATGTGGGGTGAGGTGGATTGCTGAATCTTGAACTACGCGGTTGGCACTGAAGAGAACCTGAAAATACTCCGACCACCGGTTCAGTATGGATGCCTTGTCTGTGAGGAGCACTTGGCCGTCTGCACTACGCAAGGGACTCTGAGCCTGATATGATGGACCATATACTGCCTTCAGGGCTTCGTAGAACCCTCTTAAATCACCAGTGTCTGCACACAGCTGGGTTCTCTCTGCAAGCTTGGTCCACCAATCGTTCTGAATGTCTCGAAGCTTGCGCTGGAGGTTGCTACATGCAGCGCGAAAGGTTGCTTTTTTCCCAGGACAGGAGAGCTGAGCAAGATGTGCTTGGTAGGCAGATCTCTTTTTCGCCAGTAAATCTTGGATCTCTTGATTGTTCTCATCAAACCAGTCCTTGTTCTTCCTTGTGGAGAACCCGAGGACTTCTTCAGAGATCTGCAGGACGGTAGTTTTTAGGTGTTCCCAGAGTGCTTCTGGAGAAGGGTCTGTGGGGCAACTGGGGTCCTCAATTCTTGACTGGAGTTTTGCCTGGAAGGCAGCTTTAACTTCGGCTGACTGGAGACTGCCAACCTGAAACTTCCTCCGAGGGATACCTCCTCTCCTGGGTGTGGGTTTAAAGTGAAGACGGAGATTGCAGCGTACAAGACGATGATCCGTATGACATTCTGCACTGGGCATTACTCGGGTGTGTAAGACATCTCGAAGGTCTCTCCGGCGCACCAGAATGTAGTCGATAAGGTGCCAGTGCTTGGACCGTGGGTGCATCCAGGTTGTCTTCAGACTGTTCTTCTGCTGGAAGATAGTGTTGGTGATGGTGAGCTGGTGCTCCATGCAGAATTCTAGCAGGAGGCGCCCGTTGTCATTGCAGTTGCCAATGCCGTGTTTGCCAAGTACTCCTTTCCAGGCTTCCCAGTCTTTACCTACTCTGGCATTGAAGTCGCCAAGGATGATCACCTTGTCCTCTGTAGGGGTCTTCCGTACGAGGTTGTGTAGATCAGCATAGAACTTGTTCTTTTCTGCAGGATCTGCTTGAAGGGTTGGGGCATACACACTGAAGAGTGTTGCATGCTGCTTGTTTTGAAGTGGGAGGCGCATGGACATGATGCGATCTGAGTGACCTGTTGGCAGGTTTTCGAGTTTGGAGGCAATGGAGTTCCTGACCATGAAGCCAACGCCAGAAAGGCGGCTCTCAGCCTTTGACTTACCTGACCAGTAGAGGGTATAGCCAGCACCGTGTTCTTGAAGACTACCTTCCTCAGGGAAACGGACCTCACTGAGCGCTGCTATGTCGATATTCAACCTGAGAAGTTCGTGGGCAACTAGAGCAGAGCGTCGTTCAGGGCGACCACTGTCTACTGTGTCAAGCATGGTTCTGATGTTCCAACACGCAAGCTTTAGTCTTTGCACACTTTGTGAGGCAGGTGCATGCCTTTTCTTTGTTGTTATTTTTTGACCGCAAGTAAGGATGCCCGTTGACCGCGGCTAGCCAACTGGGGTGGGGGAGATGAGCTTTGTTTAGGCCACCTTTTCTAGGCCCCTCTCCGTGTGGAGCAAGCAGTGCTGTCCCTAGATAAGGCTGCTTGGTCATTCAGGGTGCTGCCGAAAAATGCTTTCGTCTCCGGGTTAGCATCAGGCGACCAATACCCTGAACCGCCTACATGCAGGATCGGGACTGCGGCTTCCAGTGGCACCTTCCACCTGCCGTTTCGCCCCTTACCCATCGCTGCAGGACTTGATGCATTGTAGGTTGTGGATGTGGATATGCCCTTCAGGCCTGCGCAGAGGAATTTTTTAGGTGAAGCGCAGTGTGCGCGGTACTGGCTCCACCCTTTCACCTGGGGGTCATCTGCCATGGCCCAGTAAGCCGGGACGCCGGCAGCGAGTCCTCCAGGTGGTAGGTGTTACATTAACGAGCTCTATCTGCCCGGGTTTGATGTTAGAGTTTTCCTTCTCTTAGGCTGGCGAGGTTGGTGGGCCCAGCCTGCCCATCCGGTTATACCGCCGGACAATTCGGTCGCACCATGACGTAGCAAACTCTGTGAAAAACGGGGGGGACCAGCGAGAAGGTGTTGCTATGGATGTAGTAATGCAGGAGAGGCCATTGCAGTGACCATCTGCCAGGCATAGCCAGACAGTGACCACGCGGCGTTCACTACACCGGGAGAGGAGAGGCTATGTATTGCGCATACACTTTCCCTGGGGGGGTAGGATACCCAGAGGGAGCCCACCCACCCCGCCCCCAGCCCCCAGAAAGCTGAACATTTACTCCTCAGACTATCACAAGCTATTGCACAAGAAGCATTAACAAAACATAACAAGGGACTTATTTAAAAATAGCAAATGTTGAAAACAGCAACTACCTCCTCAGTTTTGTTTCAAACCTGAGCACGGCAGGTGCAAATCAATTCTTGGCTCATTAGTATTTTGTATTTGTATATAATTCAGGGCTGAGAAGGAACCTAGGACATATTACGGAAGCATAGACATTTCAGAAACCACAAATTCTACCTTGTGAAGTGAACTGTCTTTACCACATTAACCAATAGAATAAACTTCATTATTAAATTTCATTTTTATCACAGCTTTTTTTGTAGAAAAGCTCAGCAGGAACTCATTTGCATATTAAGTCACACCCTCTGACACCAAGCCAGTCGGAACTGTGTTCCTTTGTGTTCCTGCTCAAAAAAAGACCTGGTTTTAATTAGCCGAGATCAAGAGACCCATTTATGCCAATGCAAAGCAATTAGTTTTATGCTGCCAGTTTAACAGGAATGGATTATTAAGACCACTAGAAGTTCACCTCCAAAGTTAAAATATTGTGTTCTCTTCTACTGTGCCAGTGCAGCTTATGTAAGTTTTTTAGTGTTACTATTGTACTAATCTGAATGATTCTTATGGCACAGAAAACCTGAACAATTTTGTAGTGAGCACCAAAAAAGGGGGCTCCAGTCGCAGCAATATAACTGCTTCTAGAACAAATCAAACAAGCTCTACTTCTAATAAAAGCTCTTGCTTTCATGGATAAACTGACTGCCTTCAGGAATCAGAAAGGCAATCACTCCCTAAAACAAACAATGCTGCACAGTTGGCAGGTGTATTAAAAAGAGGTTTTTGCCTTTTTAGCTGATGAACAATAAGGAATAGAGGAAAACTGCCAGATTGCATCAGATTGTCTTATCCTTCAGGCAGCCAAATATCCTGTCTCCAATATGGCCAGTGCCAGATGTTTCAGAGGCAAGAACTTCATGATAAACAGGTGCAGGATAATCTTTTCTCTGCTAATCCATAATTGTTAGAGATTTGGCTTTAAACCCAGAGACACAAGACTGTATTGCTCTTCCTAAGAAATCCATTATTCCACCTCTGGGTCAAACTGCTAAATTTTTGACCTCCATTTCTCCCTGGGTTTCATATTTGCATGGTAAAAAGCATTTATGACATGCTATAAATATGCCATTTTTATGCTTTAGTTAATTCACTTCATTCTTGAATTCTGAGAGGAGGAAACTGCACTAGCTGTGTTCTACCACAGAAGGAAATAAAGGACAAGATTAATGTGCTAGTCAGCATGAGATCTGGTTAGAGGACTAAAAGAATCATCAGCCTACTTTAGAAAAGCATAGATTCAGGAACAGATGTGCTCCTGGACAAAATTAGGAAGGCAAAGATATAGGAATGGATGGGCAAAAAAAGAGAGACAGGTATTAGGGTGGAAGTATAGTGGACATTATCAGGATGGGCAGGGATCCTGGAAGAGATTGCACATTGTTCAAAGAGCTTAAAATGAACAAACCTTTTGCTGAAATATTGTGAGAAGGCTATCAAGCAGAAAATCTACTCAATAGGCCAAGTTAAACTATTCTGGAAAAGGTAGGAAGAGCCTTGATAGGCAGTACAGAAAGCCAGATTTGCCTCAGCGGTATAAATTTTGCCAGAATAAACAAAAAGGTAAAGGTAGTGCTTGCAGAATAGACCTATGTAAATACTGATGCCAGGGCCTAAGAAACGCTTCACACAGGTATATACCAGATATATACGCTGCACTGCTTGAAACACTCTTTTGCTGTGATCATGCTTCTCAAATAAACCCTGACAGCAAGGAGTGAGACAGCATGTGGAAATGACAGTCTTCTGTGTGGAACAAGTATTTCCTCATTGTTTCCTTGTCTGTCTTCAGGTGTTGTCATGTCTTTTGTGAGCCCTGAAGCTCAACAGCTGTCTCAAGAGATGAGACAACAGGCAGAGGAACAACAAGACAATACATTACTCAGTCTGTATAAAAGGCAGTGTTCCACCAGCAGCATCAGGTCAACTACAGGTAAAAGATCTTTTAAGGAGAACATAAAACAAAGCAATGCAGTAGCTTTGCACCAATTTATAGGCTGTAGCTCTGCTATTTAAAAAAGAGGCCAGTATTCTTCTCTGTAGTTTGGTGTTTTGGCGGGATTGTTGTCAATACCTTGAATACCCCTTCCTGTCAAATGGTAAAAAGCTGCAATGGGAATGATAACAGAGCAATTAATGATAAGTTGTTGAAGAAACTTAGGTTTAGTAGATACAAGGAGAGGTTGTGTGGAAGGCAAAAAAAAGTTAAATGGAAATTGCCTTAGTGATAGGTTTTGGGGGCAAAAAAGCTAGATTTGTCACAGAAGACCCTGCAGTTGTATTAGGCCATTATCACCAGTAACTGCATATTCTAAAATTGTCACTCAATTAATTTGTGGGAAAGGAAGACTACTTACTGGAGAAGGTCACGTCCAATACAAGAATGGCATATTTGAACTTGTGATTAGTCATAGTAGAGTCGAAGATATCAAAACCCAAAAACAGAAAGCTCTGGAAGAAACAGAGTGCACCCACTGTAATGCCATAGCAGCATGCTGCTTCATTTTCATTCAGCACACAGTGTAGTTCTGAGGAGGTTGCCAGGTTTTGGTACCCTTCATTCACCAAGGAGGCAAATACAGTCAAAGAGAAAACCTGAAAGAGGAGAGAAACAGGGCAATTCAGCATGAATGTTGCCAGCATATCATATGAGCCTTCTCAAGTGTTACCTATGTGTTTTCACAATTAATCCATCATATATTTGTAACCACTCCAAGAACTGAAATGCATAAAGCAGGCACAAAGTTGATGGGCAGGAAGTCAGATATGTACTCCTTCATCTTCCATGTTGCCTTAGTGAAAGTCTCTGGTTCTCTGCAGATTTGGACACATTTGTGACATCTGTATAAATCCCTTCCTTCAAATTAAGCCACTGAACCTAAGATTTTAGTAGGCATTAGCTCAATGGTGCCCAACAAATCAGTCAGTATCATAATGACCCTGTATAAATTGATGGTGCGGTCTCATTTGGAATACTGTGTAGAGTTCTGGTAACCGACATCACACCTCAAAAAGGATATTATAGCATTGGAAAAAGTCCAGTAAAGGGCAACTAGAATGATTAAAGGTTTGGAACACTTTTCCTATGAAGAAAGGTTAAAATGCTTGGGGCTCTTTAGCTTGGGAGAAACGTCGACTGTGGGGTGACATGATAGAGGTTACAAGATTATGCATGGGATGGAGAAAGCCGCCCTGAGCCTGCCCCGGCGGGGAGGGCGGGATATAAATAAAATTTTGTTGTTGTTGTTGTTGTAGAGAAAGAAGTACTTTTCTCCCTTTCTCACAATACAAGAACTTGTGGGCATTCAATGACATTGTTGAGCAGTTGGGTTAGAATGGAAAAAAGGAAGTACTTCTTCACCCAAAGGGTGATTAACATGTGGAATTCACTGCCACAGAAGGTGGCGGCTACAAGCATAGACAGCTTCAAGAGGGGATTGGATAAAAATATGGAGCACAGGTCCATCAGTGGCTATTAGCTGTTAGGGAAATTCTGTTTGAAATTCTATTTCTTTATCTCAAACAGTGCGATGAATCACTTGATCAAATAATCATTGAGAGGCATTTAACATGAAAAAGCAAAAACATATTTATTTCTACAGGAAAAGGGTACTGAGAGATGACAATAACAAACACTAAAGAACTACATCCTCACACTAGAAGATCATGTGCTTAATGGAGGCTACTTCCTCCTGCTTCTTGACCTCTGTGCCTGAACAAAGGACAAAACAAAGGTTTTCCCACTTCTAGACCTTGATTGACAGCAGTCAGTATCTTCTTCCTAGGTCATGCAGACAATAGGCAATCAGGCACAGTGTTAACCCTATAATGACTGGAACTTTAGAACATTGCAAAGGACATACAGAACAGATATATATTTCCAACACCCCTTTTCAATGTCTAATATCAAAGTCATTATACATTCAATAGTCATTACTCAGTATTCACTGTAACATTCACATCAACTAGATTCATAATTTCACATAAACGATCAAATCTAGCACAAGGCAATGACTTTGTAAGTATATCAGCTACCATAGCTTCTGTATAACAATATTCTATCTTAATCAGCCTCTTCTGGTGTAGATCCTTCACTAGCTCACATTTAATACCAATAGATCTACTTCCGGCTGTTCTAATTTCCCCTTTACATATAGCAATACACGCTTGGTTATTTTCAAACATTACAGGTTCTTTTATCTTGAAGTCTTTCAGCAGATGAAAAATCCATTCAAGTTCACTGCAGGCACTGGCTGCTGACACACACTCAGTTTCTGCTGTAGATTGTGCCACTATAGTCTGTTTTCTGCTAGTCCGTTCTACAAGTCCATTTCCGTAGAAGAACAAGTATCCACTGGTCGATCTGTAATTGCACGATTCTTCTGCATAGTTGGCATCCATGTATCCAACTAGTCTGGGATTCTCAAAAGGTTCAGTGATCAGCCTTAAGTCCATAGTCCCTTTTAAGTATCTGGCAAGCTTCTTTACTGCATTCCAATCATGGTGATTAGGCGAACTTACTTTTCTGCTCAGTATTCTGACAGCGGCTGTAATATCAGGTCTGGTAGTTTTACTCAGGTACAGGAGTTTTCCTATAGCTTCTCTGTACTCTCCAATGTCTTTGAGTGGTTGACCACCCTGAGCTCTCAGATATGCAGGTTCAAGAGGTATTTTAGATTCTTTACAGTATCTCATGCCAAGAGATTCTATAACGTCCATAATCTTTTGTCTTTGGCACAGTTGAAAGAGTCTGTCCTTGAGTCTCTCAATCTGTATTCCTAGGTAGTGTTTAATATCTCCAAGTCTTTTGACTTCAACCTCTTTGTTCAGCATTTCAACAATGTCCTTAATGCCCTCTTTGTTCTTGCAGCTCACAACCAAATTGTCAATGTAAACCAGAATGTACTGATATTCTCCATCTTTAAGCCTAGTGTCTAGGGTTCAGCTTTCCCTTGCTCAAATCCTTGTTGCTGTAGTAGTCCAGTTATTTTGTCATACCAGCTTTTTGCAGCTTGTTTTAAACCATACAGTCCTTTGTGGAGTTTGAAAACACAGTTCTCTTTGCCAGGCACTTGAAAACCTTCAGGTATTTCCATATAGATTTCTTCTGATAACTCACCATTAAGAAATGCTATCTTAATGTCTAGGTGCTCTATGAGCATATTTCTAGATGATGCCACACTCAGTAGTGTTTTAAGTGTAGCACTATTGATAACTGGTGCAAAAGTCTCTGAATAATCAATTCCAAATTCTTGTGCATAGCCTTTGGCTACTAGCCTTGCTTTGTACGTCTATAGTTCCATCATCTTTGTACTTTATTTTGTAAACCCATTTGCATCCAATAGGCTTTCTTCCTGCAGGTAGCTTTGTAAGAGTCCATACATCTTTTTCATAAATGAACAGTATCTCTTGTTCCATTGCTTGAATCCATTTCTCCTATTCTTCATTAGGTAAATCACACACTTGTTTCCAGTTCTTGGGTTCCTCTTTAGGTTTCACAGTCTCTATAAATATCACAGTATCCATGTTTCTGTGGTGGTTGCTCTTTTGTGCTTCTTTCTGATCATCTAAAAATGAGTGGAGGTTCTGTCGCTCCCTGCAGTACGATCCCCATTTCCCCTTCTGGTTCAGTACAGTCTTCAGAAGGTAGACCTGCCGGTTCACCGGTGGTCACTACAGGTAACCAGGTACACCAATCTTCAGAAACATCATCATTAACCTCAGGATCAGATTCAGGTACACAGGGTGCTCTAGGCAAATTACTGTCATCCACAAACACAACATTACAATGTTTGGTCTTATTCAGCTTTGGATCATAGACTCCGTAGCCTTTTCCCACTGAGGGATATCCTACTATGAATCCAATCTCAGTCCTTGCATCAAGCTTCCCTCTATTTTCTCTAGGAACATATGCATAGGCTTTTGCTCCAAAAGTTTTGATACGCTTAAGTCCTGGCTTCCTGCCAAACCAAGGCTGGAACGGAGTAATTCCTGTTACTTTTGAAGGTATTCTATTGTGGATATACACTGCTGTATTTACAGCTTCAGCCCACAGGCCTTTAGGTAATCCAGAATGCATGAGCATTGCTCTGGTCATTTCCTGTAACACACGATTAAGTCTTTCCGCACTCCCATTCTGCTGTGGAGTGTATCGGACAGTCACTTTGTGTTCAATCCCTTCTGCTTTCAGAAATTTCTTGAACTCACTGTTGCAATATTCACCACCTCCATCTGTCAGCAAGCTTTGAGGTGCACGCCCAAATCTGCTTTTAACCATGGCAACATATTCTTTAAATTTTTCAAGAGTCTCATCTTTTGATTTGAGCATATAGACAGTGCTATATTTTGTCTTTGCCTCTGTGAATACTGAGAAAAATTTATTTCTCCCAATCAAAGCTTTTATAGGCCCAATAACATCACAGAATATTGTCTCAAAAAACCTTTCATTATGCACACTGCTTTTTCCACTGAAGCAAGGTGCAGTTCCTTTTGCTCTAGACAAACATCACATCTTTCCTTGGATTTATCACAATGCACAACATCAAGGCCACAATCCTTTAGCAACTTCTCAACATTCTGCATGCTTCTGTGTGCTAACTTTACATGCCAAATATAAACACATCTCCTATGGTCACACTTTTTGCATTCAGTCTGGCAAACAGTCTTTTCCACAACATCAACAGCATCTGACCTTTCACTTAAGTCCATAATATAATGAGCTCCATTTCTTTCATCCAGTTTAAAACTAATTCCAGAATTCTTCTGAATAATTTCACCTTCATCAAGATTAGGGTTCCCAACCCTCCCGCCCTGGCGGGGGACCCCAGGATTTCCAGCCTCTTCCCCCAGCCTCGGCCGCCCCTCGGGGCTCCCTCCCTCCCTCGCAAGCTCAGGCCGGCCAGCTCACTCTTGCTCTGTCCCTTTGCAGCTGCAAGGACGCCGATGGCACGGAGCTGTGCAGTGAGATCCACTTCTATGCCCGCGTGAATTCCAAGGTGAGCCGCTCAGCCCCGGCGTGTCCGCGCTTGACCTGGTCGCTCTGAAGCTGCAGCAGCGCCGCAAAGCTGGAGGCTGGGGAGGATCTCCCCCGTGCGCAGCGCTGCAGATAGGGTTGCCAATCCCCAGGTGGGGGCAGGGGATCCCCCGGTTTGGAGGCCCTCCCCCTGCTTCAGGGTCGTCAGAAAGTGGTGGGAGAGGGAAATGTCTGCTGGGAACTCTATTATTCCCTATGGAGATTTATTCCCATAGAAAATCATGGAGAATTGATCCGCGGGTATCTGGGGCTCTGGGGGGGGGCTGTTTTTTGGGGTAGAGGCGCCAAATTTTCAATATAGCATCTAGTGCCTCTCCTCAAAATATCCCCCAAGTTTCAAAAAGATTGGACCAATTCTATGAGCCCCAAAAGAAGGTGCCCCTAGCCTTCATTATTTCCTATGGAAGGAAGGAATTGAAAAGGTGTGCTGTCCCTTTAAATGTGATGGCCAGAACTCCCTTCGGAGTTCAGTTATGCTTGTCACACCCTTGCTCCTGGCTCCACCCCTAATGTCTCCTGGCTCCTCCCCCAAAGTCCCCAGATATTTCTTGAATTGAACTTGGCAACCCTAATCAAGATATACAGCATAATTATTTCTTAGAAGCACTTGGCTTGAAAGTAAATTCTCAATTGATTCAGGTGCATAAGCTACATATTTCAATCTTCCTGGCATTAAATCTCCATCAGTGGTAAGGAATTTCATTTTGATCTCACCCACACCACAAACTTGTAAGGGTTTCTGGTTGGCACCTGTAATTTCAGGTCTCTGACTTTCATCGAACTCTGAAAACATGCCTTTATATCGACAAATATGCATAGCAGATTCACTATCAATCAAAAATCTTCCTCTTTCACCAATAAAATTCACATTATTAACATGCATGGAACTTTCTCTGTTTTTTTTCTTTGTTCCCACCTGGGCCATGCGGCTTGGAAAAATTTCTGGCTGCTATTATTTCTATGGCCACGAGATGGCGCCCGTGTTCCCTCATTTGAAACATGTGCTTTAACATTACTATTCCTTTGCTCAGTAGCAGCATCACAGTTATTACAATATCTTGCGATATGGCCTTTTTGCCCACATCTATGGCATATTATATCTCTTCTTGACTTATTCCTATACTGTGGTTTCAGGCTTAAAGCAGACATAGAGTCAGTTTCAAGCTTAAAGCAGACATATAATCAGTTCAGTGTCCTTGTCCCCAGATCTGGAAGCTGCTTCCTCCTTGATAGCATTTAACAGGCCATCCAGACTCAAAGCCTTTTGCAGTCCTAAAATCATCTTAATTGGCTTGTAAATACTGGGTAGAGCTTTCAATATAGTTGAGATTAAGTCTCTTTCTGCAATAGCCTCACCAAGCTCCTGTAGTCTGGATTACATGCACATAAATTCCTTCAGATGTTTAGTCACATTCTCCCCTTCTTGCACTTGAAAACCAACATTTTGCCCTTTAAATCATGAATAGTGCTTGTGGGAGTTTTGTTATATTTAAGGCATTCAAGCATTTGTTTTGCAGTTTTAAGAGTATGCAATTCCTTAATAGATTCTAAAATGAGAGTTTTTGCAAAACCATCTAGCCGTTTAAAATCTGATTTTTCTTGCTCATTCTAAGGGGGATTTTCAGACAAAACTTGCTCAGCTTCATAAATCTCAAGTCTTTGCGTTAGGAGCGAGAGCCAGAATGAGAAATTATTCTTAGTTAACTTCAGGGTACTAAATCCTATCATAGGTAGGTTACTCACAATTCCAAAACCAAGATTTGCAGTGGCTGCTCCTGAAAATGTGGAAACACAAAATCCAGTTGCTCCTCTCTCTGGGCTCGACATTTTGCACAGCAATCAGGCAGGACAGGGTTAAAGATTCTTCCTTCCACACTGGAGAGAAAAGGCAGCTGAATGTGCGCGCATGGTTGCAGCAAGGCTCTTCCAAGGTCTCTGACGTAATCCACAGAAAAAGGGTTAAAAAGCACCAAAAATTCTCTTTCTAGCACATCTGAGACTTTTAGACAAAAGCAGCAGCGTTTCCAGATCGAGACAATCTGAATTCAACGCTCATTTAAGTCAGAACGCTCTCAGTAATGGCAAGAGAAAAAAAGACGTCGTTTTAAAATTGAGGCTTCTGCACAGCATAGCAGCTTTTTGCCTATTGGTTTCTAACAGCTCTCAAAGGTGATCCAGATTTTAAAAAATCATTTAGATTTCAAAAAACAGTCCATGCTATAAGCTACCAGCTTGATGGCAGGAACCATCTGCTCTGCTATCAATTTTGTTAGGGAAATTCTGTTTGAAAGTTATTTCTTTATCTCAAACAGTGTGATGAATCAATGGATCAAATAATCATTGAGAGGAATTTAACATGAAAAAGCAAAAACATATTTATTACGACAGGGAAAGGGTACTGGGAGATGGAAATAATAAGGAACTACATCCTCACACTAGAAGATCATGTGCTTAATGGAGGCTACTTTCTCCTTCTTCTTGACCTCTCTGCCTGAACAAAGGAAGTCACCTGACTAACTGACCAAACAGACAAAGCAGAAGGTCCCAGGTCCCTGGCATCTCCAAAAAAGGGTCCAGGCAAATAGGTGTGAAAAACCTCAGCTTGAGACCCTGGAGAGCCGCTGCCAGTCTGGGAAGACAATACTGACTTTGATGGACCAAGGGTCTGATTCAGTATAAGGCAGCTTCATATGTTCATATGTTCATGTTCAACAGATTTTCCCACTTCTAGACCCTGATTGACAGCAGTCAGTATCTTCTTCCTAGGTCATGCAGACAATAGGGAATCAGGCACAGTGTTAACCCTATAATGACTGAAACTTTAGAATATTGCAAAGGACATACAGAACAGATATATATTTCCAACATTAGCCACAGCATATTATTGGAACTGTCTGGGGCAGTGATGCTCTGTATTCTTGGTGCTTGAGCGGGGGGGGGCAAAGTGGAAGGGCTTCTAGCCCCACTTGTGATCCTCCTGATGGCACTTGGGGGTTTTTTGGCCACTGTGTAACACAGAGTGTTGGACTGGATGGGCCATTGGCCTGATCCAACACGGCTTCTCTTATGTTCTTAATATGGAACAGCATGGTGGACACCACAAAACGGCTCTCGCAAAATATCAGGAAGTAAGGTAATGCATAACTCTAATAGTAAATCTTCACATTTCAAACAAATGCTCTCTTACCAGGTTACCTTTTAAACCTAATATATTGCTTGAAATATTTTCTTGCAGACATACAGCATACCTTCAGTGACACTGTGGACATCCTTCTGCTGTGATGGCAGTTGCTGCCAAAGCACATTTTTAAAAAATCCCATGGATGCCGCTTTGGGAACCCCTGTATTTTTAATTAAATTCTTACAATTCTTACTATACTGTCTAGTTTCTAAACAGAAAGTTACGTTTTAAATACCAAAGTAGTAACACAAACAGAATAAGCCTCACATGCAAATTACATAGAACAGATGCACAGCTAGAAATTTGTATCCAAGTGTTGATAACCTACAGTTACATGGGAGTGGGGCAAGGATGTGCACATCAACTCCAGGAAATCTATTCATGCACTCATGTTCTTTATAGGATTGAAACTGTCAAGAAGTCCAAGCCTGAACTCCTTGGTTTCCCAAGGCTGATGTACACAAATAGCCAAACTTTTTTTAAAAATCATAATTTTTATTTAATATCTTTCAGAACAAAATTTTTAATCTGCGGACAACACAACACTCTAAAATCATACAGCAAGAAAAACTAGCTTAACTAACGCATTTCTAAGACCTGTATTAGATGGCACAAACCTTAAGTTCAGTAGCCAAAGGCCATAGCTTATGTCGGTTGCACTATGACTATATCACACTTCAGGGCAGGCCTTTTAGTCCATCAGAACCCAGGCTAGCCTCCTTTCTCCAGACTCTTAGTTCAATTATAGTTTACTTGGCAAAGCAGCATCAGGTGATGATGACATCCAATCAGAACATGTTCTTGCTGGAGCCCAGGGCTATCAAACACGCAGCCTGGGGGCCAAATCAGGCTCCTGGAAGGCTCCTATCAGGCCCCAAGCAATTGGCTGTTGTCTGTTTTCCTTCTCCCTCTCTTGCTTCCTTCTGCATCACAGCTTGCTTTTCAAGGCTTGCTCAATAGCACAGGAGCTACAGAGCAAAGTCCCTATTTCTCCATTGTCTGAGGCTCCTCCCTTGGGGAAGGATAGTTTGCTTTGGCAGGTTCTCTCAATTGCACAGCAGAGCTACTAAGCCAAGCCTCTCCTCCTTCTATTGGCTGAGGCTCCCCCCCAAAACACTGGTCCTTTGGGGAAGAAAGGAAAGAGCCAGAGTTTCCTTTGCCCAGTTTCCTGGATCACATGGGAGAGATACAAAGAAAGCACTTTTAAGACTCATGAGTGCTAATGTTTTAAGCATGTTTTATTTTGGTTTTTTTTTAAATCTTTGTGTTTGTTTGTGCCCTTTATAAAGTTTATATTTCTGCTACCTGGGATTACATTTAATGATGCTCATGGCCTGGCCCAACAAGGCCCCATTTATGTTGGATCTGGCCCTCATAACAAACGAGTTCGACACCCCTGCTCTAGAAAGTTATCCCATCACTCCTGATTCCCCCCTCCCATTCTATGGGCCAGTGGGTCACAGGTTTTCTTGAGCAGCTAATTACCAAAATTCCAGCTCTGGCCTTGAAGATGATAAGGACTATGTATTTATTATTATTTCCTTAAGCTTCTATACCACCCTCCCTGCAAGCGAGCTCAGAGAGACCCAATTAGCAACATCTGCAAGATGGAATAAGCCCGTTAGTATTCACATTAACCCGTGAGAGGAATCAGGAGTGTTTTGTCTCAGAAATCTCTGAGTATTTTTTGCCATCAGGCAAAGTGTTACCAGGGCTTTTTATGAAGCAGGAATTCTTTTGCATATTAGGCCACACACCCCTGATGTAGCCAATCCTTCTGAAGCTTACAGTAGGCCCTGTATTAAGAGCTCTGTAAGCTCTTGAAGGATTGGCTACATTAGGGGTGTGTGGCCTAATATGCAAAGAAGTTCCTGCTACAAAAAAAGCCTTAACCATAACATTTCAGTTAAATACTTGGGAACAAAAACTGTAATTGTTGTAAATATCGTATAGCTATGATGAAGATGTTAGTGGGAAAGGCAATTTTGATAGTATACTTTCTAGTAATAAGTTTTGTAGATACGGGTGAACATCACTTTGCAAATGCCCAAGACAATGTCTGCTGTCTTCTGTGTGTTCTGTTGCGAAAGGATATGTAGCATTTGTGAATACTATTCTAAAATAAATATTTGTTATGGAAATAACTGTTGATGGAATTATTTCTGATTGAAAACCAAGCCTGTGCCTATGTGAAATCTTCATTTAGAAATTATGAAGCTATCATTTATTTTTGCTGTCTTTTCTTCTCACCCCGGCTAATGTTCTAGTAATGATCTGTGGTCTTAAGAAGAACTGCACCATGTCATGGCCTGAGAAATCCTGCAAGGCTGAGACCGCCTTCCTCATTCTGTAGCTCCCTTTTGTCTCTAGAACAAACCTTGATCTTGACAGATGCTGTAAAAGGAAGTTGGGAAAAATAAACTAAGAAAATAGAAGAATGCGATACTACTTTTATGAGATATGGGTACGGTCATATTAGTCAACATTTGCTAGTATATTAAGGCTATTTCCCCAAATTTATAATAAGCTACTGTTTAGCAATACCCACCAATTTAGTGTTCTGTTTTTATCCTATACTAAATCCAAGGAGCTCAGAATGGCATAGATAGTTCTCCCCATTTCCAATTTACCCTCACACAGAGACATAAACTCCCAGATATTTTGAAACCATGGGGATGGGAAAAACACGAAATAAACTCGGGGGGGGGGGGGATTTGGGGTAGAATTAAAATATATGCAGTGCTTTAACAACATAAAATGCATCGTAGCAAGCAAAAAGAAAGGGTGTTACTTGGGCAAAAGCCTTCATAGACAGTCACAAATGCAGTAACAGCATATTTGGATTTTGAGTTAAACTTTGTAACATTGAAAACATTACATTGTTCTATTATCACATGTTATAACATACTGATTGTGGATAAAACTGGTCATATTTAAACAATATCCCTGAAAATGCTATAATTGCCTCCAGGAAGGCAAGGCAGCAAGCAATCTATCAATGTCTTGTGTCAATCCTTTGATGAAGTGTTGCAAAGATTGATCACAGAGGGTCAGGTGAAGAAGACAGCAGATAAAGTGTACCAACTTCAACTTTCTCCTCTAATCTAAGATCATAAGTATTAGACTAGAGGAAGTCAAGCAGCAATTCCAAATAAGGCTTTGTCTGCTGTACCCAGAAAGATGACGATGCCTTCTTCGTGAGCACAGAAATGCACCTTGGATTTAAGTGTTGTATATATCTACAGTATACAAAGAAATTATTTTCTAATATTTACATTAGACTCTCCATTCCATACACTGTGAGTAAAACCTTGTCTTGAAAAGCATTTAACTTATCCCAAAAGATAATATATCTCATAGTTTTGTTTTTTTTAGTACTTCCCAAAATGTCACCAGAAAGTATGTTTTTAATCTGAATTTTTCTGGGCTTTAATATCTCTGCTCACAACAACCCTGAGGTACATTAGGTTCACATTTCTCTCAATTCTACTCATATACTGAAAGAAGTCAATAAAACTTGGTTTAGAGTGTCAATTCAGATTATATATTTGTTTGCTAAATTTAAATCCTGTTTTGAAGTTCATATTATCTGACAATTCCTATATTATCTGACAATTCCGCTTGTACAAAGCTTGTGCAAAGCTTAATTTAATAGCCAGTCATATTGGTTAGGCAACATTAATTCAATAATAAATTACGGTATTTTGAAGAAGCCTGTGCAGAAGAAAAGCTAATAGATTTATTTTCCTGAAACTGCATTGGTCTTAGTGCATTTATTACAGATCTTGAGAACTACCCTGTCTGGGTGGCTAAAAAACAACAAAGATCTAGAAACATTTGTTAATCTTCCTGAGATAAGGCTATGCATTTGGCACTTTCAACGGTCACATATTTACTTCAGAATTTAAAGACATGGAAATACCCATTTATTAATGTTATGAGCAGAGTTCTAAATCAAGGTTCAGAAATACTTAAACATTTTAGGGTGGAGCCTGGGAAAGTGGGGTTTAGTGAAGGGAAACCTTGATAGGGTATAGCATCCAGTTGTAATTGTAGGGGATCAAGCCCCCACCATGAGGTTGGCAATCCTAGTTATGGATTTTAAGAACATTCACTTGGGGGAGAAGACTTGGTAAACATAAAATGACAGTATTTGGGACAGCACCTCATGCTGTGGGGAAGCCCTAATATCTGAAGTAGTGTTGTTCAATTGGTGCTCAAATTTGTTGTATGTGAATTCCCTGTGATTCTCAGTAAGCAAAATTATGAGTAGTGTGCTGCATTCCTTTACTCTGTTGTGACAGCCTGTCCTGTTCTGAAAAACCAAAGGAGGTAATTGTGCTTTGTATTGTTACTGACCCTGAAGTGCACTGACAGACTAGCAACTAATGCGAACAACATTTTAACAAAGGCCAAAAAGAAAAAAAGCAGTGATCTGACAGGGCCAAATGCCAGGAAACAGGAGTGTTTTCTATCCGGACTGGATGTAGTACCATGGCTAAAGAAAATAAAAAATGAACTGTGACCCAGAAGATCTCCAGTTCAAATGTTCTAACCTCAGTAGGTAGTCTTAGACAATTGGCTCACTCTTTCTTGGCCTCAATAATAAGGGGTGGAGAAATAACAATACTGGTATGTTTTATAGCTATTAAGTAAGTACAAGAGAGTGTGCATGAGCACTGAAAGGGTTAATGTATCTCCACACCTCAAAACTACTTCATCACTACTATGATAAGTCTTGACAAATGTTTTCTCTATTTCTCACTAGACTGGTATGCCAACATTTATGCCTTCTCTCTTCATTGCGAGGCGGACTACACTAGTATTTCATCAGAGATTTTTGGCAGACTACGCTAGTATCCCATCAAGATTTCTGGTACTAGAAATAGTTCCAGGAAGCTAGCGATGTTCGTATGCAGTACAAATGCAAGATTCGAGATCAACAGCACCTTTCTTGGTACCAGAAAGTTGACCTTTTGAGCCTGACTTCCCAGTTACTGATACAGGTGAAGGCACAAAGTTCTATAGGACCATAAATACACGCATACCGCCCCCCTTTCCTTTGCAATTCTTTCAGATTTCAATCCACTTTCCCCCTCACCAATGCCCTTTAAAGCTACGTTTTTCCCGCCTGTCAGATGTCTATATGCCGCATACGAAGTAGGAGGAGAACGCGTGTGAGAGAATTCGATGCCTGATTGGCTAGGCCAGGGAGGCCACGCCCCTTCTTTCTATTGCTCGCGCTCAGAGAGGTGGTTGGAAATGACGGTTGGGCGAAGGGGGTGGGCGCGCCGTTCCCAGAGTTGTGCGCGTGCAAACAGAAAAAAGCGGGCGAAAATATGCACCTGCGCGTCTTACGCCTGTTCCTAAACAGACAGGTCGTGCGTGTGTTTGTCAGTGAAAGTTACATTTCTTTCTTTTACAGAATTTATAGTCCTCCCTTTTCAGAAAGACTCTAAAGAAAACAATATTGTGTGTATGTGAAGCGTTCCTTCGTTCCCGCGCAAAGTATACCATAGAGTAGAAAAGCGCTAGACTGGCAAACACGCGGAAGTTCCGATCAAAAAATCCAAAGTAGCCGTCCTCTTGTAAGAATGTTCTGGCTCCGAACATCTCTATGGTGAAACCATTATATCGCTTTTGATGGGACGTTAGAAGGGAAAATTTTTTCGCTTGTAGGCCGGAAACGTTCAGAGAAACAGCGATCCTGCCCGACAAACTCTCTCTCTCTCTCCCTCCCTCCTGAGAGATACAAACTTGCTACGCAAGCGCGCCGCAGAGCGACGAATTGGGCAGAAGCCGAAGCATGAGTGCGCCTGCGGAAGAAAAGCCCCGCCCCTGAGAACGGATAAGGAGCTGTAAAAACGAAAGACTAGTAGAGACGTACGCATGCGTAGTAGTATCAATGTCAGTCTTCTATGTAAAGGTTAGAGCTCGTTGCTTTGCATGCTGGCTTTGCCCCTCGCGCGCCTCTGCTTTAAGCTGGCTACAAAGGGGATTGGAAGCTTTATTTATATTATGAGACACGGAAAGGAAACAACTGTTTAGATAAAATTTGTGGAGACGTCGTCGTGCAGGGTAGTGATGTCTGATGTAGAACATCATTTCAGCCAGCACTGAATGTAGCCATGATTGACCTTTGACCCCATTCTACTGGCCGAATTTAATTTGGGTTAAGGCCATCTAAACTAGTAGACATGATCAAACGGTGCAAAATTGCTCTGTTGGTTCAGGTGCTGATCATCAGCAGTCTTTCGGTGGATTTTGGTCTCCTTGGTTCAGCTAAGCCATTTTGAAAAGACAGACTGCTTTAGTTCCCCTGACCATGGTATGCACCACCTCTACCTTGCTAGCAACATAAGGGATCCTTCAGAAGAAAAGTTGAAGGTGAATTTTGCTGGTTACTGTGTCTTTGTATTCATTGATGATCTTTGAACTCTCTTAGAATGCTGCATATGGTACGGTTAAGCCTAAAGGCTGGGATTACCAGCTTGCCATCTCGTGGCAAAGCCTCCCTAGCTGCTAAAATGGTGCAATACCGGAAGATGCGGAAACCAACACAGCCACAGAACTGGACAGTGGATTATCGGGAGCGATACATCCCCTTTTCCAAGGAGCAGCTTGTTAATACACTACTTAAGGTATCATTGTTGCTGCGTTTGGGTTCCAAAACTTTGTGTATTCTTAGAATCTTGCCTTCTATTTTTTAAAAGTATTTTTAACTCATAACATTAGAAGTGTGAGAGCAGTGCTTTGTTAAGTCTCAAAAAGGTGGAGGCAGGGCTGAGTAGGATTTCTGGAGGTCAGGAATTATACACCAAGCCCCTTCCTACAGGCAGCGCATATGAATTTTGACATACTTACTTTGTGTAATTGATGCATATCACAGAATTCCCAGAGTCTGACTATTTTGCTGTAGAATCATCTCTCTCTGCCTTTAACAAGGAATATATAAAGTGCAGTAGCCACTCACATCTTGAGACATTGCAATGCACAGTGTGACAGCCAGAAGAACTGGCATAGGGTAGGAATTAGAGTATTGGGCAAGGATCTGGATTTCCCAGGTTAGAATCCCCGCTCTTGGTGGGGAAGCTTTCAGAGTGACATTTGGTCAGTCACTCTATCATTCCCTAATCTGCCTCGCAGGGTGGTTGTTGAGAAGATAAAATGGAAGTGGGAAGAACAGTGCTGTAAGCCACTTGGGGTCTCTGCTGGGAAGAAGTAGGATATAGATACCGAAGTGAAATAACTACAACTCTTAACACTTAGTGGTACAAATGGCAAAGTGCTGTGTAGGATAGTAAGGTCTCCATTAGGTAGCCAAAGTGGAGGTGAAGATTGAGCTCAAATACTGAAGGACTCTAACTGTGCTTCTGATAAAGCACAGAAGAAGGTTCCATTTTCAGTTATCAGAATCTCCAGTTAATGAATCTCATGTTGCAAGTGCCAGGAAACACCTAGAGTTTTGCCTAAATCCTAGAGCACCCCCATCAGTGTCATGCTGGCAATGTGACATCATTTCAAGGTGTTTGCCAGAAGTGATGCTGCATCACTGTCAGTGTCATTAATTTTTTTTCTCCTATTAGCCCTCAGCAGATCCCTGGGAAATGAGAAGGAAGCAAAGGACATCTCCCTAGTGACATGGAGATCTTTTGGGGAGGAGGAGGGCCCAAGATTTTTATAAATTGCTAAAATATAAATGCCTTAGTTTTCTATAATATGAGTTGTGAATACAACATTCAGTATATCTAGAGAGAGCTGTAAACTACTGCCTTTTATGCCACCTTAGCACATGCATGTTAGAGTTTACCAATAGAAAAATAGGAAAAAATAAAAGTTGAAAATCAAAACTGCAAATTTTCTAGTAAATAAAAGGAAGTGTGTATTTGAACACCAGCAGTCTCATTAGGATCATTAGCATATTTGGCTATCAAGTGGAGCTTCGTTACACTGAAGTCTTAACTAGTATGATATCACTGTACCCATTATTGCAAATAAACTGTTGACAAAACTAGTCATATGCAAAACATGCCCCTGAAAATCTGTTGTATGTCTGCTTTATACACTGGAGTGATTATCTAATGGAAACCTTTTTGAGCTTGCAGGCCCCTTTGAAATTCTGACACAGCACAGGTTTTTAAATTTTGTTTAGCTGTTCTTTCAAACCACCACCCCGGCCTTGGTTTTCTGGTTTTTTCTCTCCGTGGCCTTAAAGAGGGCTGATGACAGGCAACTTTGTACAGAACGAAAGAAAGGAGGAGAGTTGGAAAGGGAATTAAGAATCACTTGCTGTCCAGGATTGCAGTGTAGAGTTGTGTTGATTATGTCGTGTTCAGTGTTTTATTTATTTGATTTCTAGCCTATTGTGACCTGTGCAACAGGGCTCAGAGCAAGTAACAACAATATTCATAAAACAGTATAAATTTAAACTGGTAAAACAATTTTTGCAATACTACTGATAGCAAATAAGATACTGTAGGGACTGTCTGGAAACATATATTTTTCTTTTAATGTAGGAGTGGATTATGACAGATGGCATCCAGTGCATACGAGCGACCTTTTCATTTCAGAAAGGATAGTCCTGCTTTATAAATCAGAGAGACAGGGTGGAAATACAGTATGGCTCTCTAAGCCCAGAGAGCCCCACCTTCAGAAGGTGGGTCAGAGACCACACACTGAGTCTTCCTGAAGTAATTTTGCTGACAAGCAGACAGAGGTAGCTGTAAAAAAGGCTGTTCCAACAGGAGCAGATATCTAAGAATGCAATTGAAGACATAGCTGTATACTCTTATGTCTTACAATAACATCTGGAATATGCATCAAACCGATCTCTTATATTTTTATTTCCATCCAAGACTAATTTCTTACAGAATTGCCCACCCCAGCTATAATAATAATAATAATAAATTTATTTTTGTATCCCGCCCTCCCCCGCCAAAGGCGGGCTCAGGGCGGCTCACAGACATGGAATTCCATGATTCAAGTAAAATAATGTAAACAACAATTTTAAATATAAACAATTACATAATAAATTATTTAAAATAGCTAAAATAGATAAGATAGGTGCTATAAATTACTATAAGTCATAATATCCACAAGATGGTTAAATGGCTACACGTCAGATTAGTCAGGTTCTGTCTCAAAGGCAAGCTGGAAAAGAAATGTTTTGCAAGCCCTGCAGAATTGGTTCAGGTCCCGCAGGGCTCGCACCATCTCTGGAAGATGATTCCACCATCGAGGGGCCATTACTGAGAAGGATTGCTCCCTGGTTGTCTTCAATCTAGCCTCTCTTGGCCCAGGGGTTGTTAGAAGATTTTGAGAGCTAGATCTCAGTGCTCTCTGGGGAACATATGGGGAGAGGCGGTCCCTTAGGTAGGCAGGTCCTCGGCCATATAGGGCTTTAAAGGTGATGACCAGCACTTTATAGCGAACACGGTACACAACCGGCAGCCAATGCAGATCCCGCAGCCCAGGCCGCACATGTTCCCACCGTGGTAGTCCAACTAGCAGCCTGGCCGCCGCGTTCTGGACTACCTGAAGTTTCCGTGTTCGGTATAAGGGCAGCCCCATGTAGAGGGCATTGCAGTAGTCTAGTCTTGAGGTGACCGTTGCGTGGATCACAGTTGCTAGGTCGCTGCGCTCCAAGAAGGGAGCCAACTGCCTCGCCCTCTTGAGGTGAAAGAAGGCGGATCTAGCAGTGGCAGCTATCTGGGCCTCCATTGATAAAGAGGATTCCAGTAGCACTCCCAGGCTCTTGACTTTGCGCACTGGTATCAGTGGCGCACCGTCGAAAACCGGTAGGGTAATCTCCCCTCCCGGTCCGCCTCCCGGCCCGCCTCGATCCAGTTGTCGTCGGAGGTCATCCATGAGGGTGACCAAGACTGTTTCCGTCCCATGGCCCGGGTGAAAGCCGGACTGGCATGGGTCTAAGGTGGAAGCGTCCTCCAAAAAATCCTGTAACTGCAGCGCCACAGCCCTCTCAATAATTTTGCCCCAAAAGGGCAAATTTGAGACCGGTCGGTAGTGTGCCAATTCGGCCGGGTCTGATGAAGCTTTTTTCAAGAGAGGGCGGACCAATGCCTCTTTCAGGGGTGTTGGGAAAGCACCCTCTGAAAGAGATCGATTTATAATATCCCGTATAGGATATCTTAGTTCCTCCTGGCAGGCCTTAATTAGCCAGGAGGGGCATGGGTCCAGATCACAAGTTGTGGATCGTGCAGTGCCAAGAATTCTGTCGACCTCCTCCAAGCTGAGCGGGTCGAAGCAATCCAGGGTTAAATCAGAAGACACGCATTGGGCTTCGAGTTCGCTTACTGCATCCAAGTTAGCAGGGCAGTCGTGGCGGAGCGATTGGACCTTATCAGCAAAGAATTTCGCAAAAGCCTCACAGCCAATCTCCAATTCCTTAGCTTTTGAGTTGCCCTGTGGCAATGTAGTAAGGTTCCGAATTATTCTAAATAATTGGGCCGGGCGCGAATTTGCAGATGCGATCTTGGCCGCAAAGTATGTTTTCTTTGCGGCCTTGATTGCCATCTCATAGGACTTCATAAACTTCCTATAAGATGTTCTAGTCGCTTCGTCACGAGTACGCCACCATTGCCTCTCTAGCCGTCTAAGGCCTTGTTTCAGCTGGCGTAATTCCGGGGTATACCACGGGGCCAGCTTAGTCCGAGGTCGCAGAGGGCGCCGAGGTGCGATCTCCTCGATGGCCCTTGAGAGCCGGCTATTCCAGGTCTCAATCAGGTCATCGAGGGAGTCGCCAGAGGGCCAGGGATCCTGCAGAGCCATCTGGAACCGTTCTGGGTCCATTTGGCTCCGCGGGCGAGCCATAATCGGCTCCTCGCCTAAACAGGTTTGGGGAGGCATATCTACACAGGCCTTGAGGGCGAAGTGATCCGACCATGGCACCGCCTCTGCGGTTATATCGCTCACTACTATCCCAGCCGCAAAGATCAGGTCTAACATGTGTCCGGCCTGGTGGGTGGGGGTTACAACAAGTTGAGAGAGTCCCAGTGTCGCCATGGAAGACAGTAGGTCCGCCGCCTGACTGGAGGACGAGTCATCAGCATGGACGTTGAAGTCGCCCAGGATTATCAACCTTGGGTGCTCCAGCGCCCAGCCTGTCGCCGCCTCAAGCAGGGACGGTAAGGCGTTGGCTGGTGCATTAGGCGTACGGTACACCAGCCAGATCGCCAACCCCTCTCTATCTTCCCACGCCAGACCGGCACATTCAATACCCTCAATCTTTGGGGCCGGGAGCGCCCTGAAGGAGTAAGCCTCCCGTGCAAATAATGCCACTCCTCCCCCCCGCCCGCTAGTCCGCGATTGGTGGAAGACTGAGTAACCTGGGGGAGCTGTTTGCGAGAGGGCCACTGTATCACCCTCCCGGATCCAGGTCTCAGTCACGCAAGCCAGGTCCATATTCTGTTCGAGCATAAACTCTCGAAGAATTGAGGTCTTATTGTTAATGGACCTGGCGTTGCATAACACCAATGACGGAGGCGGGTTACACCTGGCCCTACTACCTGTCACCCTTGGGATGGGACGCAGATTGGAGGGGGGCCGAGCACTAGCATGTCTCTGTCCTCCTCCTCCCTTATAACATCTGCTCCCACCGCCATACCTCCCCCTCCCCAGGAGCACTGGAATCCCTGAGCTGGCCATTCTCGTTGGCAGCAGCTGCTATGTTGACCGCTATCAAGGCTGCTATCTAAATTGTTCTCACCCCGCTCCGTCCCACTAGATCCTAAATTCTAATCAACCCGAGAACCCCCACCCAGTTCCTTTATAAATATTTGATAGAATTAATTCAATAGCAGTCAATTTTAACTCCCTCATTAATTTCAATCAATTTGCTAAAAATATTTATATATCCAGTCAGAATATATAATAAGCTATAGTCGAGTAGCAAGGTGGAGAGACTTAAAAGTAAAGACTGGAAGCTTTAAGTTTGTGTTTGTTAAATGCTTTATCTTCCTTTGTGGGAGGCATAAAGTAAGCAACAGCAGACTATGGGGAAAGCACTGTATTATGTGTAAAAACATTTGAGCTGCACTCATCAGAGAGCGGGTGTGGTGCAGTGGTTTGAGCATCAGACTAATAGGAAATGGGAGACCCATGTTCAAATCCCCTGTCTCCTGTGGAAGTTTGCTGAGTGATCTTTGCTGCCAGACACACAAACACACACAACCTAACCTACCTTGCAGGATGGTGGCAAGGATAAAATGGATATGGTGAGTATATTGTAGGCCCCTTTGGGGACAAAAGTGAGGTATACGTAAAGTAAATTAATGAATTTATATGTGCATCAAAATTATTAAGACACTGAGCACACAGAAAACTGAAACATGATAGACATGTATGCCAAGCTACAGTGATTACTGGGACAATTGGGGTGCTCTCTATTTCTCACTCAGGACCTAGGAGCCTTATCCCATAATAATGGCCAGCACTCCAGCAGACAGCAAGACAAGTCATACATGTAGCAGAATGGAAGACTATGAGAGACCACCATTCCCACCCTTGAACCAGTCTTGACTTGGAGCAGAAGAACATTCAGTGGCAGAAAGTATCTTGTCTATGCTTGTAGCTTCCTTTACAAGTGTATATTTGGTGTATTTTTGGTGTACATGTGTTTAATCAAATGCATGTGTGTAAACAACACACATACAAAACCCTAAAATGGTATCAGTACAGTCTATGACTAATATGAAAACCAATGCAAAGAGGAGGAGAGAATTGAGAAGAGGGGGGTAGTGGAGTGATCACAATGGGCAAGGCGAACCGTGTGCTGCTTCAGAGGTAGTGACCTCTGGTGTCTTTTAATAAACAGCTGTTCGGCAGCGTGACACAAGGGATTCCTTGATGGACAGATCCCTTGCTTCAGACCTGCACCTGCCTTATTTGTTGCCTCCTCCCTCCTGCAGGAGTTCCACTCCTCCAGCCACCCAGAAAGAGTCTCCTTCCTGGCGTTTGTCTCTCAAGTGGACTCCTCTCTTCTGCAGCACTATCACTCTGCCCTAGAGCAGCTCAAGGTAATAACATCTATAAACCCTCACCCTGGTTTCAGACAGATCAGTCATTAAATGCCAGTGGTGGTGCACAGAAAGGAGGGGGCCATGCCGAACCTGGGGACAGAGCATTACGAACAGTGTTAAAACCAACAGTTGGGTTAATCCTGCTGTGTTTCCTTCCTCAGGCTCTCTATGAACCAATCAATCCTGACCAGGATACCTTGCAAGAGTCCTCTTTGACGGATGCTGAACGGTTAAAGAAAGAGCAGGAAGTTTTGGACAGGTTGGAACCCTTGCTGGACCAGGCCAACTTCAACAGCCTGTCAGAGGATACACTGGCATTTGCCCTGGCGGTCAACCACCCTTATGACGAAGTCCAGGTGCTGCCTCGGCTGGGGAGGGTCGTGCCCTTTTGCTTGCTGCCACCCACCCACTGAGATTAATGCTCATAAAGCCAAAGGACCTTTTTATTTCTGAAAGTGGTTTGGGACCCCTGAACTCTTGAGGTTTTGTACCCTGAAGTTTTGATGACATTGCCAATGGGTATAGGATGCTCCTTGGGCCAGGTTGGTGCCTGTAGTAGAAAAACAAGGCTGAAATGAGGTGGCAGAATCTTGAGGTGGTAGAATACAGTAATGGATTCAAGCTTGGAGCAGAGTGGGTAATGTACAAATGAAAAACTAGCACAAAGCACAGAGGTTAAGAATGTAAGAGAAGCAGGGCTGTTTTTGAGCAGGAATGCAGTTCCAGCTAACTTGGCATCAGGGGTGTGGCCTAATATGCAAATGAGTTCCTGCTGGGCTTTTCCTTCAAAACCCCCCTTTGTGAAACAATGGTGATGTCAGGGGGTGTAGCCTAATATGCAAATGAGTTCCCGCTGGGCTTTTTCTACAAAGAAAGCCCTGAAGAGAAGCCATGTTGGCTCAGGCCAATAGCCCATCCAGTCCAACACTCCATGTCATACAGTTGCCAGCCGAAACCTAACTGCCATCAAGAGGTCTGCCAGCAAGGCCAGAACTGAAATCCTCGCACTGTTGCCCTCCAAGCACCAAGAATACAGAGCATCACTGCCCCAGAATTAGTGTTCCATCTAGTGGCGAATAGCCATTGATGATCCTCTGCTCCATATGATTAGCTAATCCCCTCTTGAGGCTGTCTGCACTTGTAGCTGCCACCACTTTTTGCAGCAGTGAATTCCACATGCTAATTATTTTTTGGGCGAAGCAGTATTTCCTTTTATCTGTTTTAAGCCTACTAATTAATGTCATTGAGTGCCCATGAGTTCTTGTGAGAAAGAGAGAAAAGTACTTCTTAATCTACCTTCTCTATCCTGTGCAGAATTCTGTAAACCTCTGTCATGTCACCCCTCAGTCGTCAATTCTCCAACCTTTTTAACCCTTCTTCATAAGGGAGGGGTTCCAGCCCCTTAATCATTTTAGTTGCCCTTTTCTGCACCTATACCAGTGCTGTAGTATCTTTTTTGCAATGTGGTGATCAGAACTGTACAAATGAGGCCACATCATAGATTTAGACAGGGGCATTATGATGCAGGCTGCTTTGTTTTCAAACCCCTTCCTAATAATCCCCAGCATAGCATTTGCCTTGTTAATCGCAGTCACACCCTGAGCTAACATCTTCAGTGAGTTATCTACCACAGTTCCAAGATCGCTCTCCTGGGCAGTTACCGCCAGTTCGGATCCCATCAATGTATATTTATAATTAGGATTTTTGGCTCCAATATGCATTACTTTGCACTTGCCTCATTTGCCACATTGATGCTCACTTGCGCAGCCTCAACAAATCCCTCTGGAGCACCTTACAATCTGTTACCAGTCAGACCCCTCCTCATCTGGTTTATTTTGAGAGATCTCGAAGGGAAGGATCCCCATATACATAGGTAGGGAATCCCAGTTATGCCCCTCTCGCTCTGTCGCCTTAAAGTTTATTTCCCCAATTAAATAGGAGACTGCCTATTTGCGTAACAAGTCCTTCCTGGTTCTCACTGCCCTGCTGCATCTCTGTATATGCTGTGCTGTTTTGCTGTTTGCTGGGAGTCAGGACCATAACCAGCGGTGGTGGGTGGGTGGGGGGGCACAGGGCACTGCCTCCATAGAATCTGCAGCACCCCTACCCAATCTTACCTTTCAGTGAAAGGAAAGATTGGGTAGGGGTACTGCATATTCTATAGGGGGCATTGCCCCTGTGCCCCTCCCTCCTGGGCTGGCTTCGGCCCTGCTGGAAGTTCTTAATATACAAAGGTAATGTTCCAAAATGGAATTCTCCAGTTGGAGTCTGAAGGAGTAGTATGTACAGTCCATTCTACTTCTTCAGATCCTTTTGCTTTCATTCTCCCACATATGTGAGCCAGGGCTTAGAGGGAGCTGTACCTTATTTGCAAAGCCACTGTGTTTTCATCCCAGGCCTCCCATGTTTTCTGCAGGTGTCTGTGAATCTGGACCAGTATGATTACATGTGTTTCTGGGCTCTCGGGCAACGCTTCGGCCCGCTGCGTGTGATGACAACCCTTCAGGCCCGGAGGGGCTTCTTTGGCACATCCCCTCGGATTCCTGCAGACAGGCAAGGCAAAAAAAATGGTCTCCCTCTCACCTGAAATCTTGTGGGTATGCCAAAGAACTGTAGAATTTGGATTGCTGTGCTATGATTAGATCGCTGTGGCTGTGCTTGTAACTGTGTCACTAATAAAAGGTGTGTTGTGTTGAGCATACACAGTTCTTGTGAAGATTGCCAGGGTAGTATATGTGGCAGTGTCACTAGAACTCTCCTTCAGGCTGGATGTTTGCCATCACCACCCTCTTAGTAAAAGTGGGGGGAGAGAAAGATGTCAAACAATTATGGAAATCCCCAATTTCTACATTATAGCGGACTCAGAGTGAAGTGGAAGAGATGTTATGCAATATTAATTCTGCTAGACCTAACCTTTTTGAGCCTGAGACAGCATAGTGGGCACAGTGACAAAATGGCTGCCATAAAATGGCTGCTGCGGGAGGTGAAGTCAGCCACAAAATGGCTGCTGCAGCTTACTACTGTGAAGGTCCTTGTGCTGTGATGGAAGCTGCTGCCAAAGCAACATATTTAAAAAAAAATCTGCACAACTGATAAAATCTCCAGTGGCCAATGAGAAGCCTTTCTGAGCAAAAGACCCACTTGGTCCTAGCCACTTTCTAGAAACACTTCACAGGCACCAGGAAAGATGTCAGTGGGTGCATTCAGGACTTTGGCAACAGCTTACAGGGCTCTTAGTACAGGGCCTACTGTAAACTCCAGGGTGATTGGCTACATCAGGGGTGTGGCCTAATATGCAAAGGAGTTCCTGCTACAAAAACCCTGGGTGCCATGACACCTGTTGGTGCTAAAGCACAGTTGGTGCAAAAAATCTCAGGGTGCAGTGAAGGCTTCTGAAACATAAAAACTGTGGCTGCTGTTCTTTAGAAGCCAGCAATTATTAGAATGAACAGAACCTGCAGAACACAGAAGGTTGCATGCTGTTTGATAACATTTTGGTTGCTTCTAGTAAAGGTATTATTTTTACCCTTGCTTTTGGATTTATAAAACGTGGAATTTCTGCTGGTAGAAAACTAATTGTAATTGCTCCTGGGAGGGAAAAATAGAAGTGTTGCTTTTGAAATTGTAAGTTTTACAAAGAAAGTGATTTATTGTCAGAGAATGCTGGATTTTCAAAGTGGTTGGGGTGATGATGAGCCCTTAACCATTACATGTTTTTAGCTGTGCATGATGGATAACATTTCATTTGCTCTGCTTGGTGTACTATGACACTTCTTCTCCTCTTCACCTGAGCTAGGCATTATTTCAAGCGGGTGCTGGTAGCTGCCCGGACCAAGAATACGCACCTGGTGCTGAAATGCTTTAAAGACATCCCCCTGGAGGGCTTGGAGCAGCTCCTGCCGGCCGTCAGAGTCCGCACCTCCATCTTATACCGAACCCTCCTCAACGGCATGCTGCTAGTGAGCGGTTTGGCCGTCTTCGTCAACGTGGGCATGGTGGTACTTTCTGACCTCAAGATTGGCACTACCTCCCTGCTGCTTTTCTTCGCTGCTTTCATGAGTTTCCGAGCTTGGAAGGTATGTGCACTGCTGCCATTGGCAGAAGGCTGTCAGGTGCAATGCTCGCCAGAGCTGCCCCACCCCCAGCACAACCAGCTGATATCTGGAACTGCTTCCTGATTCTCTCATGTTTTAAAACATGGCCAGGCCTTTTAAGATGTGAGCTCTTGAATGAGGAAAGCTAATATATGATCCCAAGTGATCAGTGCATCACCATAGATGAGAACTGCTGCAGTATAGCAGCTGAGCTGTGAACCAGAAAGTCCCCAGTGCAGATCTTAACTCAGTCATGAACAGCAATCACTAAGTAAACTTTAGATCCAGGTGGGCAGCCATGTTGGTCTAAAGCAAAAGAACAAAGTTGGAGTCCAGTAGCACCTTTAGAAGATGAAGAAGATGATGAAGAAGAAGATATTGGATTTATATCCCGCCCTCCATTCCGAAGAGTCTCAGAGCGGCTCACAATCTCCTTTATCTTCCTCCCCCACAACAGACACCCTATGAGGTGGGTGGGGCTGGAGAGGGCTCTCACAGCAGCTGCCCTTTCAAGGACAACCTCTGCCAGAGCTATGGCTGACCCAAGGCCATTCCAGCAGGTGCAAGTGGAGGAGTGGGGAATCAAACCTGGTTCTCCCAGATAAGAGTCCGCACACTTAACCACTACACCAAACTGGCTCTCACCAAACTGGCTTTAAAGCTTACACTGTGAATAAAACTTTGTTAGTCTTAAAGGCGCTACTGGACTCCAACTTTGTTCTAAGTAAACTTTAGGCATTGTTAACCCCCAACCTATCCCAGTTTCAGTTAACCAGTACTGACTGGTTGTGCTGTCATGGCACTGGTGGTGCTTTCCTACAGGGTTGTCATTTGGTTTGCCAGTCACTCTTGAGCAATGGTACAAATGTTGATAATGAAGATGCAAGAGGGTTTTTTTCCTCCCTGTCATGTTGCAGCTGACATGGCAGCCCTGTAGATGTTCTAGGCAAGAGACATTCAGAGGTGGTTTGCCATTGCCTGCTTTTTTGTAGCAACCTCCGTAGTCCTTGGCAGCCTCCCATCCAATTATTGACCAAGGCTGACTCTGCTTACCTTCTGAGATCTGATGAGATTGGGCTAACCTGGGCTATCCAGGTCAGGACACAAAAGGCGTAGACTATTATTAATAAAAGTGAACTAAATTACTGTGTTAGAGGGCAAATATAGAAAGAGGCACAGTGAAATTGTCATGCATTGTATTTAACTACTACATTGCAATAGCAAAATCTCATGTCCTGAGTCAGTTCACCTGTCCTGCTGCCTCAAATCACCTTCAAATCCAAAGTGCAAACATCATGAAATTCCTCCTGTTCAGTGGAACTTGAAGTTTAGAGCTCAGCAATGAGTCTGATGTTTCCTTTCATTGCTTTGTCTTGCTTCATTCTTAAGGTTTGTTTAAAAACAGCCTCTTGCATCTTTTATGCATGCTTCTGTAGAGATCCCTTGATAATATGGTATGTTTCTCCCCAAGAATCCGCTCCTTTTCCTCATCTGCCTGTACGACTGACGTTCCCCACCTGTTATCTACTTCTGGCCCTTTGTCCGATGCATTGCGTGACATCATGGCATTCCCTGCAGGGTAGCTGGGTAACAAAGCACAGCTTTGTGTGAGTCTTTTTCTTTAGTATTTGCCGGCTTTGTGCTGCTCGTGGCTTTTCCCAGGTTCTGTCAGGTGGATGACAATGTCTGGAAGGGGAGAGGACAGCAGCAAACAAGTATTTGAAGGCTGGAGCTGTGCAAATTTAAGCAGACTTGGGGAAACTGCACACAATAGAGTCCTTGCAGGAGTTCTGCACTGCCCAGGCGCATATGGGCCTGATTCTAATCATGACTATGGTGCATCGATAGGGCTGCCAACTCTGGGCTGGGAAATTCCTGGAGATTTGGGGAGGGTGGCGTTTAGAGAGGGGCAGGAGCTCAGTGAGATATAATGCCAGAGTGCCCATCCTCCAAAGCATTTTCCCCACCAGGGGAATTGGTTTCTGTAGTCTGGAGATCAGACCTAATTCCAGGGGATGTCCAGGCCCGGCTGGCAGCCCTGCTTTTTGCTTCAATGGGGAAACTGTCATTACACGAGTCTCCCACCAGAGCAAACAGCAGCTCTCTGGGATTGTCTCTCTGGGAAGGGCTGAAGCTATTTCTGTCCATGGGTCCACAGTGGCAGTCAGAATCAGGCCCCAGTGCATTTGATCCAAAGTCCTCATGGTGGTTATGAGCAGGTTTGGTCCCCGCTGCACGGTCTTCTACGAGTGCCCCTTTTCACTTTCTTCAATATGTCAGCTGTTTAGATGGATCTCTGTGTGGGTCTCTGGTGGAAGAGCAAGATCAGGTCCAGCAGCAGCTTAAAGGTGAAGAAGGTTTCCAGGGTATCAACTTTTGAGAGGCAAAGCTGTCTTCGTCAGAGATCTGAGCAAAGGAGCTTTGACTCTGGAAAGCTTCTACCTTGGAAATCTTGTTGGTCTTTAAGCTGCTACTGGACTCGATATCACTATTCCATATGTTAACTTTCTTCAGAGGAATAAATGGCAACATGCGGCACTTGGGAGGTCAGTGGCAAAACCTGGTGGCTGCAGTGTGCTTTTCTGTGCAGCACATACAGCCCTGCATCACATCCCTTTGTAGTCCTTGTGCCGTATGAGCCCTCCTTTGACATGCAAAGGTCATCTTGAGGAGTACTTAATTTTCTTGCCAAGCGCTCTTCCACTCAAGCTGTGTCTCACACTATTATCCTCTGCTTTCTCCAAGGAGCTTGGGGCGTAGTGTACATGGCTTTTCCTTTTCCATTTGATTCTCTTTCAGCCGTGTGAGATGAGCTAAACTGGAAAAATGTATCTGGCTCAGTTTGTTCAGCAAGTTCATTGGCTAAACTAGAACCTGGGGACTACTGGGTTCTCATTTGCTGCTCTGTGTTAGGTTGGCTTCTTCCTCTGGATTACCTCTATTCCATTTCCGCCAGTGCTCCCAAGAGGTCTGGATCCTACCACCTTTTTCCTAACCTACTAGTTAATGTCTTTTTCACACTCGCTTGCTTTCCACAGACCTGGCTTTTCAAGCACAGCCTTGAGGTTTCTCTCTCCCTCCCCACCCTTTAAAGGTCTTTGGCCAGCGCAGGAACGTCCATGCCCTTGAGCTGGTGCATATGCTGTATTACCGCAGCACGTCCAACAACTCAGAGCTGCTGGCCTCCCTTATTCTGCGGGCCCAGGAAGAGCATGCGAAGGAGGTCATCTTGGCACACAGTTTCCTCCAGCAACAGCGCCACCTGCAGAAGGACACAGGTGATCATCTGGTTCTTTGGGTTGGGGCGGAGGGTCTGAGGAAGTCAGGAGAGAGCTCTTACTTGTCTTTCTCTGTCCCCAGACTCCAGAACTGTTGAACACTTGAAGCAAGATGTTCAGGAGTGGTTACATCTCCGCTCTGGGCTGGCTATAGATTTCTGTGCTGAACGGGCCTGCAAGCATCTGAAGGAGTTGGGAGTGGGGGTAAAGTGCCCCCCCCCAGTTAGGGACCACCCTATGACTGGGTAGAAGGTAGAGCCCCCTATTGTTATTTTAGAGAGCACTTTTGGCTCTAAAAGGTGAGAACTCCTGAGAAGCCCTTAACACCGAGCCTACCAAGTTTACAACACATGAGTATTGGAAGGCCTTCCCCCCCCCCCCCGGTGCGTTATGGAGATGGTATCCAGAGGTGTAACTGTTGATACTGCATTTTCTTCTTTGGATGTATATATCATAAGGCAAAGCATAAGCACACCATGAAGTATGCATTTCAGTTGGTGTACTTCATAGCTAATAGGCAGACTTGAATGTCTAAGACTCCATTATTTGATGGGAGGTGAGAAAGAGCTGCTTTTAAAATTCCCCCAATTTTTGTGGGGGTTTTTGCAAAGCACTTTTGTGGTATACTGCTTTTCTTTTTTCTTCTTTCTCTGAGGAATGAGTGGTTCCTTACAAGGCTGTTTACATTGAAATGAGAGTGGCACAAAGCAATGAATCTTTTGCATTTAGAGCGAGATGGGTTTTGAAACATCCCTTGCTCTCCTGTTGGGAGCAGGGTTTTTTCCTCCCCCTGAGTAATTTCTATAGCACTTTGAAATGCTTGCTGTATGCTTTACATTTTGCCTAAAAGACTGTGCTGCACAATAGGTTCTTCTTTGTTCCTGTCTTGAAGAGAACAGAGAGTCTGAAAGACAAAGTGTGTGGTCTTGGCCAAATTTACAGTGCAGGCAACACATTAGAACAAAGTTAGAGTCCAGTGGCACTTTTAAGACCAACAAAGTTTTATTCAAGGTATTCAAGCTTTTGTGTGCAAGTACACTTCCTCAGGTACATTAAAATGGAAGTTGACAGTTCATTATATATAGTGACAGATCTCCACATTGGTGAAAGTAAATTAGCATACAACTTCATAAAGATGTTTTGACATATGCAGAAGCCACACATTAGGTTGTGAATGGCCCAGAGGCGCTTCTCTATATTGTTGCTACACCTGTCCCAGAGCTAGGCCCCCCCATAGCACAGAGCAGGTTCCGGGGCTGAATCTTTGAAAATTGAAGTCCACATGGAGATCTCATATCAGTCCCAAGTACTCTACAGGTATGTGTATGTGGGTATCTTAGGTGGCAAAGGTTCCAGATCCAGTCTCTGGCATTTCCTGTTGAAAGAAGCTCAGGACACAGATACTGGGAGAGACCCTCTGTAGGTGTAACCTTGGAGAGCCACTGGTAGAGCAGACAACACTGAGCTTTGTGGAGCAATGATCTGACTATCTGGGGCAGTGCCCACTGGACCACGCTGTCTTCTTACTATCGGGCTAACACTTTACAGTGACTTAGTAGTCCAGAAATCTGCAAATGAGGCACAAGGAGTTCTTGGGTGCAAAGAGGATGGTGAATGGTGGAATAAAATAAGGCATCTGTGTATCTCCTCTTGCTGCATGTGAACATTAAGTGCTGTCAGGCAGCAGCTTGGCAACTGAGTAGGCTTTTCAAGGCAAGAGGTGACTGGCCATTGTCTTCCTCTGCATAGCAACCCTGGTGGTCTCCCATTCGGGTACTACCCAGGGCCAAGCTCAGGTTAGTTTGGGCAATTTAAGCTGCTGCATGTAATAAAGTCTTATTTGACTCCCGAGGAAGTCACCTCTGTACCTGACTCTTCCTTCTTGCCGCACTGGAGCGAAGATGTTGCGCTGGTGCTATTGGCACGTGTGTGCATGTGGGATGAGAGAAAGGTAGTCCTTTTGTTCCAGTTAATGTTTGCCGCTGGCTGCGTGAGACTGAAATCCCAGTGACCTGCTGGTCTCCCAAGGGTTGCATGACTGTCTTTGCCCTCAGGTGCGGCAATGGGAGAAGACATCATTGGTTTTCATTATGTAGGTCTCAAAGAAGGGAGAAATTCTCTGACAGCAATATGAATGTGATATATAGCTAGATCACATGCATGCTGTTTGTATACGCATCTTCTCTTTCCAGCAAAACCAAAAAAGAGCATTGTGGCGCCTTAAAGACTAGCATAGTTCTGGAAATGTAAACTTTCGTGGGCTGGAGCCCATTTTGTCGGATGCATGAACTGAAACCTCAAAAGAAATGCATACATAATACAGGGAAAGAAGGGGAAACCATGAAGAATGGCTTAAAGGGCCACAGAATGCAAGAAGGGTCGTTTGTCCTATTTGTCAAATGATTTTAACATTTATAAGGATGAAGGAAGGGCTTGAATTTGAGTTCTGCTTAAAGCATTCAAACCTGTTTAATTTTGATATTTTTGTACACTGTGTCCAAATAAGGTTGTCAGTTGCCACTTGGTGTAGGCGTGTTGTGGTAGGAAGGGGTGGGCAGAGTGGGGCCGCCTTCCAGTAGTGTCAGTATATTTTTAAGAGAGGAGACCATTTTCACGTTGACAATCAAGGCTGAGTCTTAAACTATTGCTGGTTGTCCCTTTCCAGCTCTGTTTTTAAATCATTCTGGCTGGGGGAGGTGTGTGAGCTTCTGCTGTGTCTTCCATATAATAAAGGGATTTCCCCACATCCAAAGGCTCTGTCTCCTATTTTTGCATTTTCTCATTTGGCGCTGGTACAGAGAGCTCCAAAGGTGTTTCTTATCCCCTATGCTGCCTGGGCCTGGTTCCTTTATCACAGCCACTGTATCTTGGCAACATGCAGAGCAGGGAATGGCCCTGTATGCAGCGTCTCTCAAATTGGAGTCTGGAGTCTCCTGGGTCCTGCAGGGGGGTCCCCAAGCCATATGCCTAATGTGAAAATGATTCATTCACATTTTATTTTGTTCACATTTTATTTATATCCCGCCCTCCCCGCCGAAGCAGGCTCAGGGCGGCTAACAACAAAAATTCAATACATACATTGAGTTATAACTAACAATATAAACCTACAGATAATTAAAAACTATTAAAATTCTAAAAACAATAAATTAATATTAATATGTTGGTGCTATTCAGATGGTAAATTTACTTAGCAGTTTAAAAAATTATGAAGCCCCCCCCCCTCAGTTTTCTCAGGATGGGGGCAAGGTCTGTTCACTGGGAAGGAGGACAAGATCAGCCTCCCACTCTTTAAAAGAGCAGGAGTTCATAGATCAACCACCAATTGCAGTCTGTTTCACTGGGGAGCACTGACCAGAAACCACGTTCATTGGTTACCCGGATCCAGCAGCCCAGCCCTAGGACCTCTGATTAGTTGGATAACACTAAAGACATACAGGCCTTATACAGTAGTCATAGTTACTTTGGGTATAAATTGAAATTGATTGATTATTGAAATTGAATTGCTCTGTTTTCCAATGCAGAGAGTTTCACTGTAGGCAGAGAGTGACACTACTTCATGTACATAGGGGTTGTGGTTCAGAGGTACAGCATGCAGAAAGTCCCAGGTTAAATCTCCAGCATCTCAGGTTAAAAGGACTGGGCAGTACAGGATGAGAAGCTGCTGCCAGTCTGATTAGATGATGCTGACCTTGGTGGACCAAAGGTCCAATCTGGTGTAACTTAAAGCTTCAGTAGTAAATGGCAGAAATATAGGTTTTGAGCAATGTTCCCTCTAAGCTGAGTTAGTGTGAGCTAGCTCACAGTTTTTTAGCGTCTGGCTCACACATTTTTGTCTTAGCTCAGGAAAGGTGGCCCCAGAGCAAACTAATTTAATCAATAGCTCACTTTAATTCCAGTAGCTCACAAAGTGGAATTCTTGCTCACAAGACACCATGGCTTAGAGGGAGTATTGGTTTTGAGTAATGCTGGTCTCTCCCCCCCATTTTTTTTTAAAGCTCAAAGTTTTTCCAAGCCCCTTCCCATCTGTTAAGCCAGTTTCTTTGCTGAAGTTATTAACCAATAAGGAAGCTTTCTTCTTCCCTTGATGCAAAGTGCCTTCCAATCCAGGGGTGAGATTGATTGAAATGAAAATCAGACTTCTGTATCCTCGAGTCAACTGTTCTTTGACCTGATCTTGCAGACCACACGGAGAAGATAAAGGCAATTTTTGTAGGTTTGATATAGAGCAGTGGATAAGGGTCTCAGGGACTAACTATGCATGATGTTTTCCTCATGTGGTCCCCAGAGCCTCAAAATCAGACTGCTGCAAATTCCATGCTAGGAACTAAATTCCCAGGCCTGTTGTGGGCCAATCTCAATCAGGACCAGGGAGCCACGCTTGGGTAAACTGCATGTGTTCCATTAGTACACACAATTTCAGCTGTGGGTTGCAAAGTATGGCACTCTGGAGGTCATTCGGGGTTGGGAAAATGGCATGGAGGGGAGGGGTTAAGCACCTGGGTGCCATGGTCGGATCTAAATTAGCCCCATGCATGCCTGGGAATGATAAGAGCCCTGTGGCACAGAGTGGTAAAGCTGCAGTCCTAAGCTCTGCTCACGACCTGAATTTGATCCTGGTGGAATCTGGGTTCAGGTAGCGGGCTCCAGGTTGACTCAGCCTTCCATCCTTCTGAGGTGGGTAAAACGAGTACCCAGCTTGCTGGGGGGAAGTGTAGATGCCTGGGGAAGGCACCCTGTAAGAAGTCTGCCGTGAAAGCAGCATTACCCAAACGACTGGTGCTTGCACAGGGGACTACCTTTACCTTTTTTAAAAAAAATGCCTGGGAAATACCCAGCATGGAACTCACAACAGGATATGACTCATCTTGGGAAATGGAAGGATGGAAGCCTCCCCTGGGTATAGGTGACTTGCATATGGTTTGGAACAGCTGTTCTGTTAGGTGCTTCTCAAGGAGGGAAAGGAGACCATGGAGGTTTGCAACTTTTTCATTCTGAAAACAAAGAGTCCTCAGGTTGCCAGAGCTTGAGAACCTGAGCTCTGTGAGCCCAAGCAGCATGGCTCTTAATTCTACATTGTCTTTTAGCAAATGATTGACAAAGATTTCCGTAAAACTGCCCCTGTAGGTTAGATCTAATCACCTCTGCACTAGGACAGAGGCTCTGCAGTGCTGTCATGGGGTTTCCTTCTTCCCCTCCAACTGCCAACGGAGGTTTATTCAGATTGGTATTTCTGGAATTAAAATTCCCACATTGGTTTAGTGCTCATGATTAGCAACACAAAAGTATCACCCCCCCTTTTTTTTTGTTGTTGTTCCATAAGCATGAAGAAAAGGAACAGAGTGAAGAATTGGAGATTACCTTGCTGTCCTGAAAAGTGTTGCCAGAACCCAAGAGGGCTCCTGTGACTTTAACAGTTGCAAAGAAAAGAAAAGACTGCCATGTGCATCCTGTTTCACCACAGCTTGTTTGGCATTGTGCCCCTCCCCCCCCCCTTCTGTGCAACTCTGAAATCTACAAGAGAGACTCCCAGGGCAATCCTAATCCTCATTGTGAATACAAAAGAGTGCGCTAAGAAGTAATTAGTCTGCCTCAAGTGATCCCCAGCCCATCTTTAGAGTCTTTCACAACCTTATGAGGTGGGAAGTTATTCAAAGCTGCAGCAAATGCTACATTTCCTTCTGCACACTCACTTTCTGTAGTTGCCACACAATAATTCTGTTTTCCCTTTCTTTCTTACATACACAGGAGCAGGGCTTTTTTTGAGCAGGAACACACAGAAATGCACTTCCTGCTGGCTTGGCTTCAGGGGGCATGGCCTAATATGCAAATGAGTTCTGGGCTTTTTCTACCAAAAAAGCCGTGTGCAGGAATATCCTGGCTCATCCCAAGCAGGTTCCCCAGTGAACACTAGTTTTTTGGAAAGTGTAAACCAGTCCGTTGCATTTTTTAAAACAGCAGTTGATTCAGTCCAAATAACCTGTCCTGGACCTCTCAATACCGGGTCACGGGGAGACGGCAAAGGCAGCTTGCAGGCTCCCCTCCCCATTTAAACACCCAATGAGGTGTTTAAATGTGGGGAGAGGCAAATCGCCTGCCTTTGCAGTCTCCCTGTGAGGCAGGGAGATTGTAAAGGCAGTTCTTGGGCTTCCCTCCCCGGCAGGGTGTTTAAATGGGGGGAAGAGGCAGATCGCCTGCTTTTGCCCTCTCCCCACCAGGTGGGGAGACAGCAAAGGCAGCTCCTGGGCTTCCCTCCCCATTTAAACACCCTTAGCGCAGTGTTTAAATGGGGGCAGGGAGGCAGATCACCTGCCTTTGCAGTATCCCCGCCAGGTGGGGAGACATCATTTCCTGTCTCCCGGCTCCACCCCCAAAGTCTCCTGGTTCCATCACCAAATTTAGGGGTCCAGGAAGGAGCAGTGTAAAAATAACTGGGGCACAGGGTGAAAAAGTTTGGGAAACCCTGATATAGGACATGCACTAAAGATTCTATCCATTCATTACAGCAGGGGCATATATGATCTTCAAAAGATATTTTGCAGTTCTGAAAATAAATATTTTGTCAAACAGTGATTGTTGTTGGAAGGTAGTGCTATTAAGTAAAGTGGGCACTATTACAAAACACACAATAAATGTAAGTGTTGCATGATGTTACTCAAAAGCATCATGCGCGGGACAACCATCTTTTGGAAGAGGGCCAGAAATTACTCTTTCTGCCAAAATGTGTGTGTGTATGTATATATGTATATATATATATATATATATATTTGTGTAAACATACAAACACTGAGAAAGATAGGACAGAAATACCACAGTGTTTCATTTATACATAAACAGTCATGTTTTGGTTGACAGTAGCACAAAAATCCATGCGAAGAAAACCCATCATTTATAAGCATCATCAGTATTGTCTAATGAACTGTGACTAATAACTTTTCTATCTATAAAATTGTTAAACAGATCTTACATTGTTAAACATAAATTACTTATATACTTTTGTTTTGATCTGATCTACATATAGTTTGATTTTCATTCCTAACATTTCTGACCTTGGGTCGTTATAGGCTTAAACTGAGTAAACATATGTTACTCAGCTCTGTCTTTTAAGCCTTTTGGACTTTATCATTTTATTCTTATTTTAGTCTTTAAAGCTTTCCAGTCTAAATTTGATTAATCTATGCAAAAAATACATTCTATTTTTCTTGAAACTTGGATTCATGTTAGCTTTGCCATTGTCATATGTTCAGTTAATTTGTTTTTCCAATCAATTCTGGGCATATTCCAGTTTTCCATTTAGATGCAAATACCACTCTTGCCACAGTCACCATGTATTTAAATAGTACATTATGAATTTTTGGTACATTAGACGGTAATATATTTAATAGCATATTTTTTGACTCATTGCGAAGTTCACTTTTAGTATTTTTTTGTATTTCTTCATGGATCTTTAAAATGCTTGAGCTAAATATTGAGTACCAGAATTACAATTGAAGAAACTAAAATATCAGCTGAGAAAGGTCACAATCAGGAGTCTTTAGTGGATCTTGTGAGGAAAAACAGTTCAGGGCAGCGGGAATGAAACAGAAACCAAGTTTTTGTAGAAGTTGTACACATGCTTCATGTTTATCTTTCCCCCCTCAAGCATCTCTTTCTATAATTCTAGATCTATATTTTAGTACAAAGGCCTAAGGTCATGTAACATAAGTCTCTCTTTATTATTTTACCTTTTGAATCTTGTAAAATAGATTAGGCAGAGAGGCTGACTACCACAAGGCCACCCAGTGAGTTTTTGTGTAAGAATGAGAATTTGAACACAAGTTTTCCTGCTTGTAGGTCAGCACTGTGGACTGTTATACCATACTGGCAGTTGGCCTACTGTTGTGGAAACAGTTAGGTCTTTTGTGCACCACACTCAAAAGGAAACACCCGGCCGTAAAAGCGCCATGAAGAGCTGTAAATAGTTTATTTCCTTCTTCTGCTATTAGCCATGCGCAAAGACAGGGTCGAGGTATGCCCATATAAGGATATGGTGAACAATCAGTGTCAGTGATAGGTAGAATGTGAGCCTTCCGCGTCGGCCAGGATAGGCCAGAAGGACAGAGAGGGGCGTAGCGTCGCGAGCCTTAAATTGAGCTGTACTGTGACACAGACTTCAGAGACCGCACCCTGGGTGCCTTCTCTCCATGCCTGCAGACATGTATTCCGATTAAAACTTGCTTGCTGCTGACCTCCGTGTCTTGGCGTTTTCTTGGTGAGACGAAAACGATCCATAACACTACCCTTCAAGGACCTTTTCCCCATATTGAGAAATAATGCAGAGGACTTCAGTCCCCAGATCCTGTAGGATTTCCTTTCTCACTGGAGTAGCAAAATGGCTGGTCTGGGTATACTGAAAACTGGGAGGGGGGAGAGCAATAGAGAAAAACTTGCTGTGTGTCATCATTTTGATACGCAAGAGCATAAGAAACAGGTTCAGACAGTAACTTCTAGTTTAGCCAAGTCATGCTGAGAGACTGCCTTGCCCTCCGTTATTTGGATATATACGTGAAAACGCACTTCCCCCCTCCCCCACACACTCCTCGAACGTGACGCTCTGTACTTTACTGAAGTCCTCAGCTCCTCTTCTTTGCCACAACTCTTCAGCAGGCTCTTCAGAATCCTCTTCAAAAATCTCATAATCAACATAAAATGGCCAAGATATTCATGCACTTAGATCCATGATCTGTTCTTCAAGCTGCTTGTTCTTTGTGTTTTAAGAATTTCTGACAGAATAGACATGGAAAAATTTTTACAGAATGAATACTTGTATGGAGATTGACCTCCAAACAGGGAATCTAACTTTGCCAAAGAGCCACTCGAGTCTGTCCATCAGTGATAGTAGGTGGTATAGAAAACAGCCACAAATACTTCTCTCTATGTGGGAATATGAGATTAATTTTGGGGGAGGAAGCATTGCACGATATCCTTATGCCTCCACCCAGGGCTTTTTTTGTAGAAAAAGCTCAGCAGGAACTAATTTGCATATTAGGTCACACCCCCTAATGCCAAGCCAGCCGGAACTGTGTTTCTGTGCATTTCTGCTAAAAAAAAAAGCCGTGCCCCCACCTCTTGTATTACTTTTGTATTCTGGATGCTACCAGCATAGCAGCCTTTGTTGTACTCTCCGCTCGTCCATCTATCAGAGCTTCCAGTCTCTGGGAGCTTGCGTAGCCAGGAACTGTTTCCTCCTATATGTCCCTGTGCACTAACTGCATTTGTCAAGCAGCCATCGGTTGGCTAGTCCACCGCTAAGGGTGGCCTGTCTGACATCACCAAGAGCCCTGGTCTTTTCCATCGTGGCTCCTGCAAGACCTGCCTGTTTGCTGGGGCTTTTGAAGGAGTTTGAATAGTAGGCATGTAGCAAGGGAGAGATTTGGGGTTTGATAATTTTGGTTTTTAAGGGGAGATGTTTTAAGCTGCTACTGTAAGCAGTCTTGAACTATGAGGAAAAGTGGGGCACAGATATTTTAATTAATAAATAACTGACAGGGATTCCTAATGGGACATCTGGGAAGAGGCAGATGTCCTAATCATTACTGCCTGTGTCAACCCCCAGAAAGCTGTTTCAGGTGTCCCTGAATTTGGGAAGGGGGCAGAAATATGGCTTGGGTGGTTAGTGGTTGCAAGGAAGCCTAATGGCAAGATAAGCACCCACTTATCTGGTCATGAAATACTGTGTTCCTGCAGGGCTTTTTTTTTTTTAGAAAAAGCCCAACAGGAACTCATTTGCATATTAAGCCACACTCCCTGATGCCAAGCCAGCCAGAGCTGCATTCCTGCTCAAAAAAAGCCCTGTGTTCCTGTTTCCTGAAGTGACCATGGAAGATTGTCAACAAAAGAGCGATTGTGCCAAGACTAGTATCAGCATCTGAATCATCTCGCCCAAGGGCTTCAAGAACTGTATGATGTTCTTCACGAGAGAGAAGTCCACCATCTTGGGCATTGGACAATAATAGCTTTCAAGGAAGGTCAGCAGCACATGGAGTCTACTTGGGTGAGTGGATGCTCCAACGTCCTCAGAACGCATCTCCACCAGGCAGGAACATCCTGTATCAGTAGGGCTTTCTTTGTAGAAAAAGCCCAGCAGGAACTTATTTGCATATTAGGCCACACCCTTTGACATCAAGCCAACCGGAACTGCGTTCCTGTGCATTCCTGCTCAAAAAAAAAAAAAAGCCCTGTGTACCAGCAAGGGAGCCCTGGATCTTCCTCAGCATATGTGAAACAGCACAGGAGTGCCTGAAGAATCCTGCCTTGATGGTGCCCTCAATAGCTTGGCTATGTGGGATATGGCTTGAGAAAACCCTTCCAAGTAGAAAACAACCAAGACAGATGAGGCCTAGCCATCATTCTCCCTACCAAACGACTTCTCATCAGGCAAGAAACTTTTTATGCAATGGACCCTTTAAAATGGTAATCCTAAACTGAAGTGGTATAGTCTAGTGTACAGCTTTAGGAGAAGCCCCATGACGCAGAGTGCTAAAGCTGCAGTACTGCTGTCCAAGCTCTCTGCTCACGACCTCATGTTTGATCTGGCAGGAGCTGAGTTCAGGTAGTCAGCTCAAGGTTGACTCAGCCTTCCATCCTTCGAGGTCAGTAAAATGAGTACCCAGCTTGCTGGGGGAAAAGTGTAGATGACTGAGGAAGGCAATTGCAATCCACCATGTAAAAAAGTCTGCCGTGAAAATGTCATGATGCGACTTCACCCCAGAGCTGGAAACCACTGGTGCTTGCACAGGGGACTACCTTTACCTTTTTACAGCTTTAGGACTTCACCACTTCATTTTGCTGCATATGTAGACCACACCAAGATCAACTCCCCTTCATCTGATATACTGGTTGGACTAGGAGACCGTCGGTTCAAATTTGCACTCTGCTGTAAAGTTAATGGGCGGGGTGACCATAGGCGACTCACTGTCTATCAGCCTACTTCACATGGTTGTTGTCAGGATAAAAAAAGGAGTACTGTGTGTGTTGCACTCAGCTTCTCAAAAGATGGGATAACAACCACATTAATAAAAATAAAACCACTCAGTGGAGAGTGGAAGAGGATGCACAGTGTTCACGATTGGTTACTTAGCAAGAATTCCCACCTTTGTCTTTGGTGAACCCTGGAAACTATAGCTCCGAGTTCTCATCTACAACTACAGTTCCTGGGTGAGTTGGACACTTGCAGGCACAAAGGTTTGCCACTGGCCTCCTGATGGGGCCTGAATGTCTCCTGGAATTACAGTTGATCTCCAGACTACAAGAGATCACTTCCCCTGGAGGAATAGGCTGTGTTGGAGGCTGGACTCAATGGCATTATACCTTCTTGGGGTTCCTCCCCTCTGCAGACCCTGTTCTCAAGGCTGTACCCCCAAATCTCCAGGAATTTTCCAACCTGGAGCTGGCAACCGTATAACATAGCCTTGGGTGTAGCCCTCCATCCTCGTAAATTAAGATTGCACAAAAGTTGCACATTTGCCTCTCAAAACAGCTGCATTGCTTCTTGATCGTGTCTTGACCGCATGTTGTTTTTAACTGGCCTTTCTTTGCAACACCGCTCTTCCATACGGCTTTCTCTTATTTGTAGCTCTTAATACAATATAATATATATATTATAATATAAATGCATCAGCCTTATGGCTGCACATGCCATTCCTCTGATGAAAGGAACTTTGACTCTTAAGCTTATGCTGGGATAAGTTTTGCTACATCTCTAGAGTGCCATGAACCCGTTTTATTTTCAAAAACAAAAGCAATTCTTACCAGTTTAACCAAAGGAGACTACAGCATCATTGTCTGGACATGCCCGTGACAAACAGCTGATCTGCCAGCAATCAAGATCGACCGGCTTTCGCCTTTTATCTGTTGTGATGCTACCCACTGCACACGAAAACATCTCAAACCCATTCTCTCCCACCCACCCTCCTACAAGGCTTCCCTAATGTGCAGCCGATTGCTTCTGCACTCTGTGTTCCTCCATCTGTGCATCTCCATCGCTCTGTACATTCTTCGACTACCTCCCTCTTAGCAGCACCTAAACTTCAGTCCTTCCCTCCCCAATTTTACTAGGCTACAGAAACCTTTGCTACTGCCCCGCCCCCTGGAAAATAACAGATCCTAGCCCCGCAGGGAACAGAGGAACAAAGGCTGGTGGTAAGAAACTTGATTACAGAAAGATTGAAGTGCTGAGATTGTTCTGTATCAATGTCCTCCTGCTTTATAAATCAAGTCGCGTGCAGCTTCCTTTTGCATCAAAAAGCTGAGGCAGGGAGTAATAAAATTGGGAATGGCTCACAAGCCTCAACACTGGATGTTGTCCAGACAGTGTGCTGTGCCTCCACACAACTCCCTTAAGGACTAGAAACATGACCAAATAGGCTACCGTTTTGTTGCCAGGTGAATGCCAGGTTTGTGCAAATAGTGCATATTCAATCACAGCCTGCCCCCTGGTGTTTCAATCGTGTTCCTTCACTTCTAATTCTGCAGGCTATAGCACTTCTTTTAGTGACAAGTGAATGGTTGTCAGGCTTTGATTAACACACATGCTTATCAGAAGACATTAAATTTATGCCCTCAATAGACCTCTTCTTATATTGTAACAGAAGTACATAGAGGAAGGAGAGTAAAACTCGTTTCCTTTACTGAGCACAGGGAAATAAGAGTGTGGAAACTGAATAATAAGAATATGGAATTGGCAGGAAAACCAAGAGGGATTCTAAAGGAAAGCCATTGTTTAGGTTACAAATTTGGTATCACTCCTGTGCTTGCTTCTGCACTCTGTACATTTGTAAATAAAATAATAATGCATCTGGAACTTCCCTTTGATGCCCTGGAAGACAACTGGGACACTTCAGCTGATACAAAACACCTATTAGTAAGAGCTGGGCAGAGTAACCATATTACACCTATGCTACAATAATTCCATTGATTTTAGTTTGGTGATTCAATTCAGGGTGCTGTAAAGACCTTTATGGCATGGGACCCACACATCTATAAGACCACCTCTCCTGATATGAACTTTTCTCATTTGAGCACATGTAGGTTGTTCCATCCAATCAGGGGCTACCACAGAATACTCAGGTATAGGCAGCCTCTGGTCTTACCTACCTGATGGGTCAGGAAAGCTCCTGCACATTTTTATTATTATTTTGCTGTCAAGTTGCAGCTGACTTTTGGTGGCCCTGGAGGGCTTTCACAGCAAGAGATGAACAGTGGTTTGCCCTTGCCTACCTCTGCGTCGCAACCCTAGACTTCTCGGTGGCCCCCCCATCCAGGTACCAACCATGGCCGACCTTGCTTAGCTTCCAAGATCTGATGAGCTTGAGTGAGCCTGGGCTGTGCAGGTGAGGGCTCCTGCACTTTTAGGAAAGCATTTTTATGAAGGGGATGCTCTGGTAGTTTTTAGTGTGTGTATTTTGTCTTTATTGTAGGGTAGGGTTGTGGGGGGGAGGGTTGTAACCCTCCTTGAGCCTTTGTGAGACAGGTAGACTATACATAAAAGGAAAAGGAAAGGTCCCCTGTGCAAGCACCAGTCGTTTCTGACTCTGGGGTGACATAGCTTTCACGTTTTCACGGCAGGTTTTTTACAAGGTGGTTTGCCATTGCCTTCCCCAGTCATCTCGCTTTCCCCCCAGCAAGCTGGATACTCATTTTACTGACCTCGGAAGGATGGAAGGCTGAGTCATTCTGGAGCCAGCTACCTGAAACAGCTTTCGCTGGGATCGAACTCAGGTCATGAGCAGAGCTTAGTACTGCAGCTTTAACACTCTGCACCACAGGCATAAAAGACAGGATAATAAAACAGCACAATTTGAAGTACGAATGAAGGCGTGACTCTATTGAAATATGTTTTATTATTTTTAATTCTTCAATTGCATATAAAAGTAGATTTTGGAGGAGCCAACATTATATAATACTGTTATTGATGCAGAAATGTCATGGAAAGAAGGAAACTTATTTTTGAAACTTGTAAATAATATCCCCAAGGCACATTTTATTTGTGGGCAAAATAACTATTGGGAAGGATTCACACACTTGAACACCTTCTGGGTTTTAGAAGTGGGACAGATATATTTAGTTTCTTTCCCCATCTTATACCATCTTTTGAGAAGTCCAGAATCTCCAGACTCATCACCCTTGGAGCAAGATGTGTGAGTGTGTAAGCTATTACTTTATTACTGGATGGGCCATTGGCCTGATCCAACATGCTTTTCTTATGTTCTTATAAATGGTTACTGCTTGTGGGGAGGGAAGAGGGTACTTACGGTAGAAGTTTTTAGAAGCAAACAGATGTTTGTCGATTGAACATATATATTTCAGTTCACATACCACAAAATCAGGTTTGCCGCCGAGCGTCTACTAAGCAAGGAGGTGCAGCCAATTGCAGCAAATCAATGAACAGAGCTGTAGAGGGCGATTCTCACATTCAGGCTCTGCATCTTCTATGGCTGCTACTTCAAAACAGATGGACGCCTCAAATGTTCTAAAAGTGCTTGTAAAGACACACACGAAACCCCTCTGTGTGTGGGAGTTGCAGTACCAGTGTGTGGAGGGGAAATAAAAGTCGAATGTTGTGGGTGGCACTAGTGACAACAATCCATCTGTTCTGATTTTACATCCCTGCATTCCTTGGCATGTATAAGTGGAAGTTTGGAAACAAGTGAGAGTTCGTTAAATGTTTTCCGGATTAAAAAACACATGCACATTCCTCTGCATTTGTGGTAGAGGGCAATGTCAAGTCACAGTTGACTTATGACAACCCCACAGGATTTTCCAGACAAGAGACATTCAGAGGAGATCAGCTATTGCCTGCTTCCCTATCACATCCCTTGGTTTTCTTTGGAGATCTCCCATCCAAATACTAGTCAGGGCCAATGCTGCTTAGCTTCTGAGTTCTAAAGAGATTGGGCTCTCCAGGTCAGGGTTGCATGTACAATATTTTTATTTCTACAAGTTTCACTCTTAAAACTCTAAAAGGTTCCAAGACTTCAGATTGGAATCTATATTCTCTCACACAGTTTTGGTCTTGTAAAATAGAACAATTTGTATTGGGGGGGGGGGGTTCACCACCCTGCATATCAAGGAAGGAGCAGAGGGAAACTCCTCATATTGGAAATATAAAAGTTGCTTGAAATTTAAATGGTAATTATTTTCTAAAAGCAACTGCTTTTCACTACAAAACTAACATAAAACGGACTTAAGTATGAAGAACATATAAGACATGTCTTGTGAACCAGCATATTCCACAGCATCATGACTCATCATTTTGCTAGCAAAAACAAAAATAATAATCACGCATTGGGAGCAATCCTAAGCAGTACTCAGAAGTTAGTCTCATGCTGTCCAGTGGGGCTTACTCTGAAGAAAGTGACTCAGGATTGCAGCCTTAGTGTAGGATAGTATCTCAGAGGCCAAGGAGATGCCTAGTGCAAGATGACACACCTTTGTGTTGCTGTACCATGCAAAATGCACAATAAAGCACAAATGAGAGGTGATGCATCGATAGTGCAGTAACCCTCGCGGGTCAAGCCAGGCATCATGTATGTTTTGGTACCATAACTGCCTTTGAAAACAGCAAAGGGTTAATACATAGCAAAATTCCCAGGAGAACAAGCCCCCTTCTGGACAGACAGAGAAACCTCCTAGTTGCCTGCTACTCCTTTTTCCGAAGGTGGATGTAAACAAATCCACTGATAAGAGCCAAGGGGAAGGAAAGCCACGCCAGCACAAAACAGTAGCCATATGAGCCGCCTGGCCTTCGATCTTCTTGGAATTCGTCCACGTGCGTTGTGTAGATCATGGCAGCGGTGAACACTGAGATAGCTGGGGAGAAACCCAGAGAGAACATCAGCGCTGGGGCCTTGACCTTGCTTTGCTCCTTGATGGGGCTTCAGCGTACAACCTGCATCCTGTTATCTTTTGCTGGCTGCTTTTCAGATTGCCTAAACTGGCACCCACTTGGTGAATTGCAACATGCATTTTCCAGAATATGAAATACATATTAAATATTTTCCAGCTATTAAAACGCCAGTGGTTACATATATGTGGGTTAATTTTTCAGGTGGCTGGCTGTGCTGGTGTGCAGTAAAAGAACAAGATTCGAGGCCAGGAGTGCATTAGAGACCAACAGTTCCCAAGGTATCTTATGGAGGAAACTTTGAATCTCAAAAGTTCTTATCCTGGAAATCCTGTTGGTCTTTAAGGTGCTACCACTCTCAAATCTTGTTCTTGTACATCCATTGTTTGCCCCAGCATAGACACTGTTGGAAAATGTTTTCCCCCTCTATCTCCAAACTTCCCCTCTATCCCCAAGCTTCCATGCAACTCCCAACATTTCCTTATCTTTGCTATGATGTTTAAGATAAGGTCATCATAGCAAAGCAAGGATAGGTGCCACATGGGTGGAAAAGTTCAAATTTCCCGGGTACTGCTACTAACCTCCCATGCCACCAGGGGGCACTTTGGGGGTAACTGACACATTGGTATATCAGGCAGGGGAAATGTGGGGGGAAGCTGCCATCTAGAAGCCCCATTGCCTCTGTGCTGCCACACCAACAATGGGGAGGCTACAGGAAAACATCATGGGGTGGAACAGGCTCAGTACAGCATGAGCTCCCAAACTTTCTAAGCTTGTGGGCATACTGGGAATTCTGACACAGGGTGGTGGACGAAACTACAAAATGGCGGCCAAAGAAGGTAGAGCCACACACACACACACACACACACACACACACAGAGGAAGCCCAATAATGGGTTTAAATTAAGGGCAGGAAGGTATCAGCTGAATTTTAGGAAAACCTTTTTTTTTCAGTAGGAATTGTTCAGCAGGGGGAAGAGGGGTAATTTTAAAAAAATATTGGGAGAGAGTAGTGAGAGAGAGTAAAACAAGTACTTGTGGGTTCAGCTGCCACTGAAACAGCATTATTTTAATCTGCATAGCCTATGAGAGCTTCAGTGGCAAATTAGAAGCTGTGCTGGGGAGGAGCCACATTTGATCCCACCTACTTTCTAAAAATCTTGGAGGGCACCAAGAAAGGTATCAGAAGGCATCATGGTGCCAAAGGCACCATGCTGGGGACCCCTGCCGTACTGTTAACCAGGGCTTTTTTTTGTAGCAGGGGCTCCTTTGCATATTAGGCCACACACCTCTGATGTAGCCAGTCCTCCAAGAGCTTACAGTAGGCCTGTACTAAGAGCCCTGTACAAAAAAACCCCTACAAGTAACCAAAAAAGTGCCATTTATAGTAGATAAATTACAGTTACAGTTACTGGACCCAATGGTATACCCATCTGGGGTCCTACATCCCTGCTACTGCTTCTTTTAGAAAGCCAGTGCGGGCCCATCTCCTATGCTGTTTTATCTCATGCCAAGTCTGTTCCTTCATAAGCTCCAAATGTCAGGAATATTAACTGATACATTTACTAGGGTATAGCCCTATGTTTGCCCACTGGGAGTTGCCTTGTTAAAATTTTGCTAATGTGAGATGATGAAATGGTAGTTTTCTGGGTTCAGCTCCTTCCTCTTAGTTTCAAGGAGTAAAATCTCTGGGTGGATAAGGCTGTAGCTCATATGGATGAAAATGCACACACATGAACACTGAGGCACCATACAGCGAACAGTATGCCATTTCGCACACTGCTTGCCATGCATTTCAAGCTGCTGATGAAATATTGCAAGATGATTATGTTTTCTACTATTCCTTTAACCAAAAGAACAATCACTTTTAAACTCATGAAAGACAGGCTATTCCTGAATTCATACAGTACACAGCAGGCACTGAACTGCTTTCAATAACTCATAAAGGTGAAGGAGTAGCAAAAATGTTCCTGGTGTGAAAACAGGGATGTTTATAAGGATGTCTCTTTTTTTGTCTGGGAAATGTTGGCAGGTAACAACTCCCTCCCCTCTCCTTGTGAGACAGTTTATTCATCCTGAGGTAATTAAACTGGGCCTTAAGCAGTGAAACACCAGGTTCATAGGCTTACCTGCAAGGATCTGGAAGATTCCGGTGGCATAAAACAGGCTTCCTCGCTTCATGGTATAGAGCTGGCACATGAAGATAATGAAGGCAGCACTGGAGAAAAGGAGGCTTAAAACCATGAAGGCCTGTACTGCGTAGAGCCACTCTGGAGGGGGGGTGGGGGTGGAAAGAGGCAGGAGATTGTGTGAATGCCACCCTTCTGGAGCACAGGTGACTTAATACAGAGATCCTCCCTACAAGATGTGTAGTCCTTATACGTACTTACCACTTTTAGAAACTGACTGGCAGCTCCAGACCTGGGTTTTGTTATCCAATATGCAGTCATACCAGATGTTAACTGTATCCTGATTAGGCAAAACCCACCAAGACTGGAGATAGAGAGGAGAGAAAAAAAGGAAATTTCAAGGGAGATTCCAAAGCCACAGTTTTAGCCAAACTGATTTCCCTACTTAGCACCCAGGCAAGTACAGCATCTTGGTAGGTTGGCAATCTATAAAAGTTTGTATGTGTGTTTGCTTGTTTTTAACTAGGGTAGGGTGACGGTGGCAGAAGTGACTAACAAGGTATATATGGATAAGCAAATTGGTAAAAATCTGCACTTTAGAAGTTGGGCCCTATGGCATTGTACCCTGCTGAGATCCCTCCCCTCCCTAAAGAGGGAAATGCCTTCTACAAGCTGGTCAACAAGTAGTGGGGGCTTCAAGATCCACACATATGTGTGAAAGAGCCACATGTGGCTCCCGAGCCGCAGTTTGGCCACTTCTGCCCTAGAGGAAATGGCAGCTTGAGGGGATGACCTTGATTGCCTTACATCCCCCTAAAGAGCTCCCTCCCAAACTCCACCCTCCACAGGCACCACACCCAAATCTCCAGGCAATTCCCATGCTGGAGTTGGCAACCCTACATGAAGATAAATTGGGGAGGGGTGAGAAGAAACAGCCAGCAGTGGGAGGTTAAACTCCTGCCCCTAGGTTTGTGTTTTGAGGGTCGGGAATCCCATCCCCATCTCACAGCATGACATTTCCACCCTCAGCCACACAACGGAAGTCATTGGGGAAATCCTGATACAAATGGGTCTGCTTTTTAGTTCTTGCTTTTGCTTGGAATCTAGGCAGGGTCTCAAGTCTGAAATATGAAAATTAAGACCCAAAAAAGAAAAAGATGTCTGCAAAGCAAAGCAAAATTCGTCCTCACAGAACAACACATGACTTGTGTTAATGGGCACACCGTTCCATTTTCATTTTCTGCCAGCTGTCAGCTCTGAGGGAAATACTTGTCAGGGCTTAATGAAGGCAGGGATGTATACACAACCCCCGCTGCAGAATAAATTGAGCATCCGCCCCCAGCACAGGCTCAGATGCAGCCTCTGGCACAGTTGTCAATTTAAGAACAGCATCAACAACCGAAATACTAAACACCTTTCTTAAACCGAGGAGATGGAAGACTCTATGTCAAGGCTAGGGGTGGGGGGGAGCCTGAAAAGCAAAGTTATCCTTGTGGATTGTTTAATTTTTGCTTTAGAGATAGAGTTGCCAACTCTAGGTTGGGAAATACCTGGAGATTTGGAGGATGAAACCTAGTTTGAGGAGGGGAGGGATCTCAGCAGGGTACAATGCCATAGGGCCCAACTTCTAAAGTCGCCATTTTCTCCAAGAGAACTGATCTCTGTTGCCTGGAGATCAGTTGTAATAGCAAACGATCTCCAGCCACCACCTGGAGGACTGCAACCCTAGGACCAGTACAATACAGTCAAGGCCTAAGAGCAGGTCTTGATCAGAGCAATGGGAATCCATAATTTATTGGCAGGTTTTGGACAGGAGGACATTTCACCTTTCCCAAGAGAAGGACAGAGTCTGTGAAGATTCTGCCTTTTTAAATGGGCTTGGCTACTACTGACCACAGGAATGCCTCTCGTATTTAAGAGTTCTGTGTTGTTGTGATTCCACTGCAGTCCAGAAGGAGGTTGGGAGCCACGGATCTACCCAGGGCTTTTTTTGAACAGGAACACACAGTTCCATCTGGCTTGGTGTCATGGGCTTAATATGCAAATGAGTTCCTGCAGGGCTTTTTCTACAAAAAAAGCCCTGGTTCTACCTCCTTAGATATTTCTACCTTGCTTTTCTCCTCAACAGGGATCTCAAGTGGCATGCAACACTGTTCTCTCCTACTCTATTTGGGGTTGCCAACTTCCAGGTGGGGGCTTGGAGTTCTGGAATCACAACTGACCTTCATATTACAGAATTCAGTTCCCCTGAAGAAGAAGAAGAAGAAGAAGAAGAAGAAGAAGAAGAAGAAGAAGAAGAAGAAGAAGAAGAAGAAGAAGAAGAAGAATTGCAGATTTATACCCCGTCCTTCTCTCTGAATCACTCACAGCGGCTCACAATCTCCTGTATCTTCTCCCCTCACAACAGACACCCTGTGAGGTGGGTGTGGCTGAGAGGGCTGTCACAGCAGCTGCCCTTTCAAGGACAACCTCTGCCAGAGCTATGGCTGACCCAAGGCCATTCCAGCAGGTGCAAGTGGAGGAGTGGGGAATCAAACCCGGTTCTCCCAGATAAGAGTCCGCACACTTCACCACTACACCAAACTGGCTCTGGTTGCTTTGGAGGATGGGCTCTATGGCATTGTACCCTGTAGAGATCCTTCCCCTCCCCAAATGCCATCCTCCTTAGGTGCCACCTTCCAAATCTCCAGGAATTAACCAACCTGGCGCTGGCAACCCTAACTCCATTTTATCCTCACAACTACAATCCTGTGAAGTAGGTTAAGCTAAGAGAAAGCAAGGATTCAGACCTGGATGTCCCAGTTCCTAGTCTGACACTCTAACCACTATGCCAGGCCAGGTCAGAGGAATTTCTCAGAAATCAGTTCTGTCGCTGAGGGGTGTTAACATCTCCATGAAAGTGCTGGGAGAGGTCATCCATATGGAAATGACACCCAATTCTCTTCATCTTTCCCCTCTTCCCCATCCCGGGCAATGTCGTCCCTGTGGTCAATGATGGATTAGAGATGGTGGTATATCAACTCAAAATCAATCTTAACAAAACAACACAAAGAACACAAGAAGTGATGTCAGTGGGAGGGGCAAAGGATGAGCTACGGGAAAGGCCTGTCCTTAAAAAAAATTCAGGGCTGCAGTCTGGGAATCCTCTTTGGAATCCCAGGTTCTAGCAGCAGCCGCCCAAGATTTCGTTTTTTAAAAAGTCCTGGCTGATTTGCTAGCAGCACCCTCTGCTGGAATATCAGGACCTTGTCGCTATAATTCTGCGATGTGCGCCAATGTGCCTTTTGAATTTACTTCAGAAACTTTCAGTTAGCACACTACAACAGTGTTAGTGTAGTGGTTAATAGTACTAGACTAATATCTGGAAGACCTGGGTTCAATCTTTGCTCATGGCAGCTTGCTTGGTGACCTTGGGCCGGTCACACTCTCTTAGCCTGATCTACCTCACAGGATTGTTGTGAGGATAAAAACAGAGGAGAGGAGAATGATATAAGATGCTTTGGATCCCCACCAGGGAGAGAGGCGGGGTACAAATTAAATGAACGAATAAACTGATGCAACTGGACTTTTATCTGGTGCAAGCAAAATGGAATGATCGTATTTCCCTAATACTGGGAAAGATGCTGTGGCTACCAATGTGTTCATATGCCACGCTCCAAACACCAAATGGTTTGGATACAAGGTATCCATCTTAGACAGCGCCTATTCCCACTGGCAACAGCCCCAACCATGCACACATGTTCTCATATATCATGCACACATGTGTGCACACAGAATGTGCTGAAACCAACAGGGACCTGCTTCAAAGTCTGTCACCTATAAAGTCCATATTGGACTATACACACAGTGCAGACTTTTCAGTGGTGGCCCCTCAGCAATTTTTAACACCCTCCCTTAGGAGAGAAACCCTGCTTCCCCTTTCCAAACTTTTCAAAAGAGCCAGAGAACATCTAACACACAGTAGCCCTTCAACTGACATTTTTAGGTTATAAGTGCTAGATGTTTCAGAACTGTTGCCTTTGTGGCATCTCAAGTTATGCCATTTTGCTGCATTTTGCTATGATGTCGTATTTTATTTCTTTTAATTTATTGTAATTTGGTTTTACTCTGAGAGCTGATGAAAAGCGGCTTTTAAAAATTATCAGGAACAGGAATGCCTAATGACTCAGTTTGCAGGAGCTTCTCTGTTCTCCAAATGTTTGAGGGCCAGAATAATCTAAGGGGATGGTCAGCTCCATAATGAAGCTAGCATCCCCTTGGCATGAAGGCCTTCTGGAGAGATGCCCTCAGGAGACAAGCCATCAGCAGTCCTTGGCCTCTCCAAAAAGCGCAAGCAACAGTGATGCCATAAAATCCACATGGTGATCAATGACTTCTGTTCTGTAGCAGTGAAATTGTGACTCCATTTCCACCTTACTTTGATTAAAATCTGGTGGAACCCAGAGAAAGTTACTTTGGGGGCTGCAGCTGGCTCATGGCATGACTTTTTAATTTCAAGGATTAAAACTGGTGAGACAGGAGCTGACTTGTGCACTTGCTTACCTTGTCCAGAGTGGCTACAAAAAGTAAGATGAGAATGAGGACGTGGAGGGCAGTGACTGCGAAGAGGAGGAAACTCATCCTGGCTGCTGGAGAGAGAAGGTGAAGCAGAGTTGAAGAAACACCTTGCAAAGGAAACACATGTCCCTGCCCCCAATCTCAGGGCTAGGGTTTGCTAGACCTGATTATAACTTTCTCCCAAGTTCTGACCACTTATGATCTAAACAACTGGACAGTTCTTGCCTTTGGCCCCACTCTTGAATGTACCAAACAAATCCCATTCCGTATAGGGATCCAGAATCCCTTCTTCTCCCTGCCACAATCTACCATTCTACTAACACACAACCTGGGTGCCCGGCCCCAGTTCTAGCCTGCTGGTCACCAGTTCCCTCCCAGAGGACACAAGAATCTAACTTCACAAATACACACAAAACCATTCCCAGTTGTGCCATTATTACTCCAACCTTATTGGATTGTGTTAAGAACCATCCCCGCATGTCTGGAGTTATGAGAAACTCCTTAGATGCAAGATATTTCCTCTGTTAACCCTGGAGAAGCTAGGATCCGGCTTCTTCTTCCACTCAGCTCGCATTCCTGCGGCTGCAGGCCCTGCCTAATGGGATCCAGATGTTGTAGAGTCATGTGAGCTCCAGGCACGCCAGGGGTGGAGGTAGCACTGCGTTGTGTCATCCCCCTTGGTTTTACCGAGGGGCCCCTCGAATGACTTGTCAAATGGCAAAGGGAGAATCCGGATGCTGTGAAATAAATGGTGAAGTGGTAAGGGGGGGAGCCAAAGGGGTGGTAAAATCTCAGAGGCTCCAGAGAGGGGAGGGGAGAACCCTCCTGTGGGTTCCCACAACAGTCTGTTCTGAGTGGTTAATTTTTCAAAAGAAGAGGAGGGTTTGGGCCTTAAAAACAAAACCTCTGGAGTTTATGCATTTAAAAATAAATGCGTGAAGCAGCCCCTAGGGTTGCCAGTCTCCAGGTGGTGGCCACAGGTCTCCTCGGATTACAAGTGATCTCAAGGCAAAAGAGATCAGCTCCCTTGGAGACGATGGTTGCTATGGAAGATGGACTTTAGGAAATTATATCTCACTGAAGTCCCTCCCTTCCTCAAACCTCACCCCCCTTAGGCTCCACCCCCAAATCTCCAGATATTTCCCAAACAGAGAGGGCCCCATCATTCAATATTCTAGCACTGGAAAACAGGCACTTGAGCTGAATCAAAGGGTCAAATCAAGCACTGCCAATTCTCCTTTTATTAAAACTTGTGGTTTCTTGTTCCTAGACAGTCCCTCCCTCCCTTCCTTCCCTCTGACAAGTTGCCTTTCAGAAAATGCAAGAATCGCAACTCACAGCTCCTCTAGAGTCAACCTCCTCCTCTCCCAAACCCTCCACCTCCATGATCCCCTTGATTCTGCTAGATGGTAGTTTAGTCTCTCCCCACTCACAAGATCAGCTCTCTCCCTCCAGAACACCCAGGAGTTTTTGGTTCCCAGTTTGTTCCAGCTAACTACAGGCTGCTCCTTGCCCCGAGAAACCAAGAACGTGAAAGCAAAAGAAGAAAGAGAGACAACCCTTTCATTTTATTTTATGATAATGATATGGAAAAGGATAACCAGAAAGATGGGGTCATGGGTCTGAGCTCAAGGGTGGCATAAAATATGCTAGTTCTGAGAGGCAAAAGTACTTGTACCATAGCTTGAACTATTTCTTGGCTATTTTAGGGTTTTCTAATCCGCCCTGTGGTTGGCTTTCATTCCATTCCACTTCCTCTACTGTGTTACAAAGTGACACAGGCTTTTTTGTTTCTTTGCATTTCTGTAAACTGAATTATATGAGCTAAAAGTTACACTTGATTTTTTTTTTTAAATGGTTCTCTGCTTCTTTTAGGTCTCATATGGACAACATTTATACATAAATCATTCCAGACTGGCATTCTCTGGTCTCACTTGTGAATAGTGTGATCCAATATATATTTACTCTGCAATAAGTCCCAGACCAGTCGGATGTACTCCTAGATAAGTGGGCACAGGACAGCAGCAAAACCCACCCAGAAGTTTTCTTGGCAATGTTGTCCTAGGTGGATTCGGCCTTGCGGATAATCAACATAAGCTGTGTAAGAGTTCAACTGCTAGAACTTCCTTGCAAGAGTTCAGTTTCCCTGAAAGAAGTCTTAATCAAACATGTACAAAATGAGGTTTGCAAATTTAGTGGAATTTATAAGCAGTGCAGAAAAAGCCTGTACACTGTGGAATCCTAAGTATGCTTACTTATATATATAAACCACCAAGTCCAATGGGTCTTATTCCTAAAACTGTACATTGGATTGCAGCTTTAAGAAATGGGACTTTTAAGTAAGTATGCCAAGAACTGGCTGCTAAGTTTACTTGCTCGCCACATTATTCTTTTAACAATTCCAGATCATCTTTAGAAACTCTATGGGGTGGTATCTGCAGTAATCCAAGTAGTAGATCACTTTTGCAGCAGGCTGGCACAAAGAAATCCAAACTTACTAAGTTTAGTTTGGCACTAAGAAATGGCTTCTCCTCCACCTCTACTTCTGCCACGTGTGAATGCTTTTTAGCAGCAATGCATCTGATGTAAACTACAGACCAGAGACGAAAACAAGAGATCAGTGCCAGAGCAAAGAAACACAGGCGCACCCCTATTAATGGTCCCAAACTCACACTTTCCCAGCTCCCTGCCCAGATGCTGAGAAGTTTCTTTTCCGCCCCAATCTAAACACATCATCACCACCCAGTTAGGTGGAGGCGTGGAGGTTTCTCCATTAAAAACGTGCTTCGTTCCCGCCCTCCCCACCAAGCACCCCAAAGAAAGGGATCCTGGACTTCTGGGTTCTCTTGGAGGGGATAGGGAGGGGTTTGAGGAAAGGAAAAAAGGGTCTAAGAGCCGGAGGAGGGGCCGGCAACCTGCATAGGGTGGGGTCGCCTCGCCTGCCGCTTTCCCAGCAAACAGCCCAAGGCGATGCCTCCTTGCCACTTCGTTTCCACAAACTTCTCGCTAACTCTCTCCAATCTACTTTTTCTTCCCCAAGAACCTGTGGGAGTGGCCGCAGCGCTGGGAGCTCTCCTCCTTTCCCGAGGGCACCTAGGAGTTTTGGACCCCACCTCGCGACCACCAGCCTCCCTCCACCACGTCTGCCTCTCCTCTCGCCGGCCCCAATATCCCGAAGCTGTGGCACCCACCTCCTTGCCCCCCTGGGCTGGGTACCTCGAAGCGCCGATGGAGAGGCCGAGGTGAGGCACAGGCGGGCTGACCCTCCGCTGGTCTGCCTCTTTACGATCGGGAAAGTTTCTTCTTCTGACTTCGAGGGGGGTGGGGAAGACCCCGATCTAGTTCATCCCTTCCCGCACCACGCTTACCCAGCCCTGCCCTTGGCACCGCGCCACGGGGTGGGACCACGGAGCGCGTGGCTGGCTGGCTGCCCCCAAGGACCAAGCGGCGAAAGGGGTGGGTCGCTGGGGAGGGAAGGAGGGGCCCCGCCTCTTCCCAAAACGGTGCCCCTCCTCCTGGCTCCTCAGCCGGGAGTTGCCACTTTCCTTCCTGGCAAGTTTCTACCCGTGTCTCCCCCCCCCCAGCTTCACGGCGGGCAGACTCGCAGCAGGCGGGCAAAGCCTCCGCTTCATCTCCATGCAGGACAAAAAAAAAAAAAGTACCTGTTGAATTTCTGTCTGCCCTGGAGCTCTTAAGGACGGAAAATAACTGACAAGAACGTTCTTATTTTCAAGTCAGTTCATGTAAAGGCACCTGTACCTAGGAATGACTTCAACGTGTCCCACCTAAATGATCTCACTTGTTTCTCCAACGAACTCAGGGTAGCTTGCAGGGTCCTCCCCTCCTTTACGTCATTATCACAACAACCCCATGAGGTAAGTCAGGCTGAAAGTGTGTGACTGGCCAACAGGGCATTCAGTGAGTTTCATGGCCAAGTGGGAATTTTAATCCAGATCTTCTAAGTATCATATTCTATTCATACCACCATGGAAACCTTTGGGGACGAAGCCGAGTCCTGAGCAAGGCTTTTCTGCCTGGGGCCTGTCCATTTAGTGGTTTCTTCACATTAGAGGCATCACAGCAGGACTACTGCCAACCCCTCTCTCTCTTTTTTTGCTAGATGGAACTGCCACATTTCCAGGTGGAATTTTGAAGAAATGAATGGAAAATCAATACAGAAATCAATGCAGGAGCCTCGGCAAGCATGTCACCCTCCCCAAGTGCCAGTATATTTTTAGTGCCTATAAATGTTATCAAATCTATAAAATGAAGTTGTTGTTATAATTTTTTTTAATAAAAGGTTTTACCTACTTACAAAGAGCAACCTCTTCAAATAAATAGTATGTTCCTTAAGGTTACCTCAAACACTGTTTAAGTACCCTTCCATGTGCAGAACCATAGCAGGTAAGCTTTCTTACCCCCTCACTCGCTTTCCAGATTGCTTAAGCATGATAATTTTGAAAAATCAATTATGAGTCAGTGGGACTTCTGATTGAGCAGATACAGGTGGATCAGGTAAGTGGGAATGTACCAACGAAGAAATTTACTATTTTAAAAACAGGCCCTCGTTCTTTACATTGAAAGAGTTGTGGCACAAATTAAAATGGGGTTTTTCTTCCTTAGAGGAATTCTTCATGGGGAAGGGGGCAACGTACTGCTCAAGGTGGGTCAGTGCACCCTCTAGTGCCACCTTTCCTACAGAACTAGATTACACCCTGGCAAGATTCTGGATTCCAGGGGAGAAACCCTGGAAACAAGGACTTCTGGAAACAAAGGTGTCAAATGTACTGTAAATGGGATATAATGAAGAAGTAATTACTATTATGAATTTCCAAAACCTGATATCAAAAATGGGGACCCATACTCTAAAGAAATAATTAAAAGCATCTAAACATGTACAAAGAGCCCTGTGGCGCAGAGTGGTAAAGCTGCAGTTCTGCAGTCGGAGCCCTCTGCTCACGACCTGAGTTTGATTCCAGCAGAAGCTGGTTCAGGTAGCCGGCTCCAGGTTGACTCAGCCTTCCATCCTTCCGAGGTCGGTAAAATGAGTACCCAGCTTGCTGGGGGGAAAGTGTAGATGACTGGCGAAGGCAATGGCAAACCACCCTGTAAAAAGTCTGCCTTGAAAACGTTGTGAAAGCAACATCACCCCAGAGTCGAAAACAATTGGTGCTTGCACAGGGGACTTAACTTTACCTTTTTTTTAAAGCATGTACAGAGTTTGTAGAATCTTTTGGGCTCCGTTGCAGCCGGAGCAGGCGCTCTGACTTTCTTTGCTGTGCCTTGAGTGGGGCCAGGGCTGCTGGAGAGCTGCTATTTCTAGGCTGGAGGGGGTGTGATGAAAGGGCAATTGGTTTGTGGATGTGCCCATTGTTTGGTGGGGCTTCCTGGAAGGGTAGTGATAAGGTAAGGTAAGGTAAAATTTTATTTGTATCCCGCCCTCCCCCGCCGAAGCAGGCTCAGGGCGGCTAACAACATTTAAAAGTGAACAATACAATAATAAGACATTAAAATCACATTAAAACCAATCAATAATTAATTAAAACATTTCTAAATCTAACACTATTAAGTCTGGCAGTAAACATTATTGTTTGACGCTATGTCTGTCAGATGGTGTAGCGGTGGTGGATCCCTAGACCAGACCATTTTGGCGTTTCCTTTGTTGTGCACCCATAATTCAGTCATTGATAAATGCCTGTTTAAAGAGGGTAGTCTTGCAGGCCCTGCGGAACTGGTCTAAGTTCCACAGGGCCCGTACTTCCTCTGGGAGCTGATTCCAGAGGTGTGGGGCCGCGGCGGAAAAGGCCCGGGTGTGGGTGTTTTGAAGTTTAACTTCTTTTGGCCCAGGGATAGTCAGTCTGTTTTTTCCTACTGACCTCAGTGCTCTCTGGGGCTCATATGGGCAGAGACGGTCCCTCAGGTAAGTCGGTCCTTGGCCATATAGGGCTTTAAAGGTAATGACCAGCACTTTGTACTGGATCCGGTATACAATCGGCAGCCAGTGCAGTCCGCGCAGCCCCAGCCGTATATGCTCCCATCTTGGGAGACCAAGTAGCAGCCTGGCCACCGCATTCTGCACTAGCTGTAACTTCCGGGTCCGGCACAGAGGCAGCCCCATGTAGAGAGCGTTACAGTAGTCCAGTCTTGAGGTGACCGTCGCATGGATCACCATTGCTAGGTCCTGACGCTCTAGGAAAGGAGCCAACTGCCTCGACCGCCTCAGATGGAAAAATGCTGACTTGGCAGTGGCTGTTATCTGGGCCTCCATTGATAGTGAAGGCTCCAGTAAAACACCCAGGCTCTTTACCCACTGCGCCGTCTTCAGCGGCGCACCGTCAAAGGCCGGAAGAGATATTTCCTTCCCCAGAGTGCCACGACCCACATAGAAAACCTCTGTCTTTGCTGGGTTCAACTTCAGCCCGCTCAGTCTAAGCCACGTTGCAACGGCCTGCAGAGCCCGGTCTAGGTTCTCCGGGGCGGAGGCGGGCCGGCCATCCATTAGTAGATAAAGCTGGGTGTCATCTGCATATTGATGGCAACCCAGCCCAAATCTCTGGGCAATCTGGGCGAGGGGGCGCATATAGATGTTGAATAACATCGGGGAGAGAACTGCCCCCTGAGGCACCCCACAATCTAGTGTGCACCTCTGGGATCGCTCACACCCAATCGCCACCCTCTGTCCCCGACCCATGAGGAAGGAGGAGAGCCATTGTAAGGCCAACCCCTCAACCCCTAAGGAAACTGGCTGTTGAATGTGACCATTGTTCTGTGTTAATTGCTGGGAGGGTTGGAAGGGGTGTGAAGATAAGGAAGATGGTTGTTGACTGTGCTGATTGTTCTGTGGAATGTGCTGGTTGTTCTGTGACTTTCTGGTTAAAATTGTGCTGGTGTTTGTAAATCTCAATTTTGAGTTTTACAAACACCAGCACAATTTTAACAGAAAGGAAGAAGGCATTTTCATCCACCAATCTTGGTACCCAGCTCTGCAAAACACCCTACAGACTATAAATTGCAGAAAGTCACAGAACAACCAGCACATTCCACAGAACAATCAGCACAGTCAACAACCATCTTCCTTATCTTCACACCCCTTCCAACCCTCCCAGCAATTAACACAGAACAATGGTCACATTCAACAGCCAGTTTCCTTATCACTACCCTTCCAGGAAGCCCCACCAAACAATGGGCACATCCACAAACCAATTGCCCTTTCATCACACACCCTCCAGCCTAGAAATAGCAGCTCTCCAGCAGCCCTGGCCCCACTCAAGGCACAGCAGCCAAGAAGGTCAGAGCGCCTGCTCCGGCTGCAACGCCACTGAGGATTTTCTCTGCAGCTGAGAACGAAACGTTTGGAAGGAAAACTTTCTCCAGTAGAACACGGCACTTGAGCCCGAAAGATTCTACAAACCCTAATGATGTTACCAGCCGTGAAAACCTGAAATCTTTGATAACATGTACAGAGTGTTTCACCATTAGGTCATCGCAGTCAGATCCCCCCACATCTTTAACAATGTTCACAGATATGCACCATTACAATATGAAAGGCCCTTTGGCCATCACAGGTGAAAAATTCCTTTGGTGTTTTGTGGAGTAATCAGATGGACTGTTAAATCCTGTGCCACCTCAAACCATTGTGTAAAGAAAATAACCTCAGCTACACTATCTGGAGCTGAAAGACAAGATAAAAATGTGATATTTATTGAGACTTCCTAAGTTACATACAGATCAGGTATCTGGTTATTACCATTCCTCAGCCTGCTGTATTCAAAGTGGTTCAAGAAGGATTAAAGAGTTGCCCGCCCTACATACATTTGGTGCATGCTTAAGAAATAAATAATGATTTATTGTGATTTTTAAAAAAGCTCTAACCCACCTATCATTTGGGCACTCAAGGAGAGTGCCGTAGCCATTAATTAACATGGTGCATCTAATGGATGGTGCTTATGGAATACAGTGGGATTTAACTAGAAGGACCAGCAAAAGAAAAAGGAACAGATGGACTGAGTTCTCAGTGTGAGTGTTTATTGATCCACTGTAGAGAAAGAAGCCCAGAGGCAGAAATGAAAGCAAAAAGGATTAAAGAGGTTTTTCCCCTGCACATGTTTGACACATGCTTAAGAAAAAAATGAGGGTGATTTATGGTGATTTTTTTTTTAAAAAAGCTCTAACCCACCTATCACGTGGGCACTCAAGGAGAGTGCAGTAGCCATTAATTAACACGGTGTACCTACGAAACGATGCAGGCCGCACTATGGAATACAGCGGGATTTAACCAGAAGGACCAGCAAAAGAAAGAAAATAAGGAACAGTTGGATTAATTGAGTTCTCATTGTGAGTTTATTGATCCACTTTAAAAAAGAAGAGAGGAACCCCAAGGCAGAAGTGAAAGCATAGCATGAGCCTTAAAAAAGTAGGGGTCTAGCAGCACCTTTAAGACCTTTATGCACACAAAAGCTTCCATTCTGAATAAAACATTGTTTTGTTGGTCTTAAAGGTGCTGCTAGACTCTTACTTTGTTCTATTGCTTCGGACCAACACGGCTGCCCACTTGGATCTATCTAGATGAGGCTGAACAGTCATTTTCAATCCTCATTGATCTCCAGCAACAGCCCTAGTGTACACATGCAACAGAATGAATTGGTAGAATCTTGAGGGAACAGAGTGGATTATACCATGGCAGGCTGCAGGTGGGTTATACCAGTTTTGAACACACCTCCCTTTATAATAGTCCTTGAAATTAACTCCTCCCGGAGAAAGATTCTAGCTCAGCCTCCATTTGCTGTGCTATACTAGTACCTGGTCTCCTTTTTTTAGACACAGGGAAACCATCGTAAATCTGATCCTACCCTGTGATCTGAAGTGGCATAGTCCATTCTGACTCTAGTCCATCTCAGGACTCTACCACAGCATTCCCATCACATTTTACTTTCACCTTATAGTGCTACTCGGAATTTTGCCATAATTTTACTTGAAGTCTCACAGCCTGAACACTTAAGAGGATATGTGGGCACCAGAAAGTTTAAATTCAAAATATAAAATCCAAATCTAATATCTGAATGCCTAAGAAAAGTCATTTGCAAAATTTAGCTCCAAATTTACCACTAGACAGAATAGCCCTACTGCAACAGCCACTGCACATCCAGGCACAAGCCAACTAAAGTTAGTATGAACATTTTATTTGTGCTGTGTCCTCAGGGTTGGAAAAACCCCAGCCTTTAGTTTCTGTTCCCCATCTGTAAAATGGCACTAACAGTAACCTGGTGAACACAAGTACTTGTTACTGCCTGCCCTTAGTCTGGGAAGGCTATACATTTAATTAACGCAGGTGTAAAGATACTATTTGCAAATAGTTTGGCACCAGATTCTTGTCCAATGACAGAAGATGACAACAGGTGATATATGCAACTCTATAGGTTATATGTGGCATGCAGTGCTACATGCAGTAACTAGATCAGACTCTCACCACTTTTAATCCTGAAACATTTTAAAGGCAAGAGTTGCAGTTTTATGCACAAGGATACTGTATTTGTAAGAAATTTATAAAGGATTGCCCTTAGGACACGCAGTACTATCTGCCTTCCCAAAGCACTACTCACGTCATTCCCCTATGGCAGTACTGCTATCTCGTTTAACATATATACCCCGAGGCTGCCCTAAAATTTAAACTGAGGCAGAAATCCCGGCATTAGGAAGAGCTGAATTGCAAAACTGGGGCTGCAGCGGTTATTTATCTCCCTATTCCCAAGGATGGCATGCATTTTTATCTTTTCTGAAGATTCCCCCCACCCTTGCAATACTAAGGACTAGAAACTTCAGCGATGCAACCCTTAGAACAGGGGTGGCCAAACTTGCTTAATGTAAGAGCCACAAAGAATAAACATCAGATGTTTGAGAGCCACAAGATAGGAAAGCAGGCAGGCAGGCAAATAGATGGAAGGAGGAAAAGCGAGGTGGAAAGAAAGCAACTTTAACTTCAAATGCATTCTCCAAGCCACTGGCTAGCTAGGCTTGGAGAAGTGATTTTAGGAGAGAAATGCCTTTTCTAAGTCAACCAATGGGGTGGTAGTGGCTTCCGAGCTACAGTTTGGCCACCCCTCTTTTAGAATGAGAGCTGGAAACTTGTTAACTTGTAAAAATGGAATTCGATGTTCACTGGTGTATCGGTGTAAGGGGAGGAGGTTACATTTTTGACCAGTAAAGCAGAAAACCAAAATTTCCGCTCGCTTCTCTGCGCAAAACCTCCCAACAAACCCGAAAGCAAGGGTGTAGCCGTTTCCCCTTCTCCACCCCAAGTACCCCTTCAGCCTTTCAGCTTCCTCTCTTGCAGGGCTCCCTCATCGTCCCCCCTCGTCAGCTTCCCGAAAACAGTCTCCATGACAACGAGCGGCCGCGGGCCCGAAAAGCGCTGTGGTTTTCCTATAGGTCTCCGTGATGGAAAGTTGCCATGGCAATGTTCCGCCCCCCGTCTCTTCCCCCCCCCCCCGGTTTCCGTTCCGGCGCCCGCCAACTACAAAGTCTAGCAGTGCGCATGGGCATCGGACAGGCAGGGGGGGAGAAAGGAGGGAAACTGTTAGGAGTGCCCATGCGCAGTGGGAATGCAGGCCTGTGAGGTAAGAAGGGGACGGGCTTCGGGGAAGGGGTGGGGTTTAGAGGCTGCTCAGATCGTCTGAGTACGTAGTTTTGGAGCGGCGGGAGTAGAGGGTCTTGAAAGGGAGAGGTATCGTTTTGGTGGTGGTTGTGAGCTGGCAGGACCTTCATATCATCGTCGCTCATAGTCACGTGGCTGTGCAGTGGTTTAGTATGACCTTTCAGGGCCTTGGAGGGGTTGACATGTTGAAAGGACCTTGGTATGTCTTGTGTGGGGGCCTGAGGATGGCCAAACCCCGTAATCACATGGGTAGATATGACCTTAACGTAACCTGCCAGGACCTTGGGGGTTCAGGTGAGCTGACAAAACCTTGGTGTAAACTGCACAGTCACATGACCCTATAGAACTTTGGCGAGCTCAGGCTTTTTTTGGGGGGGGGAGGGGGGTTCCTGCTAAGGCCTTGGGGTTGGAATTAGCAAAAAAGAAAGGAAAAGAAAAGAGGTCTTTGTGCCACTGTGTCTTATGTGACATCACAAGATCTGATCATGACCTTCTAGGACCTTGGCAGAAACTGTTGTGACCTAGAGTCTTAGGGCTGCTAAGTCTGTGTTTGGAAATTTCTGGCGATTGGGGGGAAGGAGCCTGGCAAGAATGGAGATTGGGAAGCGGAGCTTGCTCAGCAAGGTATAATGCCATAGTAGAGTACTCTGAAGCTGCCATTTTCAACTGGGGAAAATGATTTCTGGGAGATCTGCAGGCCCCACCTGGAAACTGACAGCCCTACAATCCTGTATCATGTATGTCTAGGCATTTGTGTGACACATTGAGACAATGGGCATAGACCATTCAGGTGATATGAACCCTTATTTGGTGTCTGCCTACAGTGTAAACTCTGTAGAGTTGCCATTTTTTAAAAAAACAAAGAGAACTCTTGCAACACATTAAAGAGATTTATTGTAGCTTTTGTAGGCTAGAATCTACTTCATCAAGTGAATGAGCAAAGTTCTCAGGGTAGGAACTGATTGTGCAATAATAAATTTGTTCACCTCTAAGGGCCAGGAGATTCATGCTTGCTTTTGCTGTGACAGGCTAATAAAGCTACCCTACTGGCAGTTGTAACTATCTTTTTCACTGGGCCCTGCTCCTGATTTTCTAACAGCCGCTTACTGTGGACGTATTAAATAGTTGAAACTTTTCCTGGCAGGAAGGGAATAGGTTTAGAAATGTTAGATGAATAAAACTAGCTTTAAAAGGTGGGACCGAGTGTGAGACATTGTATAGAACATAGGAATAATATTTCTGTCATTGTAGGTTTTACAGTCCGTACTAACAGACTGTTGGATGGGGGACAGTCCAGTAGAAATGAACAAAGGACATAGTGCAGTGGAGAGATTAGATGAGGCTCAGGTGGTCCAGAAAATGCTTTTAAGATTGAGGAAAGGCTTAAAGGTAGAATGTGTATAAGGTGGAAGAAGAAGAGACTTTATACAGGTCTTTATACACGCCTGCAAAATGCCCCAGGGTTACAGAAAAATCTGAAAACTGAAAACAAAAACATTAGGGGCTTAACACATCCACCCCAAATAACAGAAGCAGTGCCTGTAGCTTTAAGAAATGGATGCCATCTGTGGCTGTTGCAGAGAAAGCCAGTGTGGTATAGTAGTTAGAGTTTCAGACGCAGATCTGAATCTCCATTCTGCCTTGGAAACTCACTGGGTGATCTTGAGCCAGTTACTATTCTCAGCCTAAGCATACAGTGTAGCACAGGAGTGGGAGAAGGATACAAAGAAGTACTTAATTGGTACAACAAGAACTTGATTGGGACCTAAAAAAGGGCCATTGAGCTGTTTATTTAGAAGAACTATGGTATTAATCTCTTTGTGTGTATATCAACTATTTTCAAGTTACAGCTGATTTATGGAACTCCATGAGGTTTTCAAGGCAAGAGTCATTCAGAGGTAGTTTGCCATTACCTGCTTTTTTGTATTGACTCTGTATTTCTTTGGTGGTCTGCCATCCAAGTACTAACCAGGACTGACTCTGCTTACCTTCCAAGATCTATAAGATTGGACTAACCTGGGCCATCCAGGCTAGCTGTACATTCTGTCCTGAGAAATGTGATTTGTGACCTGATGGTCATTTCAGATAATGCTTTGACCAGACCCTGATATAGCTTGAGAAACTAAAACTCTTGTGTGACATGGTGATGCTGGAAAGTACCATCAAGTCACAGCTGACATATAGCAACCAGTGTTCCCTCTAAACTGAGTAAGCGTGAGCTAGCTCACAGATTTTTAGCCTCCAGCTCACACATTTTTGGCTTAGCTCAGGAAGGATGACTAAAATTATGGAGTAACTCACAACTTTAATGGCAGTAGCTCACAAAGTAGAATTTTTGCTCACAAGACTCTGCAGTCTAGAGGAAACATTGATAGCAACCCATAGGGCTGTTGAGGCAAGAGACATTCAGAGGGGGTTTGCTGTTGCCTGCCTCTGCATTACTACTCTTATATTCCTTGGGGGTCTCCCATCCAAATTCTAGCCTGGGTCAACTCTTTTCGGCTTCCAAGTTGCATGATGGAAAGTTAAAGGGTCACTTGTTGGGGGGAGTTGTAGGAAGGAAGATGGGGTGGGGAATACAGAAAAATAGACTGTGGAACTTGGGGAATACCCAGAAGATCTGCCCAGGAGCAGCTGACTGTTCTGACTATCATGAAAAATAAGGACTCTCTTGTTTGAATTTATTAAGCCCAAGGGAATTCAGAGGCACAGGTCTATAACTTCTGACCTCACCCCTTCAAAAAAAATCATCGAGAATTTGGTAGATCTGCCTCTTCTTTTTTATTAGGTATCAGTCCCCTTGGAGAACAAGATGAGGTCTTGGGTCCCAGTGCTGCAAACTTTTCCCACCAGATCCCCACTTGCCTCTCCAAATGCCAACAACCTGCAGAAAAATGTCCTGTCCCTTTTACACAAGATTAATGCGTGGAAACAGGCAGATGATGCTTTTCATGGCATGGAAATAAAAAGGTAAAGGCGCAGAGTGATAAAGCTGCAGTACTGCAGTCGGAGCCCTCTGCTCACGACCTGAGTTCGATCCCAGTGGAAGCTGGTTCAGGTTGCCGGCTCCAGGTTGACTTAGCCTTCCATCCTTCCGAGGTCGGTAAAATGAGTACCTAGCTTGCTGGGGGGAAAGTGTAGATGACTGGGGAAGGCAATGGCAAACCATCCTGTAAAAAGTCTGCTGTGAAAATGTGAAAGCAACGTCACCCCAGAGTTGGAAACAACTGGTGCTTGCACAAAGGACTGCCTTTACCTTTTTAATCCCCTGTGCAAGCACCAGTCATTTCCAGCTCTGGAGTGACGTCACATCATGTTTTCATGGCAGAGGTTTTTTTTTTTTTATGGGGTGGTTTGCCATTGCGTTCTCCAGTCATCTACACTTCCCCCCCAGCAAGCTGGGTACTAATTTTACTAATCTCAGAAGGATGGAAGGCTGAGTCAACCTGGAGCCAGCTACCTGAACCCAGCTTCTGCCAGGATCAAACTCAGGTAGTGAGCAGAGAGTTTGGACTGCAGTACTGCAGCTTTACCACTCTGCGCCACAGGGCTGTTATGGAAATAAATATCACCTGTTAAATAATATCCTTTATTAAAGGGGCAGGACCTTTTTTTTCTCCAGGGAGCTGACAACCTTAGAAAAACCCAGGGGCTCAACTTTCCAGCCCCAACTACCTTCCTTGAGAACCAGAGAATCCTGAACTTGCATCTGTGATTAACAGTGTGTAATTTCCTGTTCTCTCTCCCCCCCCCCCTTTTCTTCTTAATCGGCATTAGTGGAGAGCTGATGCATTTCCTGGAGATGGTTGCTAACAACTGAACTGACAAAGGCAACAAGCAGGTGATGTTGGCAGGGGAGACCAGGAGGTCGTACCAGAGCATAGCAACAAATACTGGTCATATATCTGACATAAGATTTCTCGAGTAGAGAACAAGGTACTTTCTAGTAATTGCTGGTGTGTGTGTGTGGAATGGGGTATCCTGGATGCAAATATTGAGAAGGCAGATGTTTGAACAGTTTTGAGAAGAGTATATAATAATTTAGTGCCTGGTTTGGGGCAGAACATCAGCTTTAAAGGATTGTTTGTGTGTGAGGTGGTGTTAAAACCTACTTTTACATCCGTTAAAGAAACTAATGGTGTAGACTGTACTTAGGAAAATAAAGCAGAAAGGTCTGAGAATGGTGTCAAATTCATAAACTGTAGTGCTTAGTCTGTTTTAGTGATCCATGATATTGCAATGGAAATAATAAAGGGAAATGCTGAAGAGTAGGACTCAAGCTGCTTTTCAGTTTGCCTGTTATGTTGTAACTAAAAAGCAACCCACCCACCCCAAACAAAAGAAACCCTCCAGTTATATGCACGGTCCTTTAGCCAATGCAGTGAATTTGTGGAATTATTGGAAAGGGAAGCAGACAGGACCAATGTCAGTGTTCCGACATTGGTCAGTCAAGGCACTGCTGTTTGGGAGTCATACATGGTGACTTTTGCCTTCAAAGGCTTCTGGCAGTTACAACATGTGAGATGTATGGATTATCCTCATCAAGGAGACTCGCAGTCAGTCTTACTGTTCAGCTTGTCTTGCTGCTTTTGCAAAGTAAATCCATGAAAGTGACCAGTCAGTAACAAGGCTGAAATGGGATCTTGGTTCCCTATGTGCAGTTCTCGGGTCCTTATTTTTAAGCTTCACCCAACAACATTTGTATTAGACGTCTACTCCCATGTACCTTTGATAGTCATTTTTGGCCTTCAAAAAGTGACTATGGTGGGGGACATCCTCTGCTCTGGCAATTAATTCCCTGCCTAGTTGCCTACAACTGATTCTTACTCGCACCAGGCAACCAGACTGTCAAGGGGAGTGACTCTTGACAGGCATTCTTTGCTCATTGTAGCTATTTTGGAAGTCTTAAAAGCACCTGTGTCTTGTCTGTGACATTATTATCTTACTGTTCTTTCAAGGAACTCAGGATGGTGGCTATGATTTCTCCCTTCCACATTTTCCCATCATGGCAACCCAGTGAGGTACATTAGGCTGAAAGGGAATGATTGGCCTGTCACCCAGCGAGGTTCATAGCAGAGTTGGAGATTTGTAGTTCCGTCTCCCAGATCTTTGTCTGAGATTTTTGTTACTACACCACACTGTCTCTCAAAGGAAGGAAAGGCAATCCACAACAAATAAAGCAGAACAGGGGTCCACAGTACTGCAAAATTATGGACTGCTGGCTGGAAAACATTGCACCAATATTCTAGATGTCTGTATTGGCTAGCAGTTTGTTTTCAAGTACACCTCGAAAGTTCTGGATCTGACCTTCAAAGTCCTAAGTGTTTGGTGACTGGGGTCTTTGAAAAACCTTTTCTCCTCTACAAAGTTGGCCTGTGTCTGTTTCAGAGGTCTTCACCTTCAGAGATTAGATAGTGACCAGAAGGGGGGGGGGTTGGGGGACTGTTTCTCTTTTATGAGGTATGTATCCCAGAAAGCTTTGTGAGATGCCATTGCTGTAATCATTTAGATGTCTGATAATTAAAAAAAAATCCCAAGACTTGCATGGGCAAATGGTCCTTTTGTGTGTGTGTGTGGTTTTTTGGGGGGTGGGGATGGGGGCAATTGTCTTTAGCAATTTCTGTTTTAAGCTATTTTTTGTTATTGCTTTACATTTGTCTCTTTTGCTTTATGTTTTTGTCGTTTTACGCTTTAATTTGATTGGCTACTGTAACATTTTGTTGTTTTATCTGTAAGCTTTAAAGTGGCAAGGCGTGCATTAATAAAGATTAGAATCCTGAGTGCACCTGTGGGAGATGTTTATCATGAGAGGCCAATGTCTGTTTGCAGGAGAAGATTTTTGGAGCAGAGAACTTGTTCCCTCAAAGCCAAGGACTTCAGAAAGCGACAGGGATTTCTCACCTTCAACACGCTCTCGGTTTTCTCATTCCTTCTGTCAGCAGGAAGAAAGCGAAGATGCCGTTCTTCAAATCTGCCTCCAGCCTCCGCTCAGACAGCAGTGATTTGGACATGGATGGCCTTGGTAATTTCCTTGGGAGGGAAAGAGAATATTGCCGGGGATGCTTGCTCTGGGGGAGGAGGGGGGCAGAGGTTTTGCAGCCCTGGATGGAGTTTGCAAATTCATTCCCAGTGTGTCATCTGATGAAACATTTTTTTCCTTTCACCGGAATGGGGAAGCAGAAAGGATTCTTTTCTGGTGCACCACTCCAGTTTGCTTTTTGCCACAGCTGAGAACTTTAAAGAAGCCCTACTGGATTAGACCAGACTTACCAAGTCAATTTCCAGCAGATGGCTAAACATTTCAGGGAAAGCAGAGCATGAAGGTTTCTCCTCCCATGGTAGTTAGTCCCCAGCATCAGATACTCTGAGGTATACTGCTTCTGATTGTGGAGGACCTATTCAGGAACTGTGGCTACTCTGCAGGTTTGGGTGAGGGTCTGTCTTAATTTTGCCTGCCTTGCCGCTGCATTTGTTTCCTCAGTGCTCATTTTGAGCTGGAATCAAAATATGTGTTTACACTTCTGAAGTGGGTTTGGCCTCTGCTTTCACCCTCGGGCGTAAAATGCCTTCCTCCCTTCAACTTAATTGCTGAGAGATGCCAGTGGAAAGCTGCTGTTGTTTCATAGAAGAGTTATGCCAGAACCTTTTGAACATCCAAACTTTAGTTAGAGTTCCCAAGGAGCCCATAACTGCTGCATTCTTTAAATGCATTTGCATACCATGAGGAAGGGCAAAATCAGATTGTGGTTCATTGAACTTCCTATGGGTACTGCGCAGCCAAAAGTTGAATCTTGGGAGTAAAACCTCCTGTCCCCACTCCCAGCTGAACTCCTGAGTAAATGTGCATAGCATTACAGTGACTGTGAGCATGCTGTAAATCCTTTGTGTCATAACTGTATAGTCTTAGACATTTGGCAGTTTCATAAAGGTTCTTGGCAGGAAGCGTTCCTTTAGTGCTGTTCTAGAAGCAGCTAATGCAATGATACGAGGAAACAGTGAGGTGGACAGTAAGGGAGATTCTTGCTGAGAAGATGGTAAATAACTCCCTGCAATGAAATCTATGTAACTAACAGTGCACTTCTAATCAGAGCTGCAGCCTTCAAAGTCCATTGCAGTCAGTGGGCTTAGAAGGGTTTAACTCTTCATAGGATGCTGCTGTAAGTCACTGAATCTAGACCCAGTTGTTGCAAGTGGTAAGCAGAGTCCACCCTCCACCCAAGGTGGGTCCAGGGAGCGGAATGCCAAACCCAGAGCTGGGAGGCTCTTCCTTTGTCTGGCAGCCCAATCAAATATTCCCCCAAAACTTTGTCAGGAAGTCCAGGGAAAAGCTTGGCGAAATCTTTTTTTTTGTGTTGCCAAGCTGAAATGTGACGGTGAAGAGCCAAGGGAGCCAGCTCTGAAGAGGGAACAGAGAGAGACAAGGCCTTTGTGTCCAAAAAGAATGAGGCCAAAGAGACAGAACCGGGGACACCTTGGCTGCTGTCCACAAGCTCCGGTTGAGTTTATGAGTTGCACTTTGTGCCGGGCCTCTTTGGGGAACACTAACTTTGAGATATAGCAGGGATTAAATGAAAGTAGCCAAGTTACAAATGATCAAATCTTGGCCAGTCTTTGTGGGACACATCTTGAGCATGAGTCAGTGGCTGCGTGACGATTCAGAAAGCAAGTCACTGATTTTTCTGGAAATGTGGTAGCCAAGGAACCCAGGGAACATTTGTTGCTTAGAAAAAAGCACACCTAAGGCAGTGTTTGAGTGGGATCGTTAGGTAAAATAAGAATTTATCCAGGGCTTGGAGTGTTTAGGTTTGGCCCCATGGCACACAGGGAAAAATACAGGAAGTATCCTTGGGGAAATGAGTAGCTGTATGACTTCCAGTGCAGATGTGGGGAAACCCAGTGGTGTGTGGACTAGAGAACCTATGCTTCTTCACCAGCCTACCATCGGTCCCTCGTATCTATTAGCAGGGAACCCTGCAGAGGGAGAAAACGACCCAGGTAAGGGACAGGCATGTGGCCCTTTCTAACCACCTTTTCCTTCTCCTTGCCCTGTTTCTTCCTTGCCATTTGCATCGTGGTCCACCAGCTGAAAGCGAGTTGGCCAGACTCCAGCGCCAGTTCCGCCTCTTGGAAGGCGACCGTCACACCTACACCTTGGAATCCAGGGAAACCATTCGCAGGCAGATGTATGTATGCACACAGCATCCTTTACAAAATTCTGGCTCCCTAAAAATGGATGTTTGGGAGGGCCAAATGAAATGTTATTCTTCTTAAAGAATTGGCTCCAGGTACCCCAGGGAACCCGGACTCCTTTAAAAGCAGTGATGCTTAGTTTGGGCCTGGGAAGGGGAGAGCAGACGGGGTGGAACAGGGTAGGGTTTGGGTTCTTGTTTGTGTTCCAGCAAAAAATAAGTCTGTCTTTTTTAAGCCAGGTGGTTGATTGCTTTGAAGAGAACTGGAAGTACCTTCCAAGCAGCTTTGCTTTCAGTGGTGCAGATATACATTCTCACTCCCAGCTTCTCAGTGCATTGTTTCTGCTCAGATGGGTTTCTCAGATTTTGGAAACCACTCAGAAACCAGCAGTACTCGTATAAGAGGCTCAAGGGGCATACTTACTCCACATAACCTGCAAGCTCTGTTTCATCCCAAATTGGTGGTGGTGGTAGGGAGACTACCCCCAGCCTCAAAACTGTTTTGAGCGCTTCTGTTCTCACCTTCTAGCTTTTCAGTTGCACCAAAGCTTGGTGAGAGTTTGCTGCACTTTCCTCCATTTCGTTGTGCGCAGTGTGGGTGGGTATTTCTTGGCCATTGTTTCTAGCACAGAGAGGTAGTTGGCGTGGCGCCTTCTTGGTACCTGTCCTCTCTCTGCCTATCATGTTTCAAATATCCAGGTGTTTGTACATCTTCCTGCAAAACATCATAAAATGAACATTCAAAAACTGCCCATCCTTTTGTACTGGTGTAGATACTGACATAACACAAGTGCACATGGCAACAGATAAGCACATGGCAACACACAATAAGGCAGTTTGGTTTGGCCCCATCAGACTCTGGTGGTGGTGGTGGTGGGTGCACACATAAGCTGTTCTTTAACAAGTCTGGTGGAGATCTTCACCCCACCGTCTAGCTCACACATGTGCTTGCACCTACAAGGACTTGATGCCTTATGCCGTGATGAGCGTTCTCACATGAGTTCTGTGTCAGATGTGACACGTGTGACTTCTCATGTCCCTCACCATCTTGCCACATCTCCCACCACCTCCAGGAATCCCACCTTCTTTGTTCCTCCTCTGGGGTAATCAAGTCTGGACAACCCTGAATTCTGGCATCCCTTCCTCTGATCCTTAAACCTTGCTTCTTTTCTAGGGAACTCTTGAGTCTTCATTCTCAATGCAACTTTTCTTTTTAAACAAATGCAATCCCACTTCTAAGTCAAGACACAGTGGTGCCTTTCTTTCCTTGCAGACTTCTTTCTTCCTTTCTGTTTGGTTACTGTGAACTACTCCAGCTTGCTCCCACTTTTGTACCTGGCCCCTGCACCCCATCAGAAACTTTGTGAGATCTGCATGTTCAGTCTCAAAGCCCCAGCTCGCCTGGTGGTCCCATAGCTGCACCCCCAAAAGCATCGTGAGCTGGCGTTGCCACCAATCCAGACCAAAACTCACCACTGCTGTCATGAAGCACACCCGCGTGCCCACCATGCCTCGTCCCGCCGTCTCACCTTCCCAGCCATCTCTTCCTCTTCCTCATTTCCCTTGGACAGGCTGGAGGTGAAGCGCCTGGAGAAGGAGAACGAGCAGCTGCTACGCAGGCAGGCTGTGGCCGAGAGCCGCAGTAACCAGCAACGAGGGAAGGATCAAGCCAACAGCCTGCGTGCTTTGTTGGGACGCCGGGATGACGTGGAGCAGCAGATAATGCAAGAGAAGAAGAGAATAGCCCTACTTGATAGAGAGGTATAGAGGGAGAAAAGAGCTATGGGAGCCAAGATGCTTTCATACAAGTGGGTTTTTTTTAATCTTGCTTTTCAGTTGAAAGGCTTTTGATGTTGCTAAAACGAGGTGCCCTGACCTGGAAAGCCCGAGCTAGCCTTATCTCATCTGATCTCATATGCTGAGAAGGGTTGGCCTTGGTTAGTTATTTGGATGGCAGACCACCAAGGAATTCCAGGGTCATCACACAGAAGAAGGCAATGGCAAACCACTTCTGGATGTCTCTTGCATTGAAAACCCTACAGGGTCACCATAAGTCAGCAGCGATTTAACAGCAAAAAACTAAAAACTATAGCAAAAGGCATTAGAAGTTGATGACAGTCAAAGGGAGAAAAGCATCTGTAGTCACATCCAGGAGCTGATGGGTTAATGCAGTAGGACTGCATTCCAGTCCACTGGAAGAGGAACACCAGATACCCATAGCATGTAAAAGGAATGAGGAACTTCTAGTGAAACAATGTTTTTCTTTTCTTACATATCCTGCAAAAGAGAAATACTCCAAGTGGGAGCAAATAAATCTAGGGAGGAACAATGATGAAGTGGTTGGGCGCTAGCTAGGACTTCTCACTTTAATCTCTTGGAGCAGAGGCACTAAGATAAGAGCCTGGGGGATTCAATGCCATCTCAAGAGTTGGGGGGGGGGGTTGCCTAAGCCCCATCCTTCCACCCTTTTCCCTTTCATTGATAGGTCCAAAGTTGGGAGAAGCGTTTGGCTGTCCAGAAGAAGGAAGTGGGCAGTGGACACTTGATCCAACAACAGAAGATCCACCTACACAAGAGGGTACAGACGTTGGAGAATCAGCTAGACAGGGTAAAAAAAAATGGTTGTCAGTGTCCAGGGGGTGGGGTGGGGAGCTGAGAGCCAGGACTTCAATGTTGCCTCCATTTTATCACTCACTTTCTGTTTCCAGGCCACCTCACAATTCGATTCTCAGCTTGTTGTCAACTCACAGCTGCGTGAGGATCTAGAAATGCTCCAGATTGGACACGATCGTTTTGAGAATCTTTATAAGAAACTAGAGAAGGTAGGTTTGTGCTAGGAGAGAAGCACAAGGAGATGGTAGGGCACAACTGGCTAAGTTTCTGAAGGAGTCTGAAGCCTTATCAAAGGCAAGTGAAGATTCTGTTACAGAAGGGGTCTGGTTGCCTGGTGAAGACTCCAGTATAGAATGGAATTATGTGATTGGCTGTTGAAGGAGCTATATGAAATCAGGAGTTTTCATTGGCTGAGAAAGAGTCTATCATGAAACTGAACTATGTGACTTAAAAGGGTTCTTTTCTTAATAGATCCAAGTCTTGTGGTTGACAAGCTCTAGATTCTGACATGGAAAGCTATAAAGCACCTAATTTATTCATGTGACATGATGGTCATCAAAGCCAGTGTTGTCTTGAGGCTCAATACGCAAGACCACTGACAGCTTCCCTCTTCTCTTAACTATTTTTGACCCAAGTTGACTAGACCCAGGTTGAAGGAGTCTTCAGCCTAGTCCAGAATATGTCAAGTCAACTTACATTTGATCAACCTGATTTTGAGGAGTTTTTCCAAACTTACCCACAACTGACACTTACGTTGAATCGACCATTTCACACAACCACTCTGCTTCTGATTAGCCAACTTTAATTTTAGCTTGTACTAGCGTGATTGCTCAAGGCAATGGGTTGGCTAAGGACAGAATTACACCTTCTCTTTAGTTCCATTATGACCTTTTAAACAAATCCTTTTCTTTTTGTGGATGTTGCTATCGGGGCTGCTTTTTCAAGGGGGAGGATGGTGGGGAGGGCCTGCTCCACTCTATTTCTCCCCAGTTCCTTTTGCAGGATGTTAATCTGCCCTTTCCCCTTGCAAGATAGCAGACCCAGTGCCTACATTTGAAAGTGTGTGTGTGTGTGTGGTGGGAGGGAGTCTTTTAAAATGATCAGGTAAGTACATGTAACATGTAAAAGTGCCCTAAGTTCTGTGCAAACACAACCTCAAATTCCATATGTCATCGCAAAGGCTCATATTGGGAGGTTTGTGCATTCAGAGGGGAAGAGAAAAAACATCCAAGGAATCCTGTGGATTTAACATATTCAGGTGGAAAAGTGAAAGAAAAGTAGAAAAAACTCTTGCTCTCTTTGCTTCTTTTATGGAGCAGGTGACAGTGATTTGGAGAGAAGGGAAGAGCTGAGACTGGGCTGCTAAAAGGGAACAGGACTTTGTAGCAGGGTAGGAAAAGTGTACTGTAATAAGGGGACGGATCTGAAGGATGCCCTGCTGTTTTGTTTCTCAGGAGCTGCAGGATACACGCGGGAACATTGGGGCCATGATCAGCACATCCTCAGCAGCCTACGATGCAAGGTTAGGGAAGGAGATCCTGCTTCTGTGATCTGGGGGGAAATGTATTCTGTACCCAGATGCTGGCCCCTTGCTGCCGATACAGCATGGCTCCTCTCCCTGGGAATTGATGCCTCCTCATTTGCTCAGCTGCCTTCCCCTGTTAGTGCATTGTGACATCTTCAGCAGTCCCACGTCCCACCTCTTCTAAGTTCCAACCTTTGCTCAGGTCTCCACTGGCCTCAGGGCTGAATCTCAGCCACACTAGAAGAGTATACATTCTACTCCAAGGTAGTCCAGCGCCTATGTTCAGAAGAGCAAAATTCTTATATATTATGCAAATCTAGCTCTGTGCTAATTTGCATCGTTTGTACTTATAATGGGCTGGGTCCGGAGCTATGCAAGGCACCAGAGCTGGTTCCCTAGTCCCTCAAAGTCTAAAAAGTTGTCCTCTGGTTTCATATAGCTGTCTAGAGCAACCACAAGGCACTTACTCTCTGTAACTGCAAGGACTGATGTTCTCAGAATGCTGATTCCCAGATTGCTCCTGGTTTTGGTTCAATAGCAACTTGCATGCCTGCACAGAATCCCAGAGCATTTACAGTGTGGGTTCACATGTTGGGATCCAGGACAATAAATTCCTGGGCTCTCTAAGAGAGGACTGAGCTTGCAGTGGCAGGTGGGACACTTGGTTTCATCTGGCAGCTCTGCGGGATCCAGAACTTGGAGCTTTGAACCTGCTATTATACCAAGTTGGATTATTGGTCCGACATCTCCCCCAGCAGAAGATGCTCTGATTTGCACTCCTCTATTCAAAAGTCTCCAGAAAGAGTCTGGATCCCTATGCCTGCAGAGCAAGTCTGCAGGTTGGAGAGATTTAAGCCAGAGGCCTTCTAGGCCCCGCAGCTCATATTATTCATCCCTACCCAGTTCTCATAGTCACTCTGCAGGTTTTCAGGTTGATAAGACAGGCAGTTAGTGCAGCGGTTACAGTGTCAGCCCAGGATCTGGGTAACCCAAGTTCAGATCCTCCACACTGCCATGGAAGTTTACTGGGTGACCTTGGGCTAGTTATTACAGGGTTGTTGTGAGGATAAAACAGAGGAGAGGAGAACAGTGGAGGAAGGCAGGGTATAAATGAAGTAAATTAATATTTATCTGGGAAGTTGGAAACTGGGATTCTTGGACTTATTCTAGGCCCAAGCACGACCACATCTGTCTTGCCCATTTCTGCCCACTGAGGTTAGAGTTGCCAACCTCCACATGGTAGCTGGAGATCTCCTGCTGTTACAGTTGATCTCTAGGAAACAGATATCAGTTCACCTGGGGAAAAAAAACAGCCACTTTGGAAAGGCGGATTTGGTGGCATTATACCCCATTGAAGTCCCTCCCCTTCTCAGATCTCAGCCTACACCCCCAAAATCTCCAGATATTTCCCAGCCTGGAGCTAGTAAGCCTAACCAATGTGCCTTCTAAGTCCCACCCCCCCACCGAGCAAAGCAAGTCACATCCTGAGCAGAATAGAACTGCTGCAGTCGTAAAACGGGCAATGGGTAGTGCCAGACCCTGCATGGTTCTGGACTGCTGCACCCTGGACCCTTTAGTGCACTGTGACTTCTTCAGCAGTCCCAGGTCCCACCTCTTCCAAGTTCCAACCTTTGCTCAAGCCTCCATTAGCCTCAGGGCTGAATCTCAGCTGCACTAGAAGAGTATATATTCTACTCCAAGGTAATCCAGCGGCTATGCTCAGAAGAACAGAGTTCTTATATATTATGCAAATCCAGCTCTGTGCTTAATTTGCATTGTTTGTACTTATCCTGTGTTAATGAGTGGCTGCTCGCACGTGCAGCTGAGAGGAAACACTGAGCCTAACGGGTGAATTGCAGGGAAGAGGCGCAGAACCGCATGAGCCAGCTGCAGGACAAGATGGTGAAGGATCTCAAACAATATGAAACCGAGCTGAGAGAATTGAACCGCGTCCTAGAACATGACCGTCGGATGGACGAATTCCTCACCATCAAACTGCAGGAGAGGAAGCTTACTGAGGAAGCGTTGAAGGCCAAGGAAAAACGAGGTGCATGAGGGGGGAGCTAAGAGCTAATATAACACACACACCCCAGTGATAATGGGTGTGTGTCTGATCCTTTAGAGCAGGGGAGCTTGGAGTCCAGACTAATCTGGGAGGAGTTGAGTAATTGAAAGCAAGGGATTCTGGGATGGGTTTGACAGTTGTCCTGGGCGGGTCTTGATTTAGTTAGTTATTTTAATGAACAGGCCCAGCCCATCTAGGTATATTTTTGTCTTGGGGTCTTATTTAACTTTTTATTCATGTTCCATTAAAATATGCATATTTAGAACATTAGATTTTTGAGTTCTAAAATGTTAATGTTAGTCAAAGTTTTTATATATGTGAGTAAATACACATACAGAGAGACCCAATGATTTTATTCTGTTTAATTATTTATTATTTATTGATTTGATTTATATCCCACCCTCCCCGCCGAAGCAGGCTCAGGGCAGCTCACAACAATGAATGAATGCAGTCTCTCTTTCTCTCTCTCCCCTGATTCTACGTGCACTTCTAGATCTTGTGGTACCTAGCACTAGTCTGGACTGTGGTAGCTTTCACAGTAGTGGCCCTGTCATGTGTTTGGGTCTCCTTTCTTCTTGAGTTAGATCCACCCCTGGTCCAAATGCCTGGGTTCTGTAGGGGTATGTGCACAATGACAACATTTTTGTACCCTCTTATTGGACTTGAAACCACTTTCTTGGACTTAGGTAAACAGTGGGTTGGTGCCTTGCTATTTTAATGCTTGTTTGCCAGTAGAGTAGTAGGACGTCTGGTAATCACTAGCAGTTTTGAACTCGAAGCCAGGAGGCTGGGAGTGGCAGAGGCAGAGTATGTGCTGAGGTTTGTTGGAACTGGTTCTTAGGCTATGTTCTTTCCCATCAGAGCAAGAGCGCAAACGGCGAGGGCCCGAGGAAGAGCTGTTTGACTCTTACCAAGATACTTTTGAGAAACTGCTGAAATTAACTGGCAAGAGCAAATTGGAGGATGTGCTGGAGAAGTTCACTGCAGGTGACGTCTGTGGGAAAAGGGGGACACCCTTTTCCTCTGGGGATCGTGGACTGTCCTCTGGGGCTCCCTTGCAGTGGGAGAACATCCCAGAATGTAGCTGTGGGGGGGCTTTCCCTCCTGGGGCATGCTGGATCCTATTTGGCTGGTTGGTGAGTGGGGATCTGCCTGACTCTTTTCTCTTTCTGCCTTAGAGGAGGAGCGAAACTTCGCTCAGTTCAACTACGTCAACGAACAAAATAACCAGCTGGAACAGATCCGGGAACAAATTGCTGAGGTGAGGGAAGTAGATCAGAGTTCCTTTCTTCTTTGCTTTCTCTCCCCCCACCCCCCCGCCCCCCTCTGGGTGTGTGTGGATTTTTGTGTGCAGTTTTTGCAGAAATGCTCCCGATGTCTGCTTTCTGCAGCGAGGAAAGTTACAGTAAGCATTTAGGGGTAGTTAGGAAGTCAATATGGTGATGAGAATACAGTCAGAATAGCTGAGCTGTGCCCGTATGCATAGAATGTCTCTCTCTTTGGGTGCAGAATCTGGCAGTTCCAAAACAAGAAGCAGCAGCAATCACTAGGCTGTGGAGTAATTATGGATTTCAAGGAGGAGCACAAATGCGTGCTGTCCTTCATAGCCAAGACAAGTGCATCCACATGGCAACGATTTTGTATGATCCTTCTGTTGCCCTCGTGAACCTAGAGGTGTTTGCAGCGATGATGGAGAATCCACGCGTTAACTTGCCTTCTCACCCCCCCATGCAACCAGAGTGCTATTCCCCTCTTCTTCGCCTTTTCGTTTTAAAAGTAATTTGGTATAAAAGACGGCAATTGCTAATTTTTTAAAAGCCACTTGATTCAACGGTGTGGAGATGGGGCAAGAGGGGGAGGAGAGAATGGCAGCTGTGAGAGGCTGTGGGAGGAGACAAGGGCAGCTGAGGGGAGGGAAACAGCACTGTTAAAGGTGGGACCTGCAAAAATGTGCTTCTTTCTGTCTCTGCAGTTTGCAAGAGTACTTTGACACAGTCTTTCCCAAGAGATTGGGAAAGATATCAGAAAGGATGGTGGCATGTGGATGCTTCCAGGTTGGGGCCTGGGGATCTCCCAGAATTACAACTTATCTCCAGCCTACAGAGATCAGATCTCCTGGAGAAAAGTGGCAACCTTGGAGGGTAGACTTTATGGCAGGGGTGGCCAGACTGTGGCTTGGGAGCTGCATGTGGCTCTTTCACACATACTGTGTGGTTCTCAAAGCCCCCACCACCCCATTGGCCAGCAGCGTGGAGAATGCATTTAAAATTAAAGTTGCTTTCTTTCCACCTCTCCCCTCCCCATATATTTGCTCTTCCTTCCCTCCTTCTTTCCTTCCTTATTCACTGTCTTACGGCTCTTAGACATCTGACATTTATTTTATGTGGCTCATACATTAAGCAAGTTTGGCCGTCCCTGCTCTAGAGCATGTCCACTTAGGTCCCTGTCCTCCCCAGGCCCCATCCCCAAATCTCCAGGAGTTTCCCACACTGGAGCTGGCAGTCCTATCCCTCACTTCACCACCAGTGGCCAAGGGGACCAGGCGACCTTAGGATGCCCCCCCCCCAATCTTGCTGCAACCTCCCCCCCCTCCCAGCAAAACCTCCATGTGGAAGCTGCCATACTGCATGCGGCAAGTTGTTGCATTACCCTTTAAAAAACAAAACAAAACCTCATGCTTCTATCCCTTATGGCTCAGGAGAGCAAGAGCCTATTGATTTCTGATGATTTTGGGTGCAGCTTTGTGACCCTTTGCAGTGCTTCCAGCCACTGGCCTTACTGAAGATGTCCCTGATCTTATTACTTGTCCCTGGTTCCATTCCTCACCCAGACCTTCAGGATGTTGATAGGGAGAACTGCTGTTGCATCCCGCTGACTAGGGCCGAAGTTGGTTATTGGTTCCTTCTTCTGCATGCAGCAGATCGGCCTCAACCAGGAGCTGTAGCGTGTGCACCCCTGCTCCCCCAGACTTCTTGGGCCATCCCAATTCATGACCAGCGGAGACTTTCCCTTGAGGCAGTCTCCATTATCATAACTAGCCCGCTGCTCTATTTGGCGCACGGCACTCCTCGTCAAGGGCCCTCCCTACCAATAATATCATTTCTGGGGGAAATGTTCATCATCATCATCATTCTTGCTGACCTCCCGAAACAGGAGAAGCAGCTCTCCAGACCTTGTCCCAACTTTGTTCTCCAGCTCAGTCACGAAATAGAGATGGTCCAGGCGCAGGAGGCCCGGGCGGAGGCGGAGCGGCAGTTGCAGTTACGGGCAGTCGAAATGCAGCAAGAGGAAGCTGTGAATGGGACAAAGGAGACCGAGCTTCAGCTGAAGGCCCAGGCCAAGATTTGGGAGATGTTCAAAAGCGGTAAGGCGCGAAGGGCTGTGATGCCAGGTTTTCCTAACGTGGGAGCTGCCCTTACAGAAGCTGTCTGGGAAAGGGGGGCCATGAACATTCTGAAGCTGGTGGTGGTTGGAGGACTAGGCACTTGCGGTTGTCTTAAAACGAACAAATACCATGATCTAATAACGAAAACACTCAATACCAATAATAACAAATTTGCCCTTGGAAGGATTGTGTGTGCTTGTATATGCTTCTGAATACTTTCCTGGTGTGAAAAATCTTGGAAGAACTTCAGAGTCCCCTCTTTGACAAAGGGATTTGAAACGGCGCAGCAAACGTCAGCTGGCTTCGGGCTCTGTTGGAGATGGACCTTGTGGAGTCTTCTGGAAATTGACTTTTGAATGAAAATAAGGCATTTATTTTCTGATAAAAATTACCTACCCTGTGAAATGTTGTACTAATAAGATGTGTTGATATCATTGTATTTAAAATTTTTGACAAATTTGTTATTATTGGTATTGAGTGTTTTCGTTATTAGATCACAATATTTGTTGGTTTGCTATCTCCCCATGATTCTCCTCTTTATATTGTTGTCTTAAAACTGGCATTCTAAGGCTGCCATGTTACGTAACAGAGAGAAGAGGCCTCGGATTCAGCAGGAGCTCACAGGAGCGCAACTCCTGAACCTTTCTGAGGGTTCCACCTCCTCCTTCCCACCTTGTCCATTGAATAGTAGGTGCAGCTGCATAACAATCCCTGGATGAGCTCCACCACCTGTTTTTCTACAAAATGACCCCTGGGTACCCCCATAGCAGTCTTGCAGATGTGTGGGTAAAACCCAGCGGAGTGGTTGGTCAGTGTTACAGAAATTTTGGGGTGCCTTTGCAGGGGGGAGATGGGAGGGATTTGTCTTGGCCCAAGCAACTCCCACTGTTAGTGACTCCTGGTGCTCCAGTCTGAGCTACAATGGCTTGGGAACCAAGGAACGAATTTCCTGGATGCACTAAACAGTCTCTGCACAAATGGAAGTGCAAGCGGCAGGAGAAAGAGAGATCCACAGCAGAGGCTGTCTGGCGCATATGGAACTTGTTTGCAGAGTCCCCAAGCTGCATTTCCTTGCGCTTGGTATGGTAAGGAAATACAAAAAGGCTGGTCTTCATGTTCCCAGTGAATAGGGAAAGGAGGAGCAGTAGTGATGAAACATGGAGAGGAAGACAGAGAATCTCTGAGGTCCGACTGGAAAGGTTTTGTGGGTGTGACATGACAATAGGCAAAAGAGCAGGCTGGATCCTGGAAGAGCGGCCGAAGAAGAGGGTGAGAGGTTCCATTGCCTGGGAGGATGGTGGAGCAAAGTGGTGTAAGGAGGAAATAACGTTTCTTGTGCTCCCATTATCCTGGAACACGAGGTGAAGGGCAGGGTTTTAAATTAACAAGAAGCGCCAGCCAAATACAAGGGAAACATTTCCAACCTGCATCAAGGCCAGAGGCAGGTGGTAGGACTTAAGAGAGTAGAAAGTGGCTTGAGAGCCCTCGCTTCCCATATGATACACACACATTTGTTATGTGTTTCCACAGCTGCTTTGAGTCAAAAAGGCTTTGTGGGTTTTGGAAACCACACAGAACTTGTTTTATCAGAGGCCACGGTAGGCTGAGAGAGCACACCATGAGCAGAGAGCCTTTTTTTAACCCCCCCCCCCAAAAAAAATAACAATCCGTTGTTGTATTCATACTATACATAGTTCAGAAGATGTGTCAGTGGTCGGCCAGCTGAGTTTGGCAGAGCATGTTACTGTTGGTTGATTATTATCCCTAAAGGGAGGGGGGGGGCAGGTTGGAGACTGTACTCAAGCCCCCTGGGTTCTTCAGGAGAGCAATGGGGAAGTCAGGACCTTGGGAGCCAGGAATTCAGTCATTCATTTCACTTTCTCTCCCACTCCTCTGGAAGAAATTGAGTCTCTTTTTGGGAAGCTGTATTGTGACCCTTCAGTGCTGGATAAAATGCTAGGGGGGACGACAGCTGCACGGGATGAGAACATGGCGATCTACATGGGCTCGATCGAGCAAAGGATCAATGAATTATTGGCGATGTATTCCTACGTGATGGCTGAGGTATGCAGGACCAGATAACCGAGGAGGGGGGGAACTCAGCAAGGGCTGACAGAGGCATGGTAGCTGGGAATCGGTTTTTCATGTTTTCAGCTCATTCATCTCGGAGAAGGAGGTTTTCCTGGGAGCTTGCTTGGACAGGAGAAAGCAACATTCAGCCCACTTTAACCAGGGTGTGTAACCCGGTCCTACAGTCATAGTTATCCTGCTGAAAAGGTTTTACTGCACATGACAAATCTTTTGCACATAAGAGCAAAAGAAATAGTCACTCACGTCTTTTCCTGAAAAATCTTACACTCCTTTTTTAATTCCAATGTAACAGTCCATATGCATTCTTCTGTTGAAGTCTGATCTAGCTGCCTCATTGTAGGGGGAGGGGAAGCATTATTTTGGAACTGTGTAATACAATTCATGGTGGCCGAAAGCACAATGGTACCTCCTTTTCATTCCCTGAGTGTTTCCAAATGTATTTCTGAAGCAATGAGCCCTTTTGAAAAATGAAACCCAAGAGGCCAACAACAGCCATAGTCAGTGTTCTGCTTGGTTCTGACTGAGTGGAAGAAATGAATGGACCTGGGTCAGTAGGGGAGGTAGAGCGGTCAGCTGTTACAGGTCCATTTTTATTTTAGGGCTCTGGAGGGGGGGCAGGCTTTTGGCCTAAACAATATATTCTGTCCCTCTTTTAGCAACAAGACCAGCCCTTTGATACACTGGAGACAGTGCTGTTGATCCTGGGGCAGAAGTCTGAGTTTCCGTCTCCCCGGTTGATTGTTCGGCCACCCACTACTGGGTAAGAAGCAGGAGGATGTCCAAAACAACCCTGAGGTTCTCCCTCCCCCATGATCAAAAGAGAAATTCAAGAGCGGCACCTTTGGAATTCCGACACAGGGTGGTGGGCGCAGTCGCAAAACGGTTGCTGCGCTTTGCCTTCAGTGATGCAGTGACGAGCCTTCTGCTGTGGTGACAGCAGCTGCCAAAGCAGTGTTGTTAAAAATCTGCACAGCCAATCAGAAGCAGTTTTTGTGTAGATACCGCCACCTGGCCATGCCCGCTTTCTAAAGCCACTTGTCGGGCACCAGGAAAGGTGTTTGTGGTGCTGCCCAGGGGCTCTATGCTGGAGAGAGACCTTAGGGTTAAAGCCACCACAGATTGGGTAAGATGCTTAGAATGGGAATGGGATGTGCTAGAGCCAGTGCTCCCTCTAAGCTGTGGAGCCTTGTGAGCAAACATTCTACTTTGTGAGCTACTGGCATCAAAGTTGTGAGCTACTAATAAACTAGTTTGCTCTGGGGCCATTTTTTCCTGAGTTGTGTGAGCCGGAGGCTAAAAAACGGTGAGCTAGCTCACACTAACTCAGCTTAGAGGGAACACTGTCTAGAGCAGGGGTGTCGAACATATGGCCTGAGGGCCGGAGCAGGCCCTCGAAGGGGTCCTATCAGGCCCATGAGCAACTGGCTATCATCTGTTTCCTTCTCTCTTTTGCTTCCTTCTGCATCACAGCTTGCTTTGCCAGGCTTGCTCAATCACACAGAAGCTATGGAGCAAAGCTTCTATTTTCTCCATTGGCTGAGTCTCCTCCCTTGGGGAGGAAGGGGGGGAGGAGAGCTTGCTTTGCCAGGCTCTCTCAATCACACAGCAGAGCTACTGAGCCAAGCCTGTCTTCCTTCTGTTGGCTAAGACTCCTCAAAGCAAAAGTTATCAGTTATCAGAGACTTTTAAAATAAAATATTGCAATAGTGCTAATGTTTTAAGCAACTTTTAAGTTTTTAAAATATTTTTGTTTGTCTGTGTCCTTTATAAACTTTACATCTCCACTACCTGGTATTACATTTTATGACACACATGGATTGGCCCAACAAGGTCTCAATTATTTATTTATTTATTTATTTATTTATTTATTTATTTATTTATTTATTTATTTTTCGTATTTATATCCCGCCCTCCCCACCGAAGCAGGCTCAGATCCGTCCCTTCTTACAAATGAGTTTGACAACCCTGGTCTAGAGCTAGGGTCACCAGCTCTCTTATCCCATTCTTATCCTGCCCATCCTTCAAAGAGCTGAGTCTGGCAAATGGGGTTCTCACCATTTTATCCTCCTTTCAGGCCCATCAGGTGCTTGTGCCATTCACACGCTGTTTCTCAGCCTCTAGATCACCCAGTGAGCTTCATAGCACAGTGTGGGGTGGAGCCCAGGTCTTTGTAGTCCAACCACGATGCCAAGGTGGCTTTTCTTTTCTCAGAAAGGCCCTTTGCCATACAACAAGTAGAAAGTCAACAGGAACAGCTTCCCTGTTCTAACCTTACTGTGCCTAGGTAACGTTGCCCCTGTTGATTCTTGGCTTGTCCCACTGCTGTCTAAAGCCTTAAAGGAAAGGAAGAGCCTCTATCAGGAATAAGAGGCAGCTGTCCTAGTTAGAGCAGAAGATAGCAGAAGCTGGCATTTCTTTTTTTGGGGGGGAGGCTAGAGGAAAACGGGGTCTAGTAGATTAACTCAGAGGAAGGAAGGCAGGATTCAGAACTCCTGGAGTTTCTGGGTAGAAACAGCCTTCCTGGATTGCATGGGATTTAATAGGGACCACTGATTTTTAGAAGAGAAAGTATTGGGTTGTCATTAGTGTAAGAACACCTTCTCTTTGCCATGCAAATTATGTCTTCTCCATCGTTCGCAGACCAAGCCACGATGCAGTCATCGAAGATGACCAGAGACCCTTGACTCACACAGAGCTCAGAGAACAAGCCCTGAAGGAGGTGAGTACAAACTGGAAGGCAGGAATTTGGAGGAGTGTGTAGTTAAGAAGCTAGACTTACAAAAAAGCACATCTCGGTTTTTCGGAAGAGGGCAATGGGGATGATAGGAAGCAAGTGCTTTTATTGAAATATTTATATCCTACATTATGAAAAGTATCTGTAAGCTAGCTAGCAATCTGATAAAAGCTGCAATACACAGCTGAATTCCATAATACAGCCTTTCTAGGGCAGCGGTAAATTACAACTGGAAAGAAAACCAAAAAAAGACTTGTCTTTGCCTGGCATCTCAAGGCAGAAACTGTGGAAACGGAGCCAGTTTCCCTGCAGAATTTATGTAACTTCGGTGCCACAACAGATAAGGCCCTTGTTTGATACTCCCTCTGTATCCCAAAGGAGAGTTGTCAGGGCTGGTTCTCTGGCTAAACTGTTTAAGGAACTGCTTGGAAGAGCACAGCGAGGAGGATGCCAGTGCCCAGACATTGGCCGTGGTAATGCCTGCTGGGGCCGTGTATCCGGCCAGCTAGGGATTGTCACGCCCTGGTAGGGTGGCCATAATATCTGCAGGCCAGCCAGGGACACCTCGAGGGGGGGAATGATGTGTGCACGTGCGCGCCGCCGGAAACAGGAAGCGATGTCACTTCCAGTGACGCCACGCCACCACCGGAAAAAGGAAGTTACATCACTTCCTGTGACATCATCTCCCCCCCCCCCGGCCACCTGCCGGAAGCAGGAAGTGACATCACTTCCTGTGACATCATTTCCCCCAAATGCCACTGCCGGAAACAGGAAGTGACTTCACAGCACTTCCTGTGACGTCCCCAAAAATCCCCCCAAAAAATCCCCCAAATATCACTGTAGGAGGGCACTAGAGCAGAGACACTGTACACATCTTGTAGAGAAAGAAGTACTTTTCTTCCTTTCTCAATGGACACTCAATTAAATTGCTGAGCAACGGATAAACAGAAGTTCTTCTTCACTCAAAAGGTGATTAACACATGGAATTCACTGCCACAGGAGGTGGTAGCAGCAACAAGCACAGACAGCTTCAAGAGGGGATTGGATAAACATATGGCGCAGAGGTCCATCAGTGGCTATTAGCCACAAGGTATAGATGGAACTCTCTGTCTGGGGCAAGTGATGCTCTGTATTTTTGTGCTTGGTGGGGGGCAACAGTGGGAGGGCTTCTAGTGTCCTGGCCCCACTACTGGACCTCCTGATAGCCCCTAGTTTTTGGGCCACTGTGTTTTTGCGCCACCTTCATCACTTTCGGGGTGTGGATCCCCCAGTGGGGTGGGGTCCCGACTCCCTCCACTGGTTGTTTCTGATAGCCCTGCGCCCCCTCTTTCATTTGATATGTGTCCTGTGCGGGTGCCACCCTCCCGCCGGGAGATGCCGCAAAATGAGCCCCCTTGAGGCTTATGGCGGCAGTGCTCGGGGGAAGCGAGCTAGACTGCTGTTCTTTTGAGGGGTTATAGAGTGTTTCGAGCCTGTCCCTGTGGCATCGGTCCCATCGTTGTGGGACCCAGGGGGCCGGCACAGCGGCCCGCTGAAGCAGCCTGTCAGTCACTTCCGGGTTCCTGTCCTGCATCTCGACCTGTGTTATTAGTGACAGGCTGCCGCGCCGGCCCCCTGGGTCCCACAACGATGGGACCGATGCCACAGGGATGGGCTCGAAACACTCTATAACCCCTCAAAAGAACAGCGGTCTAGCTCGCTTCCCCCGAGCCCTGTCGCCATAAGCCTCAAGGGGGCTCATTTTGCGGCATCTCCCGGCGGGAGGGTGGCACCCGCACGGGACACATATCAAATGAAAGAGGGGGCGCGGGGCTATCAGAAACAGCCGGCGGAGGGAGTCGGGAGCCCACCCCACTGGGGGATCCACACCCCGAAAGTGATGAAGGTGGCGCAGATAGAAGGAGGGAGGGAGGGAAGGAAGGAGGGAGGGAAGGAAGGAGGGAGGAAGGAAGGAAGAAGGAAGGAGGGAGGGGGGAGGGAAGGAAGGGAGGAGGGAAGGAAGGAGGGAAGGAAGGAGGGAAGGAAGGCAGGCCGGCCGCCCCCCCCGCCAGCCGCCCCCCCGCCAGCCGCCCCCCCCGCTTTCGGCCCCCTCCCTCCCTGCCTGCCTCGGGGGGGGGCTTACCTTCTCCCAGGGCGCGGGTGGCGGCCACCCCTCCGGGCGGGCGGGCTGGCCAGGAGGCGCAGCGGCGGCTGGTGCTGGTGGCGGCGCTGCTGGCGGGGCTGGCGGCGGCTGAGGAGGAGGCGGCTTAGCCCACCAACCCGGGGCCTCCTGCCACGCCGCCACCGCAGGCGCCGCCGGCCCGCCTCCCACTCCCACCGGGCCTGCGGGTGGGCTGGCCAGGAGGCGCAGCGGCAGCTGGTGCTGCTGGCGGGGCTGGCGGTGGCTGAGGAGGAGGCGGCCGAGCCCACCGACCCGGGGCCTCCCGCCACGCCGCCACAGGCACCGCCGGCCCGCCTCCCGCTCCGGCCGCCGCCATTGTCCCGCCGCCACCTCCGCCACGCCACCCACTCTCCTGGCCCTGCGCATGCGCAGAGCCGCGTGCACGCGCAGGGAGGAAGCTCTCAGCCTCCCCTCCGGACAGGCGCTCGCTCGCTGCCGCCTTTCCCGCCCGCGCGCTCGCTCGCCGGCTCCAGGAGCTGGCTAAGCCGGGACTTTTAATGGTCCCAGGATAGCCAGCCCGGGAGGCGGGAATTTGGGGGCGGCGGCGGGACTTTCCCGGGCAACCGGGACGATCTGGCCACCCTACGCCCTGGGGTAATGACTTAGATCTGGCCGGTGGCAGTGCAGGCTCAGGAAGTGACAAATGAACCTTGCTTAGGATGACAAAATGCCTTGAACTGGCCCTGAGAATTGTGTTCATCAAAGCTGTGATGATTTCCCAGGATTCTCTTCTGCTTTGCTTTCCTCAGGGGAACCACCTCTCTCTTCCTTTGCGAATAGATTGGGTGGGCCTCTAGTGTGAAAACATTCTCAAGAATGTGCAGTTCAGGGATAGGACGAGGTACTCTTTTAAGAGGCGCACATGTTGTTGCTCCCTCCCCATTTTAACTTTTTTCAGGACCTTTTATTGTGATTAAAAATCTGAATGTTGCTTAAATCTTTGGCTTCTTGAACCTTTTAGTAATCCAACATAAAACAATTTTTTTAAAAAGCTTCCATAATTAGGGTGGACTTAGAAGGGAAATGGGAGATTTTTAAAAAAAATTAGCATGGCTGTGGCCAGTAAAGCCATACCACTGAAGGAAGAAAGGATTTGTGAATTTCAGTGAACGTGTTGGATTTCTTTTTTCTCGCCTCCAGATCCTGAGCAAAGGAGACACAATTTTCCTAAAAAGAAGCACGCAACATGAAATGTCCAGTGCCCGGCTTCGGGCAAGCGGATCTAAGAAACTACAGCATGCATCTTGACTTGCGTAAGATCTCTTGTCGCGATCTGGTCTGTGTGATGCAGAGGACAGAAACCACGATGACATGGGCAGGGGCACATGGTGGTCTGGTTCCCCACGTTGCTACAGCCTTCCCCACATTTGGGAGGACTGGCGTACCAGAATGGAGCCTTCATCCTGTCAGGGCCTCTGGGCTGCTGTGGCTCCCTGAAGATCTGCCTCCTTCTGGTGAATGTTTTCTTCCATTGACTGCTTGCTCCATCAGGTCTGGCCTGCTGCATACATAATACATAACACATACCCTAAAATCTTAAGAAAAGGGCCTTTGCTCCTGAGCTGCCTGTTCATTTATATCCCTTAATTTGACTCCAGAGTCTCTTGCAAAGAGGGAATGTACTTGATACCTTTGCAGTGTAGCAAGCCCATATTACCAGGGACAAAAATGCCCAAGTCCCTGATGCTAAGGAAGCTATCATTGGGATAGGAGTAGGTGCCTGAAGTTCATGATGTCTCCCTCCCTGTGCCACTAGTGTCCAAAAAATGGCACAATAAGCTTTCTAGTGCTGTAGTAACTATTTCTGAGGCATCCAGAATAAGAAAGACTCCGTATCTCATGGACAGAGTAGTCAAGGCATAAGATGGGGGTACGTAGCAACTATTTGGATGCTTTTGAGGGAATTGGATGTGTTTGGTGCCCTTGGCCACAAATTTAAGTCATGTTTAAGCACACACATGCAACCTAGCTGGTTTCTCAGAAACTGTGGTTTGTAACTGTGGGTAAAGCTGCGCTGGGCATGGCCTGATGGCTAAGCTGAGCAAGAAAGTAACTTAGGTTCACCTCCTCTCACTCCTGTTATCTGTATATGGAACAGCTTGGGGGGGAGGTATTTTGTTCATTCCATCCCAAATATTTCCAGATATAGACGCAAGTTATGAGGATTACACATGGATAAAGTGCATGAAAACTGCTTTCTTTGTAGTGAACGTGTGAGGGGTAGTTTCCTGTGTGTTAAAAATGTAGTTCTCTTAGCCCAGATTTTTTTTTGAAGCACAAAATGTTTTAAATTCACAACTGTTTCAACAAGGATGGTGCCCTCCTAATCTGCCGCACACGTCACCCCTTCCTTTGTAACGCCCCTCCAGTACTTTTATGTTACCCCCCCAGAGAGAAGAATCTTGCGGGATACATTCCCGTCCCAAAGATGATCATCATGGAAACAAATCTCAGTAGTTTCCTTGAAGGGAAACAGCAGGATCAGGCCATGGAAAATGGGGGGGCGGGGCTAGGGGATTGTATATGTCTGTGTGTTAAAGGGCATACCAGTGGGCTCTGGCTCCAGAAGGGGCACTCACTTGTACACAGACCCTGGGACAGGTGGGAAATAAAAAACTATCGCGTTTTTTGATTATCAGTGCAAATTGAAAGTGATTAAAATGTTGAATGTCTGAGACTGTGGCTATTTTATTGTTTGTTTCTTGATCGTTTTTAAAGGGGAAACAGGACTGAACCTAGAGATTGTCTTGAAATATGTCTGTTGATTTAGGCAGAGGACCCAGCCATCTTGTTTGGGGAAGGGGGATATCTTTCTCTGGTAGGGAAATGGCAGGAAGGTGGTTTCCTCTAAACAAAGACATTTCATTCCAATTTTGTATGGAAGGCTGTGTAGTATATGTGTCTGGGGGGCAATGCTTGATGACTAAGTTCAGTCCCATAAACAATGCAGGAGAGAACTCCAGCTTTTAAAAAGTGTGTAGAGGAAGAATTGGGTTGGAAGTTGCACTGGGGAAGTGGTGGGTTTTCCAGCATAACTTCCCTACTCTGTTACCCTTAGGGGAAAGCATAGAGGGTACCATGCCAAGAGCTAATATTAGGGGAGGGTTTGTGGCTCAGTAAAAGATTGCTTTGTATGCAGAAGGTCTCAGGTTCAATCCCTGGCATCTTCAGTTAAGAGGAACAAGCAGTAGGTGATATGAAAGACCTCTGCCTGAGACCCTGGAGAGCTTCAGAGCTTCTTCCAGTCTAAGTAGACAGTAAGTAAGTAAATTTTTATTTATACCCCACCCTCCCCGCCGAGGCAGGCTCAGGGCGGCTTACAGGACATGATACGGAATCATGATATCATAATAACAGATAAAATCAATAACAGTATAAGTACAAATATAAATTATTATAAAAAGTGAAAACAATACAGTGGTGCTATTTATCCAGCAGCATAATATTTATTCTGGTTACATCTTAAAGGCTTCTTGGAAGAGGGCAGTTTTGCAGGCCCTGCGGAACTGATTGAAGTCCCGCAGGGCCCGCACCTCCTCCGGTAGCTGATTCCACCATTGAGGGGCTTTTATAGAGAAGGCCAGCTCCCTGGTCGTTTTAAGTTTGGCCTCCTTAGGCCCAGGGATTTCCAAAAGATTTTGTGAACTGGAACGCAGTGCTCTCTGGGGAACATATGGGGAGAGGTGGTCCTTGAGGTAGGCAGGTCCTCGGCCATATAGGGCTTTATAGGTGATAACCAGCACCTTGTAGCGAACCCGGTATACAATTGGCAGCCAGTGCAGTTCCCGCAGCCTAGGCCACACGTGTTCCCACCGAGGTAGTCTCACTAGTAGCCTGGCTGCTGCATTCTGCACTAGCTGCAGTTTCCACGTTCGGTACAGGGGCAGTCCCATGTAGAGGGCATTACAGTAGTCCAATCTCGAGGTGACCGTCGCATGGATCACTGTTGCCAGGTTGCCCCGCTCCATGAAGGTTGATGGTCTGATTCAGTATAAGGCACTTCATTTGTGTCTTTACTTACACACCTCTGGCTCAAGCTTCTTGCAGGGCCATTTATAGCCATAAGGTGTCAATGATGTCCTAAAAAGAGGAGTGGGTAACACAATTAGGAGAAAAGGAAGGTGAGTGGGGTGCCCTGGATTGGCATGGGGGTGGAAATGGGCAACAAGGTTTCTTGGGTTTTCTTTGAAAACAGGAATAATAGAATGCTAGTGTAATAAAGGGGAGTGGGAATGGCAGTTAGTGTACTGTAATACCACATGCTTCCTCTTCCTCCTAAGGAGCTTCCTTTAAGGTTTGTGATTCTTCTGCCATGTTATCCTCACAACAACCCTGTGAGGTGGGCTAAGCTGAGCAAGAAAGTAACTTAGGCTTACCTCCTCTCACTCCTGTTATCTCTATATGGAACAGCTTGGGGGGGAGGTATTTTGTTCATTCCACCCCAAATATTTCCACACCCTAGATGGAGGCCTGTTATCTTCCAGGCATTTCAGAAAAGGGAAACTTGTGCCCAATCTACCTTCTCTCACAGCTTCCAGTGCCTTGATGGGGTGAGGAGAAGGAGTAGGAACTGCATCCCCCAAACTGGGAAATATTTTTTGCTTTCTTCTGTCTTGGTTTATCTACGTTTTATTTTTGGTTGCAGGGCCAATAATGTATGTGTGATTGCAACTGCAGGTGGCATGTTCTATAAGTGACACCATGCAGGGTGGAAAAGGTTAACTCTCTCCCCTCCCCGTTATGGCCCCTATTAAAAATGGGGCTCCAGTTTACTGCAATCACAGATTTTCCAGCATCTGACCTGGCTTGGCCCTGAAAGGCAGAAGAGTTTGATGTGCAAAATGAATGCTCTTTTTTCAAAAGGGGAGAATGGCGATTGTACTGGAGAAAACTGGTCCTGGTAATGGGGTCATCTTGTAATGGGAGCCGAGCCAGGATTTCATTCTGACCCAGGACGTGCAATGAGAAATAAAGAGCAGGTAACTCAGAAATGATCAAAGCTGGGGAAAGTGTTGGGGAATCTTCCGTATGAGGAAAGAGCTTAGAGCTTTCAAAGGTAGCAGGAAAAGGCTACCAAGATGCAAGCAACACTGTGAATAATAATAAAAGCGCTAGATAGTGTCAAATTAACACTAACTCCCATATAATAACATTTCCCTCTCTCACAATGCCAGTACACCCCACATCATCAACTTAAGCCAAGTGGCAGTTAGATTCAGGGCAGACGGAATAAAGTGCTTTTTCATCCAGTGTGTCATTAATACATCAGCTTCACTACGGGGTGATGGGGTGGGGATGGCCCTTGGCGATTAGAAAGGTCTGGTGGTGGAGAAGAGCTGGGCTATCCGCCATGCTGAATAAATGGAAACTCCATGCTCAGGAGCAGCGTGGCTCATAAAACCACCCGTGGAGCTCTTCCTCCCCCACCCCCACCCGCCCGCAAGAAACATCTCCCCGGCCACGGGATGCTGGACGAGGTGGATCTTTGATCCGAGCGCTCTGCAATATTACCGTGGGTGTGGTGTGCTTGGTATGCGTATGTTTTGGCTCCCAGCAACACCCTCAGCACAACTCCACGCAGCCCCTTCTCCTTTCCCCGGTCCTTCACCGCCCCTGCTGTCTCCGCCCCCATCCTGGCTCCTCCTTCGCCTTTCCCCACCACTCCCTCCTTTCTAGGTACCACACCCAGCTCTCCTCCCGTCCCATCTTCAGGCTTTCCCGCCTTGCAGCCGTTCGCCCTCGATTCGAGCATCCTCTCGGCTCTCCTGGCCTCGGAGCCCTCCTGCTTTCCTGGAAACGGGCCTTCTCCCCACCTCCCCCGACAAGTAAGTCGACTTGGGCCAGCGGAAGCCAAGAGCCCCGGGGCGCAGCTTGATTGAAGCAGGAAGAGGCTTCTCGAGGAGAGAGAAGTTGCAGGCGAAGTTGGGGGGTGGGGTGGGCATTCCAGGAGGACATGCAGGTTCTCGTGGTGGGGTGGGGGGTTGAGAAGGGGCCCCCGTTTCTTAGATTTCCCCGAGGAAGGATTTGGCAGTGAAGTCTCGGAAAGGCCGGGGATTTGAAAGAAGGACCTGTGTGGTTCCCAGTTTTGGTTTCTTTGCAGAGCGTGAGTTGGTGCGTTGTGAACTTGGTTGTGTGCGTAGTTTAGGGTGCCACACCCCGCCCCCCCCCTTGGAAACCTGTGCCTTGGGGGGCGGGGTGGAGAGGTGGAGATCCACAGACGGTTCGGTTAGTTTTGTGCGGAGTGGGGGAAACGCACGCCGGCCTCTTGCGGCCGCGCCGGAGGAATCGTCTGGGACTTAACTGGGCCGGGCAGGCTCCACCCCTGATGTCTTAATTGGGGCACAGTGGAACGCTTTGTGGACATTGTGCATTAGGCTCTCCCGGGTGGTGGTGGGTGTGTGGCGCCCTGTCTATGGAAAACAAGCGCCTGCAAGAGTGTGTGAGGGAGGGCATGATCCTGCAGGCGCCTACTCGGAAGTAAAACCCGCTGAAGACGGTGGGACTCAACTTCTCAGTAACTGCGCCTCCGCTTGTGCTGTGCGCTTTGTCAGTTTGCAATTGTAAACGGCTGTGACAGTTTTGATGCGTCTGTTTGTGCAGGTGTGTTTAAGGGCGCGTGAGAGTGCATGTGATCGCGTGTGTTCGGGCTTCTGTGTGCATGGTGGGAAGCAGAGCCATGTCTTTGAGTGTCCAGTTGTGGTGTAAGGAGGAGTTGTGTATAATGGTTGAGCATCTGTGCGTGATGTGCTTGAAGGCAGCCTGTATGTGGAGGGTAGGTGTGGCTGTGTGTTTAACAGTAGGCTAGCTGTCTAATGGGAGGACATTCATTTTCTTGATTCTTGGCATCTTTTTTTCTATATAGTATAAAAACACTCATCAAATCATGGAGTTGGAAGGGATCTCCAGGGTCATCTAGTCCAACCCCCTGCATAATATAGGAAATTCACAAATACCTCTCCCCAGGGCGTTTTTTTGTAGAAAAAGCCCAGCATGAACTCATTTGCATATTAGACCACACCCCCTGACCCCACCATTGTTTTGCACAGGGTTTTTTGTAGAAAAAGCTTATTTTATTTGCTTATTAGGCCACACCCCCTGGCATCACCATTGTTTCACACGGCTTTTTTGTAGAAAAAGCCCAGCAGGAACTAATTTGCATATTAGCCCCCCCCCCCAAAGCCAGTCAGAACTGTGCTCCTGCTCCAAAAAAAGCCCTGCCTCTCCACACCCTCCCCATGACCCCTGCTCCATGCCCAGAATTCATATGATACCTACATCTCAGGCATCCATTTAATGACCCCCATGTGCCTGAGGGCCAGCAGCCAACTCCAGGAGGGGCAATCTCCAAGTCTGGGGGCAGGCATTTTGAACCTCTGGGTGCGTTTGGGATTTTTAGCAGTCTCCTCTCCACTTGTAATGGCTTCTGACAGCCAGTAGAGGCAAGCTGTAGTATGCTGCTCATCTGACCTGCAAGATAAAATCCTAGATTTCTCCCCCCAGGCCCTTTTTAAAAAAGTAGCACGCAGCAAATAGGGATCTAGTGGAACATTAAGGAATTTGGGGGCTCTGGTTAAGAATTGCTTTGTGAGTCATTTGTGGCCTATTGATGGCCTGAGATGAGGTTAACTGTCTGATTTGTGAAAGCTCTCCTCTGTCATGAGGGGCTGCTGAGGGAGCAGTTATTTGCAGGCCTGGTCTTTGGGATGAGTAGATGCTTGTACGGGTGAACAGCAGGAGCAGGGAGTGTTCCTGAGCTTCAGCTATTCAGCTCCAGTAATAAACATTGCTGCAATCCAGCCTGGTCAAAGTCACAGCTTTCACAACAGCTGTATTACAAAATTAACCCTGCCCTCTCCCCCACCTTTCCTGGTCCACAGAAGGATCCCCTCTTCCACTCTGTATATTTAAAAATAGTTATATGCTCTTTCTTAGCATCTCGGGGCCTGCGCCATACTTTGCCAATTGAGAAATCTTTGCTCTTTAGGGTTTAAAGGAAAAAGTCATAGCTCTCACGTGTAAAAAAATGAGAGAACCCAATTCATTCAATTCATACAAAAACCAGAACTACCACAGGATCTCGCAAACCTCTTAGCTTTGAATTTCCTTCAAACTCTGGAGCTCTTACTCCAACTTCTACCTTCCCATTCTTTTTTTTTAATCTGGGTGGATTTTCTGCCCCCCCCCCCCCCCCCCCCCCCATATCACTGTTTTAGGTGAGGGGTCTCAACTCTTTTGAACTTGAAGGCACATTTGGAATTCTGACTCAGAGTGGAAGGTGCTGCCAAAGAGGCAGAGCCAGACACATAATGGCTGCTAAGGCTTTATCTTCAGTTGCACAGTGAAGTTCTTGTGTGGTGGTAGCAGCTGCTAAAGCAACAGTTTTAAAATTCTGCACAGCCAATCAGAAACCATGTTGGTCAGAAGCCCTACCTGGTTCCACCCGTATTCTAAAACACTTGGTGGGCACTAGGAAAGCTGTCTGTGGGCGCAATGGTGCTCACAAACACAATGTTGAGGACTAGGGATGGGCACAAATCAGCTCACAAGCTAAAGTTCATCACAAATTTTGGTATGTTCTTGGTTTGTGAAGTGGTATTCACAAACTAAAGAACTGCCATGAACTCCCAACAGATTTTGATGCCATTTGTGGCAGTTTGAAGAGCAGAAATCAGGGGTTTAAATGGTTACCAGCTTTCTGCTCTTCACAAAAAAATGGCTGAGCCGTAGAGAGCAGAAAGCAAGGGAGTAAAATGGCTCTGAGCCATTTAACCCCTTGCTGCCTGCTGCTTTTGTGGTGAGCAGAAAGCAGAGGGTTAAATGGCTCAGAGCCATTTTACTCCCTGCCTTCTGCTCACTACAAAAAATAGGAAGCAGAAAGGGGGGGGGGGGAGCTAAATGGCTCCAAGTCATTTTCGCCCTCTGGTTTCCACTCACTTCCACTTTTGACAACCAGCAGAAAGCAGAGGATGAAATGACTCACAAACCAGTTTGGTTTGCAAACCAGTGTATGGGTTTGTGGTTCGACTACGAATCAAACCACAAAAATATGGTTCATGCCCATCTCTATGCCAATTGAACACTGTTCAGTTGCTAACTTTCCTGGATTTCTTTTTTTTTTTGAGGAGAAAAGACAGGCTTTTTCCAAGAGTTGAGCCTCAACAGTGAATTCCTGTGCAGAGTTGCTCCAGTCTTAAGTCATTGCACTGCAGTTGTCCTGTATTCGAAGCTGGGATATCCACCTACCTCCCCATCAGGTACATCCTGAGTTGTATAGCAACTGCAGCACATTGGGCGTTTCCTTCTCTGCACTTTCAAGGGCTCTGGCTGAAACAGTTCAGCAAAGGATGTTTCTCTGAATCGCTTGACACTTGTTTTGTGCTGCTAGGGGTGTGGGAAGGGAGACTTTGCATCTTCCTTCATTCCACTGAGTGTTTTTGTATTCATTTTTTCTATGTTGCAGATGGGTTATATTGAGCTATATATATATTCATTCCTAAACCCCTCACTTTCAAAACCGCCTTTTTAAAGTTTGGGATGGAAGGTTTACACTGCAGTCCTATGCACAGTTACTCCAGTCTAACCCGTTGGTTTCTGTGGGCTTAGACTTGGAGTTGCCAGCCTCCAGATGGGGCCTGGAGATCTCCCACTTTTACAACTGACCTCCAGCTGGCAGAGATCAGCTCCCCTGCAGAAAATGGCTGCTTTGAAGGATGGACTGTATGGCATTGTACCATGTGAGGCCCCTCCCCTCCCCAAACCCTGCCCTCTCCCAGATCCACACCCAAAGTCTTCAGATATTTTCCAACACAGACCTGGCAACTCTACTTAGACTGGAGTGACTTTGCATAGGATCACAGTATTAGTTGCATACAGTTTCTATCCATAAATTAGGAAAGCATTCTTGGGAGCATGCTGAAGATTTGTTTGGGCTAATTTGCCTGCACTGAAACTTTTTCGTAGCCAGTCTGTCTGAAGGAATTGCTTTTAGGTAATCAAGGAGGGAAGCTTCACAAAAGTGAATTGTTGTTGTTTAACCCTTCTCCCATGTATTTATCTATCTCCATTTACAATATTTGTATCTGATATTTTTCTCCAGTGCTCGAGGCAACAAATGGTCAGATCCAGTGACTCTTTTTTGCTAACTGAAATGTTCTCTCTGCCTGAGGAAGTCTTCTCATTCAGAGAAAGGGAATTCAGTGGATCCAACCCATAATAAGGAAAAAACTCATGGCAGTATAAAATCTCTTGAAAGCCAAACTTGCAGTAAGATATGTACAATGTAAAAATACAATCTAAAAATAGATGCAAACCCCCACCTTGACAGAAGCTACCACTTCTTCACCTCCTAAAAGCCTGCTTCTGTAAGACCACTTGAACATGGTACCTGAAAGATAAATCCAAATAGGACACAATACAAATCTTTGAGAAGAAATTTCTGTAAGTTGGGTTTCACCTCAGAAAAGACTGAGCTTTTGTTTGCCAGCTGCCCAGCCTCAGACAAGGGGGTTCTGGGGGGCCAAACCCCACAAGGCACTGGGATTTTTGTGCAAGGAATTCCCAGATTTTAATTTTTTAAAAAATAAATGCAAGTGCCAGGCACACAGGACCTAATTCTGATCAGGGCCACAAGGGGTGGTGGGGGTAAGCCCTCCTCCCTCTGCATTTGTTATCCTGATTTGAAACTGCCTCAGGAACAGCTACCTGTTCTGTTGGGTTAAACATACATTTGGTGTCCTGATCTATAGGCTGCTTGTTTTCCCCATTGGGGCAATTGAGTACCCCTTACCAGAGCTGCTTAACACCCTCTTCCCTTTACTGTCCAGATCAGAATCAAGCTCCCCTGCACTCCTGATAATTAACAACAACAAAAAGAAAGCTGGGAGCTTCAGATCACCAATTCTCTGTGCTTTGCATGGTTTTCTTGTCAAAGTAAGCCCTCTCTGAAGACAGGTCCTAGCATATACCCGGACTGATAAGGGAGAATGTGATCCCAGCCACCAATAACTGTCACAGTTATATGTGGTCAGGCAGGTTAGTAAAATGTTTTATAGGCCACCAGTATATGTCATTGACTGTGCAGCAGTGCTTGAACAATGGTGCAGGCATTGGAAGAATAAGAAAAGGGTGGTATTTCTTGCTCACCCCTGGTTAGGAATAGGATAAGCATCCTAGTTAAGACTGTTGATCACAAAAACAAAGGCAGGCTGTAGCAATTCTTCCAGATTAATCCATATTAATATTGTGTGTTCATGTGTTTGGATTAATCTAGAATCAGAGTGGTTATTAATGCTTGTTGGTCTCTTAGCTGCTCTTGGACTCAGACTGAACTGCTCTTTTGCAGACCAATATGACTGCCCTCTGAAATAGGGTTGCCAGGTCTGACTCAGGAAATATCTGGGGAATTCAGGGGGTGGAGCCAGGAGCAAGGTTGTGACCATCACAATTGAACTCTGAAGGGAGTTCCGGCCATCACCTTTAAAGGGACAACACTCCTTTTAAATGCCTGCTCTTCATTGGAAATAATGAAGGATGGAGACACCTTCTTTTGGGGCTCATAGAATTGAACCCCCTGGTCCAATCTTCTTGAAGCTTGTTTGGTTTTTCTTTTTTTGAGGAGAGGCACTAGATGCTATTCTGAAAATCTAGTGCCTCTACCTCATAAAGCAGCCCCACCTGAGCCCCAGATAGCCATGGATTGATTCTCCATTATACCCTATGAGAACTGGTCTCCATAGGTTATAATGCAGTGGCCAGCAGACATTCAACCCCACCCCCCCCAGCTTTCTGATAACTGTGAAGCGGAGGGAGAGCCTCTAAGCTAGCGGATCTCCTACCCCCAACTGGAGATTGGCAACCCTACAAAATGATCACCAGTGCATAGGGCAGTATAACCTCACATTTGTCTTTCCCACTATTTTATTTTCTGACTTTGAAAATGCATCTGATGAGGTAGCCATTTAAAAAAGAAAGTTAGTGCAGTGGGAGGAACAGCCATAAATCTTTCCCCACCCATAAAATCAGCTTGGTGGAGTTGGTTTTTAACATAAAAATGGCCTGAGGGGAATGTAAGATGAAGCCACACTTTGCCAGTGTTCCACTTTAAATTTCTTATTTGTAAAAACATTATAAAAGTCTGTGGAAAGCAAAAAGGCACATATTTTGGAAAGATGGGAAGGTGAGGGGAGTCAACTGCTGTGGCGCATCAACTTTTCTGATGGGTCAATCAAGCCTAATTAAGATCCATTAACTATGAATTACATCATTTTAAAGTTATTCCCTGAAAAAATGGCTAGTCTTCTGCTTTCTTCCCTGCATCAAAGGGGAATTGCATATACCTGTGGTGTACCAATCGCAAGCACAAATTTTATGACTTCTAGGTAAGGAGAGACATTAAACGGCATGGGGAACACAAAGAAGCCCTCTGTTAATGTTCCATTGCAGCCACATCTCCTCCTTCCTTCATTTTCTTTATGCTTTCCCACCCCTAGCAGCTTGGCAGCACTCTTCTGAGGGCCCAGCTTCAGAAACTCCAAGAAGGGGCCAACTTCCAAGTACAAATGATGGCAGGAGTTCGTGGACTCTGCTGGTGGGGAAGCTGGCCAGGCAGTTGAAAGGGGACAGAAGGCAGAGAGGCGCTGTGATTGTGTCTGGGAGGCGCCCCAGAAGGGAGACAGCAAGGCTGGCACGGAGCCCAGGGAGGAGTGAAGGTTTTTTTTTTTTTCCTTTTCCTCAGCTCAGAAGTGAACGATGATTGAAACCAAATGTTCAGCTCTGGGCAAATAGGGATTTTCTCCTGGCCATATATGGAGAACAGTTCAGCCAGCGCTGCCTCACCCCTCCTCATGTGAAGCGCTCGGCCTTTTCCAGCCCCCATTGCTGATCCTGCTTCAGCCCTCTGAGGGAACTCCGGATGAGGAAGTGTTTCTGGCAATAAAAGCTGATGGCCCATTACCTTTTCTCCAGTCCACTGGCTCATGTTTTATACACCCTAATTTGACATATGAGACCATTTTCTGGGGTTCCTGCTCTCCTAATATTTTACAGTTAGGTGTGATTGTGGTTTTATTTTTTATTTTTTTGTGAAGAGTCTTGATTTTTAGGGTTGCCAATTCCCAGTTGGGGGCACGGGATCTCCTGGTTTGAGGCCCTTTCCTCACTTCAGGGTTATCAGAAAGTGAGGGGTGGGTTTTAAATGTCTGTTGGCACTCCATTATACTCTATGGAGACTAGTTCCCATAGGGCATAATGAAGAATCAATCTGAGGGCATCAGGGGCTCAGGAGGGCTGGGTTGTTGTTTGTTTTTTTTTTGAGGCAGGGGCACCAAATTTTCAGCATAGCATCTTGTACTTGGGAGGGACAGTGGCTCAGTGGTAGAGCATATGCTTGGGAAGCAAAAGGTCCCAGGTTCAATCCCCAGCATCTCCAAAAAAAGGGTCCTGGCAAATAGGTGTGGAAAAACCTCAGCTTGAGACCCTGGAGAGCCGCTGCCAGTCTGAGAAGACAATACTGACTTTGATGGACCCAGGGTCTCATTCAGTATAAGGCAGCTTCATATGTTCATATGTACTTCTCTTTACGCCCCCACCCCAAAATTTCAAGAAGGTTGGACATGGGGGACCAGTTCTAGGAGCTCCAAAAGAAGGTGCTGCCATCCTCCATTATTTACAATGGAAGAAAGTCCCATTAAATGTGATGGCCAGCACTCTCTTTGGAGTTCAATCATGCTTGTTCACAACCTTGCTCCTGGCTCCACCTCCAAGGTCTCCAGATATTTCCTGAGTTGGACCTGGCAACCCTAAGTAATTTACCAGGTGGTGTAAACTGAATGAAGGAGTGGACAGGTAGTAGATTGGGTTCGGCTTGCGGGTCATCTTGTGCTTACTAGGATTTTTGCTAAGAATAACTGGATTTAGTAGGGTTCCCAACCCTGAGTTGGGGAACTGCTGGATGTTTAGGGAGTGGAGCCTGTGAGGGGAGGGGTTTGGGGAGAGGAGGGACCTCAGCAGGGATATAATGTCAGAGCCCACCCTCCAAAGCAGCCATTTTCTCCATGGGAACTGACCTCCGTAGTCTGGAGACTGGTTGTGATTCCTGATGATCTCTAGGCTCCCTCCTGGAAGTCAGCAACCTTAACTTAAAATGACCTTGGTCTGGCCAGACAAACGTTTTAATTAGTTCTTAAGCAGGAGCACATATGAGTGATCACTTGACACAGATTTGACTACAAATCTTATTATGTAAATTGAAAACACTTTGGAGGACTGTGTGGCTCTGAGTCCACATAAATAGAGCTTACAGGACTGGGATCAGTTCACCCCTGCTCTGTGGTATTTTGCTGCTTACCCAAAATAACCCTGGGAGGAAAAAAAAAACTCAAACAAAAAACCAGAGGCAGTTCTCTGCACTGAAGGTTAGAACTGGAAATCTAGCCAATGAATTCTGGAGGGGATGAGGGTGTGGCCCCTCTCTTTGAGTGTGGACACACGATGACCACAGGCAAAACTATTTCCTGGAGACACCCAAAGGAAAAAAAGAAGGCCCAGTGGCACAAACATTAATCCACCGTACTTCTGTTTCCCACTGGGCTTGTATTTGATTTTGCTGCCACAGACTAACACAGATATCTATTTGAAATTATTATCCCAGAGACAGCTCTTGTGCTGGGTATGTCAAGCTAGATCTGAGGAGGAGACCAGCTTCCATTTTCTGCTCCATAAGGCTTACTGAGTGACCTTGGGCAAGTTGATCTCACTCAGCCTATTATACCTTATAGGGTTGTTGTGAAGATAAAAGGCGGGAGGGGGGATCGGATCAATAAATGATTACCTCTGCTCTGAACATAAGATGTGCAACCAGCCCTCTGAAAATCCAACAGCAGACTGAATAGAGATGAAAGCTCTGATTTGGGCATAACCCCATGAAAGGAACAATCAGATTCTTCTGTAGGCTCTGCTAATTGGTTAGGAGCCACGGTGAGTAAGAACCTCAGTTGTGTGAGCTAGGGAGTTTTCATTGTCAGTCTCAACTCGGCTCTGAATTTGCCACAAAGGGCTCGTACATGGATCAAGTGAGGGACCGTGGCCCTTTTAGAATGTCTTTACTGGGCCTTTTATTAGCAGGGGCCAGTGTGAAGGCTGCTGGCTACTGAGGCTTGCAGCAGTCCCTAGGCTGAGGCAACAAAAAATTTCCTCTGATTCTCTACCTAAGTATAGCCACCTCCCAAAGTGTGGCTGTTACTTTGCTTTATTTCTGTTTTAATGTCACCCTGAATGGTCCCCTGTAATCCGTAAGAGTCAGGGCACATACACCAGAGCATTCTCTCAACACTGCCATTGGTCTTCTTGTGCCCTGGTTACTCTAAAGGACCACAGCAACAGTGCTGGGACAGGGAGCGCTTTGCTCACCTGGCTGTTATTCTGATGGCCGCTGATAGGATGAGAGGACAAATGAGTGGGACAGAAAGTTGTCTTGGATTTTCATTCGGAGAGTGGGAGCCTTCAGCTTTTCCCTCTTCGATCTGACTCAATCCCCCTCCTCAAAACAGTCCCAGGCCTTTGGCCCAGCTAGGTCGAAAGGGACCCCTTGTAAGGTTGCCAGGTCCGACTCAAGGAAATATCTGGGGACTTTGGAGGTAGAGCCAGGAGTCTTTGTGGTGGAGCCAGGAGACTTTGGGGTGGAGCCAGGAGACTTTGGGGTGGAGCCAGGAACAAAGTTGTGACAAGTATGATTGAACTCTGAAGGGAGTTCTGGCCATCACATTTAATGGGACAGTGTTCCTTTTAAATGCCTTCCTTTCACTGGGAATAATGGAGGATAGGGCACCTTTTTGGGGGGGTCATAGAACTGGATCCCCTGATCCAATCTTTTGAAACTTGGAGGGGGTTTTGAGGAGAGGCACCAGATGCTATGCTGAAAATTTGGTGTCTCTACCTAAAAAACAAACAACCCCTGAGCCCCAGATACCCATGGAATGATTCTCCATTATACCCTATGGGGGCCAGTCTCCATAGAGTACAATGGAATGCCCAGTTGACATTCAACCCCCCCCTCCCTACACACACACACCGCTTTCTGACAACCCTGGAGTATGGGGGGGAAGGACCTCCAAACCAGGGGATCCCCTGCCTCCAACTGGGAACTGGCAACCCTAGCCCCATGGCACTTTATTTTTTGCTAGTGAAAGGAGTGGTAGGATCTGGTAGAGGGGCTGTAGGTAGGGATGCCAGCCTTCAGGTGGGATGTTTGGAGCTCCTGAAATTACAGCCCATCTCTAGGCTACAGAGATCCATTCTTCTGAAGAGCCGCTGTTAGTCTTGAGTAGACAGTGCTGACTTTTTGGACGAAGGGTCTGATTCAGTATAAAGAAAAATTTCATGTGATCCAACCCTAGAAAGATGGGGGAATAAATGAAAGAAGTAAATACTGAGTTGCTTTTCCCACCTCTTGTATTAGGTGTGAGTCAGTGGGCCTGATGTGTGTAAACCAGACAAAGTTCCAGTTTAACTCCGGTATGATTGTTGCTACCTTTCAACAGACAAGTGGGATCAGAGCAGGTGATAGTGGGAGGATTGTGCCAGTTGATGCACTAGGAAGTGTCACTCGTCTGAGTGACTTCCTGTTGAATTTCCTGTGGCAAAACCGTTACCTTGCATTGCCCTTGAGCAGGAGAAATAAAGCTTTACTTCCGTGTGCACATATTTTGAGTCTGTTCCCACATCCTGGTATTTGGGTTATCCACAGGTCAGGAGCAGTTACTAGCCAGCATGCCTGTACATATCCATTTTAGTCATTTGTGACACAGCAGTGGCCAAAACAATCAAATGAAAACACCACATCCATTCCTTTGTGATTTACAGGTATTTTCCTTTTATATTTTGTCACAGGTGATTGAGCAAGTGTTTAGTTCCAGTCCTGTTATCTGGGTTGGCAATCTGGATGGTTGGAATTCAGATTTCCTTCTGTGAATGTTTATAGAACTGGATTTTGTTCCTAGTACTAGGTTTGCCAATCTCCAGGTGGCATAATTTCATTCAGTTAGTATAAATTCGTTCAGTTGCTGTTTCATTCAGTACTTCATAGTGTCCATAATAAATTCATGTTCCAAAACAGTCCAAAACACTCATTCCTCTGTGCTTGTAAGAATTTTGAAGGTTTGTCTGGAAACTATGAAAATGGACATGTAAGACAATGTTCTTGTTTGGCTTTGAACAAATTTGAAGGAGATGGAATCATGGGCTGGCTATCTCCATTAGATGGAATGGGGGGGTCCTCATTAGTCTATTGTCCATCATATAAAAACAGATGTTACAAGAACTGGTTCCTCTACAGCACGAAATATTTTTTATATTGAGAATTGGATCAAAATTGGATTTTGGACTGTTTTGGAACATGAATTTAGTTTTTGACTGATTTAGAACATTAATTTATCATAGATGCTGAAATATTGAATAAAATTATATGAGCGATTTATATGGCAATATAGTTGTATGTATTCTTTGTTATTTGTTCATGGTTTTTTGTTCTGGTTATTTCTCCTGGTGATTCTCTCCTTTGTTGTAATCTCCAGGTGGTGGCTGGAGGTCTTTTGGCATTACAACTGATCTCCAGGCAGTGGAGTTCAGTTCGCCTGCAGAAAATAGCTGCTTTGGGAGGTGGACTGTGTGGCATTGAAACTAACATCTGTGGGAAGGTCTGATTTGATTTGGGAGCAAAAGAGGGGAGAGTTGAATTTTTCCACACTTGCCATTTTCCTGACCTCAAATTCCCCCACTGGAGGAAACACATAGGCATAATGAGGCAACCCGTATGTACAGAGAGAGAGAGAGATGAAAACACATGGAGCTGCCTTATACTGAGTCAGATCATTGATCCATCAAGTTTGGTATTGTCTACTCAGACTGGCAGCAGCTCTTCAGGGTCCCAGGCAGAGGCCTTTCACGCCACCTCTTACTAGGTCCTTACAAACTGAAAATGCCATGCCAGGGATTGAACCTGGGTCCTTCTGCATACCAAGCAGAGGCTAACGAGAAGGAGCCACTATACAATAGGTATGTCATGCTGAGATTTAGAGGAAGGGTGAAATAATAATTGAACATAAGAGAAGCCATGTTGGATCAGACCAGTGGCCCATCCAGTCCAACACTCTGTGTCACACAGTCAGTGGCCAAAAAAAACAAATAATAAACCTTACAAGGCTTTTAGTACAGGGCCTACTGTAAGCTCTTGAAGGATTGGCTACATCAGGGGTGTGTGGCCTAATATGCAACGGAGGTCCTGCTACAAAAAAACCCCCTGTGACTACAACCAAGTTCAGAACGTTGTTTGCTAGAACCATAGACTTCTCTGTCTCAATGTCTCATATTATGTCTCTCTTTCTCCAGCTCTTCCAACCATGCCAGTCACCCGTTCGAAATCTGTGGGCAACACCAGCGCCCTGACTTCTCAGCTGGGCATTGTCCGTATCTTGGAAGTAATCTTCACCTGTGTAACCTTCAGCCTGGTGGCCCACGAGGGTGGCACACTCCGGGATTATCAGAATTATGGGGACTGGTGCATGTTTGCATGGTGTTTTTGCTTTGCCATCACCATCATCATCTTGGTGGTGGAGTTTGTTGGCCTTCAGCATCGTGTGCCAGTCTCATGGAGGAATTTCCCCATCACTTTTGCCATGTATGCCACCTTGCTGTGCCTTTCCGCCTCGATCATCTTCCCGGTGATCTACATCCAGAAGGGTTACGTGTCTCGTGAACAGCGTGGGTACCGCATTGCTGCCACAGTCTTCTCTTGCCTTTCATGCCTGGCCTACTCCACTGAGGTCACCATGACCAAAGCCAAGCCAGGAGAAGTCACGGGCTACATGGCCACCGTCCCTGGGCTTCTCAAGGTCGTGGAGACTTTCATTGCCTGCATCATCTTTGTCTTCCTCATAAAGCACGATTACGAGAGGGAGGATGCACTCAAGTGGTGCTTGGCTGTCTACTGCATCTGTTTCATCCTTTCACTGGTGGTCATCATCCTTTGCATTGGCGAATGCACTGGGTGGCTGCCATGTGCCTTCAACACATTCCTCAGTGCCTACACCCTCTTGGCGGTGCTCATGTATGCCACAGCAACCGTCATCTGGCCTATCTATCACTTTGATAGCAAGCACAATGGAAGCCCTCGTCGAAATTGTTCTGGAGGCAGTTTCTGCGACTGGGACAAACATGTTACCATAGCAGTCCTGACAGCCCTCAATCTGCTGGTGTACCTTGCTGACCTGGTGTATTCCGCACGGCTGATATTCATCCAGGAGTAGATGGGTGCCAGAGGCAGTGAGCAGCTGGGCAGAAAGAGTCAGGAGAGAGGAATTAAAACAGAAAGGGAAGGGAATAAAAATGGTCCTGCCCCCCCTCTGTTTTCACATTTCTCACTCTCTTTTGAACATCAAATGTTCTGCTCTTCCCTGCCCTTTGTCTCCACACTTACCCTTTTTTAATTTTCTCATTCCTTCTCTCCAGCCTTCTCAATGCAGCATTCTGGTATCACCACCCACCGTTAGCTCATCATGTGCTTCTTCCTTTCATTTTTTTTGCCGCATCCTCTCAAATCTATCCGCCCTTTTGGCCTGCCATTTGTCACCTGCTGCATGGTGGAGCATCCTTTCCTCCCGCCTGTTGCCCAGCTTCCTCTGCCTTATCCTTCCCTAAACATTTGGGATGTATATCTTTTGGCCATCCTTAATGGCAACCAGCTAAAAGCTTCAGGATTCAGGGGCAGAAAGACTTCCTAGTGGAGGGGTGTGTGCCTGTTCCAGTAGGAAGCCCTAGGTTTGAGTGCGAGAGAGCGCCCCTTGCTGCAGCGCACGCCTTTCCTCCCACTCCAAAGCACTTCATTTTTTGAATGTATCCTTTCCTGGACCTCCCTTGTGCATCAGTTGCCCAGTTCATGGGCGGCCCTATCTCCCCTGTGGCACGTTGACTCTTTCCATGTTTGTACTTGCCACTCCAAGCTTCTGGTCCTCATGACTGCTCTCTGTCCAGTTTGCCAGCTTGTTGTGTATTTGTCAGTCTGCTTGGTGGGCAGGGAGAGGTCTCTGCCTTAATACAGATGAGTGCATGAGAAGTCTTCTCCAAGCTTTCCTGTTCTCGAATGGCAGGGGACCCAAGATTGGGTTGAGAGGGTCTGATGGATGCCAGGATCGTCTGAGCAACCTCTGTTTATGGGAAAGGAGTGGAGTATATGAGTGTATTTGTTTGGTAGTAAAAACAAATTTCTTAGCTATTCATGAATGCAGTGAAGATATCTACTTGTTGATGTCTCAGCTCCAGAGGGATAATTTGCTGTGGCAATTCTCCTTTTCAAGTCTTGCTGAAATTGATGGGGACAATATAGAAACAGTGTTACAGGGCTAGGTTTCAATAAGTTTCCTTTGCTGTTTTGAGGAAGAGTTTATGGTTAGAGGACACCTTCCAAATATTGGTTATGGAGGATTTTTAAAGAATCTGTATCAGCTTGGTGAGTCTTACAGGTGTTGACTTTCTTACCAGAAGTTTTTGGTGCAAGGAAGCCACATAATTCTTAAAAGTATATAGGCTGGATCTTACATCTTTCTACCAAGTCTTTGTCCCAACAGAGAGAGACTTCTTTCAACAAACAGACTTTTATTCCCTGTAGAAAGTCTCTCTAAATCGGAAGAAATCTTTCTCCCTTGCAGGAAGGCTGAACAAAACACACTTATGGGATCTTCAACTTAGCTGAAGGATCCAACCCTGCATATGAGTGCAGTTAACTCTTGCAGTGCCTTAATTCTCAAAGAGAAGGAATCCAGTGGTAGGTCAAACAAAACAGTGTTGTATTGGAGGTTAAAAAGAACCTCATTAGCTTTCAGGCCTCAGTGATACGCCACTGTCGCATTGAAAAACAGCATCCCGCTTGAAACTACTTAAAATTAAACATCTTTGCTTTTGTGGTTCTGAAGGGACACATGTTCCATGTATTACAGTGAAACGTGATTAATTAAAAGGAGCTGTGTCTTTAATTTTTGTGAGACACCTTTATAGTAAAAGGAAAATCTAAACCTTTGCTGGCAGCTGGTGTCCAAAAGAAATCTGCTTTATTTTTTCCTTACTGATAAACGAGTGCAATTAAAAACATGTGTTCAACAAAGTGTTAAATGTGTTGCTTTGGCCTTTTTTGGGCTGCCCTTCCTGTCATTCTTTTAAAAAGTCATCATCCTAGGGGAATTGACGTTAGAGACAGTGCTGTTTCACACCATGATACCGTTGCCAAACATGGCTCTCTTCTTTTTCTACTGAACGCTAGAGTTGATTTTTATGTATTTTAAAAAATAAAGTATCATTTCTGTTTTCATATACCTTCTAGATGTCTTGTAGAGTCAATCAAAATATAGGCTTTTCTTCTGCCAGTTTCACTTTCGATGTGGTGCTTTTGTTTGTGAGTGTTGCGTTTTATATATGCAAATAAATACAAAATGTATGTATAAAATAAAGGAGCAGTGACGCAAGAAACTGTTGGGAGTGACCTTCCTTCATTTCTGCAAGGAACAAATACAGTCTCTGAGGGAGGCGAAAAATTTCAACATATGGAACTTACCTTAGAGATCCAGTTTGGTGCAGTAGTTAGGTACGTGGACTCTTATCTGGAAGAACAGGGTTTGATTCCTCATTCTTCCACTTGCAGTCGCAGGAATGGCCTTGAGTCAGCCATGGTTCTTGCAGAGCTGTCCTTGAAAGGGCAGGTTCTGGAAGAGCTCTCTCAGCTCCACCTACCTCACAGGGTGTCTGTTATGAGAGAGGAAGGTAAAGGAGATTGTAAGCGGCTCTGAGATTCAGAGTGAAGGGCAGGGTATAAATCCAATATAATCTTCTATCCTGAGTCTTCAGGCTGTTGGGCCATTGATTTCAGAGCAGTCTACTCTTACCTGGCAGGGGCTGCTCAGAGTCGAGGACAGAGAAAATGTTCTTTCAGCTTCTGTGACCAGAGGCTCCCAGAGCCAGTTGACAGGGATGTCAGAGAGTTCCATGCTTGCCAAGCACGTGGGGGACCCTGATCTTCAACGTGAAATGATCTCACAGAGTTGCTGTTTTCCCCACTGGAGAAAGGAACATGTAGCCCATCAGAACACTTGAAGTTTTCTCAGCAGGGTAAACAAGTGCCTGCCTAGGGCTGTTTTAAAGTTGGGGGAATTGAGCATGGGGAAATAGGGGGAGAAAGCTCTAATTCAGAGCACAATTGCACATATCTGAGAAAACAGGGAACTTTCAGGAGAGACAAAAGGAAATGCCTCTTTACCCAGAGAGTGATTGAAATATGGAGTTTTGCTGCCAAAGGATGAAGGCATAGCTATAGGAATGGCCACAATCACCTTTACAAGGGAATTAAACTAATGGAGTGCCTACTAGCCAGGGTGACTGAAGGGAACCTCCATGTTTAGAGGCAGTCAGCCTCTGAATCCCAGTGCCAGGAGGCAACATCAGGGGAAGGCCTCAGCCTCTATGCCCTGTTGTTGGCCCTCCAGAGGAACTGATTGGCCACTGTGTGAGACAGGATGCTGGACTAGATGGATCGCTGGTCAGATCCAGCAGGGCTCTTATCTGTTAACCTGATTGGGATGGCACAAAGCGCATTTTTGTGGTTCAATTCGTGGTTTGTGGCTGAACCATGAACCAGAACCCTAGTTTGTGAACCGAATTGGGTTGTATCAATTTGTGACCCCTTTCTGTTCCCTTCAGTTTTTTCCAGGGAACAGAAAGCTGGGGTTTAAATGGCTCAGAGCCATCTCACCTGCTTTCGGCTTGCTTTTACTTTGGGTTGGGAGCAGAAATCGGGTTTAAATGGCTCAGAGCCATTTAAACCCCTGATTTCTGCTTCCCAATGCTAGGCTGTTATTAATGAAGAGCAGAAAGCAGGGGTTTCAAGGGCTCTGAGTCATTTAACCCCTGCTTTCTGCTCTCCACAAGCTACAATGAACTGCCTGACAATTCATGGAAGTTCATGGTGTGTCTTCAGTTTGTGAATGTTGCCTGGCGAACCATGAAGTGGCCAAATTTGGTGATAAAAGTTTAGTTCATGAGCTGGTTCATGCCCATCCCTAAACCTGACCCAGGGATGTAGTTGGTGGTGGAAAAGCCACCAAGTCACAGCCATCTTACAGTAAGTAGCCCCATAAGATTTTCAAGGCAAGAGATGATCAGAGGTGGTTTGCCATTGCTTGCCTTTGCTTAGTGATCTGAGACCTTCTAGGTTAGGGGTGTCGAACTCATTTAGCATTGTTAGCCATTTTAATGTAATCTTTGTAAACAAATGTAATTTTTAGCTGCTGTTTGCTGCCCTGAGTCCACTTGCGAAGAGGGTGGGATACAAATTAAAGGTAATAAATAAATAAGTAAATTGTTATGAAGGACAGATCTGACCTTGTCAGACTGGGCCATGTGTGTCATAAAATGTAATGCCAGGTAGTGGAGATATAAACTTTATAAAGGACACAGACAAGCAATTAAAGATTTTTTTAAAAACTAAAATAAAACATGCTTGAAGTATTAGCACTCTTGCAATATTGTGGTCAGTATCCAAGCAAGCTCTCCCCCCCCACTTCCTCCCCAAGAGAGGAGCCTTAGCCAATGGAGAAAATAGAGGCTTTGCTCTGTAGCTCCTGTGCAATTGAGAAATCCTGGCAAAGCAAGCTGTGACACAGAAAGAACCATAGAGAGGGAGAAGGAAGCATACCTGCTTGTGGGCCTGATAGGAGCCCTCTAGGGGCCTGTTTCAGCCCACGAGCCACAAGTTTGACACTCCTGTTTGGTCTCCCATCCGAATTCTAGCTGACTCTTCGTAGCCTCTAACATCTGATGAGACTGAGCTATCCTGGACCATTCAGGTCTCAGGGCATTATGCAGCTAGGGCCCTCCTTGTTCCTGGAGGTTCCAGGGATTGAACCTGGAACCTTTGGCTTGATAGCAAATAGCAAGCCTTTATTGGCATAAAACAGATTTAGCAGTAAAATAGCAATATAAAATAATATAAAATCCTAGATTATAAAGTACATAGGGAGCTAAAATAGATAAAATAAGTAAAATATATATGAGTCGAGTTTAGCCAAATTAAATAATTAAAAGATAAAATGTGGTCATTCCAGAACCATCCTCTGTCGTATTTCCATGGCCTGTTGGAGAAATCTAGCCACCATTAAAGTTACCTCAGCGCAAGTGTCATTTAAAAGTTTGTGGACTTTGCCTGAATCAGCACAGCCCAACATATCTGCTAAGATATCTTTCAAGTATATACAACGAATATCATCATAAAGAGGACAGTTCAGTAGTACATGGGAAATAGTTTCAATACACTTGGAATTACAAAGACCGTGTCTATTAGAGTACTCAATCCTGTTAAATCTACCAAATAGGATAGCAGATGGTAATGCATTACATCTCGTTAACGAGAATGCACGCTGTTGCTGTGGAGCTTGCAGAGAGGAGAAATACGACGCTAATATCCCTACTGAAAGAGGAAGTTCAAAATTCAGCGGGGAGCAGGACTTGTTGGCCAGGCTATATAACGTTTGCATTTCAATATCTAGAATTTTGAGCTTAAGTTGCAAAAAAGCTGCTTTTAAGGATAGCATAAGAAGTGAATCTAAATCAATGCCCATAGATTTTATTTTCCTCTCAATAAATACTAGCCAATTTGACAAATTAGATTCTGAGAGCAGTTGATATAAAAGGCTCTCTGAGTCTGAGTGGAAATGTAGCCGAAGCCAGTATTTAAATGACATTAGCCATGCTTGTGTTTCCACAAGATTCATCTCTGTTTCTAAACACAAAACTGCATATGGTACGCACTTTGGGAATCCCAGAATTTTCCGTAGGAATTTTGATTGGACACCTTCAATGTTGTTATCCTTTGGCTTGATAAACATGCACCAAATGGCTGAGTGTGGCCTTTCTCCTCTCCAGACAGATTTGGACAACAAATGCCTCAGAGGATGGAGCTTCTACATTCACACCCAATGTACAGAAGAAGGAACTCACTCGGTGTAGCTCTTTTAACCTCGACAGCACAGTGACATGACAAGGCTCCTGCCAAGATTCCCTTTCTTGGGGGTGGGGGGGGGCTTGTCTTCCTTTGCACCTTGTCACCCTCAAAGTGAGTGATTCATCTGTCAAGCTCCAGGTGGCTTTGTATGGAGTCAGGTGCGAAAGTGGGAGTCGAGGGATCCTCTCCTTGGCTGCAGCTTTTAAAAGGAAGTGTCTGTCTCTCATGCCTGTCAAGGCAGCCATTCCCAGATGGGGGCTGTTGATTGATAGATTTAATTAATTAAAGGCTCTTGTGAGCAGGAGGAAGTTCTTGACAAAGGAGATTTGCTGCTGGGTTTCCATACAATTAAATTCTCCTGTGCTGCCTCTTCCCAATTAGCTGCGGGGGGGGGGGGGGGTCTATTCCTCTGCATCTTTGGTTGGGTAATAATTCCAGAGGGCGGGGCAGCCATGTCTGTCTGTTGTAGCAAAAATAAAAGCCAGAAGCAGCTTCAAGATGACTGACGTTTGACACAGGACTGCCATTCTTAGTAGTAGGATTGTGTTTCTTGTGGTAACCATTCAGGGCAGAAGCTGATGGGCAGCACCTTCTGACCGCTGATGAACATTCAAGGGCTTAGCCTTCTGAGTTGTGTATTCATGTATCTCCCTCACCCACCCCCTTTCCCAGCGGTGTTTCCTTACCCATCATCTCCTGCTATTCCTCTCTTCCAGGGGTCATTTTGTAGAAAAATAGGTGGTGGAGCTCGTTGTTGTTGTTCAGTCAAGTCTGACTCTTTACGACTCCATGGACCAAGGCACGCCAGGCCCTCTTGTCTTCCACCATTCTCCGAAGTCTGCTCAAATTTGTGTTAGTTACATCAGTAACCATTCTCCAAAGTCTGCTCAAATTTGTGTTAGTTACATCAGTAACGCTTCCAGCCACCTTCTTCTTTTGCCATCGCCATCAGGGTCGTCTCCAGTAAGTGCTCCCTTCTCATTTGGTGGCCAGAGTATTTGAGCTTCAGATTCAGCATCTGACCTTCCAGGGAACAATCAGGGTTGATTTCCCTTAGGACATCAGAAGCACAAATTGTGCTCGCACACGAAAGCTTATACCCAGGGCCGGCCCTCGACGGTCTGGCACCCTAGGCAAAGCTAACTTCTGGCACCCCCTCCCTGCACTGATAGCATCACCAAGTCATAAGGGGGCGCCCACTTTTGCGTTCCCAGAAGGCCAGAGCCCTAAGCAGTTGGCTAGTTTGCCTAGTGGCAGAGCCAGCCCCACTTATACCATGAATAAAACTTCACTGATCTTAAAGATTCCAGTGCTGGACTCAAACTTTGTTCTACTTGAGTGAGTGACGATATACACTATTTTTGAGATTATGGGACCTTTCTTGTCTAGGTGGTGACAACTTTCATCTAGGGCAGAGTAAAAGTTTTGTGAGCAGAACAGGGTGGGGCAAGCTGGTCTGGAGAAACATCTTTCACTGCCCCCTCCGGGAATCTGCAGTTTGTGCTGAATTTTGGCTCGAGAGGAGAGACGGAGGAATGCTCACCCGATGGAAACTCCAGCTCACTTGCTCCTGGGAGTCCTGACAGAACGCAGCTGTTGTTCCAGGGACGTGCTGAGCGCATGTTCAAATTAGCAGAGAGAGAGGTGGGGAAAAGGGCTGGCACAGTTGCCAACAGGCCTGGAGGGAAATGTTCTGTGCCTGTAAGAGAGGCCTTATTGTGTGGAAATGGGTAGTTGAAGCTCTTCATGGCATGGAGGTAAATATTGACTGGTAAATTATATCCCATTAAGTCTCTATTCAAGGAGCCCTGTGGCACAGAGTGGTAAGCAGCAGTACTGCAGTCCAAGCTCATGACTCGAGTTCAGTTCCGGCAGAAGCTGGGTTCAGGTATCCGGCTCAAGGTTGACTCAGCCTTCCATCCTTCCGAGGTCAGTAAAATGAGTACCCAGCTTGCTGGGGGGAAAGTGTAAATGACTGGGGAAGGCAATAGCAAACCACCCCTTAAAAAGTCTGCGTCATGATGCGACATCACCCCAGAGTCGGAAACGACTGGTACTTTCACGGGGCTGCCTTTACCTTTTCTAAAGCCTCTATTAAAGGGATAGAACCACTTTTTTCTCCAGGCAGTTGGCAAACTTAGGTGTTAGCATGAGCGTTAGTTCAAAGTGTAAAGTTTTGCACATCTGGATTTTTGCACAAACTGGGTTTCTTCAACTTGCGGGCCTCCTGCAGCCCACCAGACGCTTCATACATTGTTGTGTGGGCCTGGGTGAGACAGGGCCTGCCCGTGGCCCTTGCACTAGACCCAGAATCCTTGAATGAGCACCCACCCACAGCCTGGAGGCAACTCCATCTCCTGGCTTCCCTTCTTCTCCCCACAGAGGTAGCTGAATCGCCAGGGCCGTGTGGAGGCTTCCTGCCTGAGTAGCTGCTTCCACCTCTGTGGTAATCCTGGCTGTGCTCCAGCAACTGGGATGAAGTCATAGCTATATATATATTTGTCTATCTGGCTGGTATGTGTTTTTCTGACGCTGTGTCTCATCCCAGGGCTGGTTCCACACCCCAAGGCCAGAGCTGCAGTCCAGGTTTATGGGTGTGAGGAAGAGGGACTCCTGGCTCCTCTAGTCTGTTTCCAGGTAGCATCACATGCTTAGACCCAGATGGGTAGCCGTGTTTGTCTGAAGCAGTAGAGCAAAGTTTGAGTCCAGCCCACAAAACAATGTATGAAGGTCAATCCAGCATTTGGTGGGCTGCAGGAGACCCACAAGTTGAAGAAACCCAGTTTGTGCAAAAATCCAGATGTGCAAGGTATGAGCTTTAGTGTGTATGCACATTTCCTCAGATAAATTGAAACGGAAGAAAACTGTTCAAACTTATAGACAGAGGCTGAACAGCAAATTAGCTTATAACATGATGAAGGTATTTTAAGGTATGCAGAGGCAAAACAGGAATAATAAGTTTAAATGTACAGGGTCAACAGCTGTATGGATTTAATTAAGGGGGAACAACAGTAAAACAATAAATATGTCAAAATAGGAGATAAATGTGTAAGAGAATCCTTTCTAATTGTGGGAAGTTAACTGAGATTCCTTTGCTATGCCCCTTTCATCTCCTCTCAAGCACAAAGGTAACAAACAGCATTTTTCTCTTTTGTTGGGATAGACTGCAGTGTTATGTAGGGAAATATATTTCAGTTTTCATACCAATATATTGTTCTTTATGGAATGTTGTCAGAAAAATCTATTCACCCAGTTTGGTGTAGTGGTTAAGTGTGCGGACTCTTATCTAGGAGAACCGGGTTTGATTCCCCACTCCTCCACTTGCACCTGCTGGCATGGCCTTGGGTCAGCCAGAGCTATCGCAAGAGTTGTCCTTGAAAGGGCAGCTGCTGTGAGAGCCCTCTCCAGCCCCACCCACCTCACAGGGTGTCTGTTGTGGGGGAGGAAGGTAAAGGAGATTGTGAGCCGCTCTGAGACTCTTGGGAGTGGAGGGCGGGATATAAATCCAATATCTTCTTCTTCTTCTTTGGCTGGCTCAGCTTTTCTAGCAACTGATTAGTAGGGTGACCACCATCACACCATAGGCACAGCTTCATCTCTTCATACACAGAGGCACTGAGAAATACCCTCAGATGTGGGAGAGGAGGTTTATGCATGATAGGTAAATGGACATTCCATGATCAGATCCCTTTGCCAGTAGCCAGCAGGGACCTGGCAACGTGTTGGTCTGAGCAGGTCAGAGACAATTTTACTATTAGATATAGTGACTGTAAACAATAGTCACCCTCCATTTTAATGACACAAGCAGCTAAACCAGGCCACCCACCTACCATTTCACACATTACACTGAATTTGCAGTGGCCAGGATGTGTGAATGGGACGCTGGTAGGGGTTTCTATGCAAGGACTCCCCATGGACACAGAAAAACATGCATGCAAATTAGCCAAAAGGGAAAAAAAGCTTTCTTGCTCAATAACCTAGGAAGGTCATGTTCCAGGAAATATGGACTGTTAAGAGTAGGGTTGCCAACTCCATGTTGGGAAATTCATGGAAATCCTGGGGAAGGCAGGGCTTGGGAAGATGAGAGATCTCAGCAGGATATAATGCCCTTCAAAGCAGTCATTTTCTCCACGTGATCTAAGCTCTGTCTGGAGATGCTGGAATTTGGGCCCCACCTGAAAATTAGAAAGACAGAGAGAACACAGAATGCAAAGCAACCAACAACATACAAAAACCATGACTACTAATACTTCCACTAGAAATCCATACATTCAGCATTCATAGAAAATTCATATGTAATTCATGTATAATCATATCAAGACACTCATTGTATAAGAAACTGGTTTCTAAATACGTACAATGATTTTACAAAATTCCATCAAATATCAAAACTCCAAAATATAAGTCTTCTCTCCAGTCTCTTCATATAACTTTGGAGGAACTGAATAACTATTTGTCTTAAGGAGACCAAGGCCGATTTTTCCTGAAGGGACTGGAGAGAAGATTTATATTTTGGAGTTATGATATTTGATGGAATTTTGTAAAATTATTGTATGTATTTGTATGTATTTGAAAATATGCAGCAGTGTCTTGATGTGATTATACATGAATTACAGATGAATTTTCTAAGAATTTTGGATGTACGGATCTCACCTGAAAATTGATAATCCTAGTTGAGAGTGAGTTAAAGGGAAACCAAAAGGGAGGAAAAAAATTAGTCATTCAAGTATGAGAGCTAACAGAATCCTGGGAGATGGAGACTTAGGGGGTCAGTTGGGATTTCCAAACTGTACAGAAGCACTCTGCTTCTGAATACAAGAGCCTACAAACAAAGAAGAAGGGAAAGTCATCATCTTTCCAGAGAGCCTGTTTGATGTAGTGGTTAAGAGTGGTGGGTTCTAATCTGGAAAGCCAGGTTTGATTCCCCACTCCTCCTGCACATGAAGCCCACTGGGTGACCTTGGCTCAGTCACAGTTTTCTCAGAGCTCTTTCAGCCCCACCTACCTCAAGGGTATATTTTGTGGGGAGAGGAAGGGAAGGTGATTGTAAGCCACTCTGAGACTCCTTCAGGTAGTGAAAAGCAGGGTTTTAAAAAACTTTGTCTTTGGTCTGAGGCAGGAAAGTAATTCTACCTACTTGAAGCCTCTGGAATTCAGCCACCCTCCCAGAATGAGCCAGAATTTCCACCTTTGGTTGAACTAAATGATGACCTTGTGAGACGCAATGTTCCTCAATAATATTTCTGAGGACACATAAACGACTTATTCATGATTACTTTCAGACACAAAAGAGCTCTTATTCTGGCTCCAAGGGCTCCTTCCGTGAGGAAGGAACAAGCTCACAAGACGCAGAGGCAGGGCTGCGGTTGCTGCAGGGGAAATGTAACTTAGCAGACCGTGAAAATAGGTGTGTTTGTGTGAGAGGGAGAGTGTTGCTTTGTGTATGGGTAAAACTTAACATTTATGGTATGGCAGATAAGTAAATGTTAACATGTGGCTGAAATTTTTGCCTCACTGTTAATCTGTTGATCAGACTAGGGTTGCCAAGTCCAATTCAAGAAATATCTGGGGACTTTGGGGGTGGAGCCAGGAGACTTTGGGGGTGGAGCCAGGAGACATTGGGGGCAGAGCCAGGAGCAAGGCTGTGTCAAGCATAACTGAACTCCAAAGGGAGTTCTGGCCATCACATTTAAAGGGACAGCACACCTTTTAAAACGCCTTCTTTCCATAGAAAATAATGACGGATAGGGGCACCTTCTTTTGGGGCTCATAGAATTCGACCCCCTGGTCCAATCCTTTTGAAACTTGGGGGGTATTTTGGGGAGAGGCACTAGATGCTATACTGAAAATTTGGTGCCTCTACCTCAAAAAAGAGCCCCCCCAGAGCCCCGATACCCGCAGATCAATTCCCCATCATTTCCTATGGGAATCATTGGTGGAGGTGCATAATGGCTGTGGGGGTGGGGCTTCCCCCGCCGGCCAGCTGGCTGGGGGAGGGGGGAAGCCTGTAAAATCGGGGGATCCCCCGCTGGGACCTGGGGATTGGGAAGCCTAGATCAGACACTGATAGCAAATTTGCCAGGGTGGGGAGGGGATTCAGTAACTGACAGCCCTTAGGCTGAATCTGAAGCATTAACGGTTTTGTTGCTAGGACCATTTGTGATTGTGCATAGCATGAGGGCCCCTAGCCCCACCAGTTATGTCCAAAAGTAGCCTGACTAGGCCAAGGATTGTCAACTCCACGTTCCTGGAGATTTGGAGGAGGGAGGACTGAGGAAGGCAGGGTTTGGGGAGCAGAGTGACCACAACGGGGTTTCTGGCCCTGCCGTGGGGATCTTACTGAACTTTGAACATGGGTTAACTTATAGCACTGAGGGGTAGGGTTGACAGATCTGTGTTGGAGATTTTGAGGGTAGAGCTGGGAGAGGGTGGGGTTTGGGGAGGGGAGAGGCCTCAGCATGGTCCAATGTGATAGAATCCAAAGCAGCCATTTTATCCAGGGGAGCTGATCTCTGCCAGCTGGAAATCAGTTGTAAAAGCAGATCTCCAGGCCCCACCTGGAGGCTGGCAACCCTATGGGAGCTAGGGGAGAGAAAAGAAATATGCAGACTTGAGGTTCCTCCAAGGCTCATTCACAAGCAGGGCTTTTTTTTTTTTTTTGCAAGAACCTACAGCAACGCAGTTCCGGCTGGCTTGGTATCAGGGTGTGTGGTCTAATACACAAATGCGTTCCTGCTGAAAATGCCCTGTTTGAAACAATAATGGTGTCAGGGGGTGTAGCCTGATATGCAAATGAGTTCCTGCTGGGCTTTTTTCCTACAAAAAGCACTGTTCACAAGTATATGTACAGTTGCCAACCTCCAGGTGGGACCTGAAGATCTTCTGGCATTGCGGATGATCTTCAGACAACTGTCATGTTTCCCCAAGAAAATGGCTGCTCTGAAGGGTGGATTCTGCTGGCATTCACCCCTTGCTGAGTTCCTTCCCAGCCCAAACCCTGCCCTTCCCAGGCTCCACCCCCAAATCTCCAGAAATTTCCCAAACTTTAAGTGGCAGCTTTAAGTAGTATCTGATCTTTACTGATATGTGTATATTATTTTGCATACTTTTGGCAGTTGCTGAAGAGGTTTCTCTGTATAGCATACCCATGGTAACATAACATACAAATAAAGAGTAACCTGGGATGTGTCACATTTCCTGTTCTGTAATTTATCCTTTTGTCTGAAAAAAAGCACTGAATGGGGGGAGAGGAGTGCTTTGGGTTTCTGTTATCTGCTAGACCAACCTAAGGGGTTTTGAGCTCTGAGATGAGGGCAGTTCCTTTGCAATACGGATGGATGCAAAATATCCTGAAAAGGCTGGGTTTTTGTTCTCTCTCTCCTTCCTTCCTTTTCCTTAGGCAATCTTGCCTCTGGCTCTGGCTCCTGTCTTTCATGAGTTCGGCCAATAAATCTTACTAAAGAGCATGGCTTCCTGGAGAGGTGGGGTGAGGGGCGGCTGGATGAACTGGCTATGAGCTAAGAGGGTGGTTCCCTCCCATTGTAGGATGAGTCACTCCAGACCCATTACCCAGATAGTTAATAATGATTTGTGGAAAAGAGGGGGGCGGGGAGTACTTTATGATTTGGAATGCCTGGACTTTATGACTGGACTAAGGGAGCCACCCCAGTTAGGAGTTCACGCCCTTGACTCCAAGGGCCAATGAGTAAGTGGACAAAAGGCAGATTTTGTGGTGGACTATCAGCCTCTCTTTCTACTGCACTACCTCTATCTTGAAGGCTGCTGCCATTCTGGGAAAAGATTCTGGACTGGATAGAGCATCGCTGGATCTTGCAAGGGACTTCATATATTTCAGGATGCCAGCCTCCAGGTGGGATCTGGGGATCCTTTGGACTTGCAGCTTATCTCCAGTCTACAGAGATCACTTCCTCTGGAGAAAATGGCTGCTTTTGAGGGTGGATTTGATGGCATTGTACCCAGCTGAGGTCCCTATCCTCCCCAGGCTCCAACCCCAAATCTCCAGGAGTTTTCCAACCTGGATCTGGCAATCCTACCCCACAACCCCCACCGGTGGCCAGCGAGGGACCTGGCAAGTGTACATTCCTAAACAAGAATGCTGATTAGATAACACCCTGACTAATGATGAGGTCATAATACACTTTCTTGTTTGGTAAATGTAAGGTATGTTGTTGAGCCATAGTGGATTTGAGTTTGAAAACACCAAAAGCTGAAATCAGCCCAATGTCAGGCGATGGAGACTCAAGGCAGTAGTCACTGAAACAATGTATACTTTATTGGAAACTCATAGCTGGATACAAAAGTTGAGACTAATACCTGGGAATGGGTGTCTCTTAGTCTTATGGAATCTACATCAAAGTGATATCTAAACAAAACCATTATTCTCAAAACAACAGGGAGTGAAGGTGCAAACTTTCACACGAGAGCTTCCGCTTATCTCTTTGCCTCTGGGAAGATGCTGGCCGACCGCGGTATCTACTAACGGTCGCATTCCTTTGCTCTTTTTACAACCTAATCAAAGTTAACACTTCAAACGTCCTCTCTTTGATATGCATGCTAGCTACAGTATAACAAAAGGTTGTGGGTTAGTATGGAGAGTCCATTTGGTTAGTATTTTATAATTTCAGCATGATAGAGTTACAGAGCCTGACACCCAACCCTTAATTAGGAGTTAACAGAGAGAGAGACAGACAGACAGACAGAGAGACTTTAGGTTATTGACACAATGTCCAGTGTAACTGGTAAATTTGCACGATGGCCAAACTAAAAAATTAACTGTCCTTTTTAAATAGAAAAGGCGGTGGTGGGGAGGGTGTTTTAATCCTGGCCCTGTCCACTGCTTTCTTCACTTCAAGGAACCCCATGTACTCTTCCAGTAGAACTCCAAATGCATATTTGCCTACATTTGGAACTATGTCTGTATGATGAGTCCACCTATGGGAGCAGTGCACTTTGGAGCAGGGAAACACCTTGGGAGTGATTTGTAGTACTAGTTCCTCTTCCACTTCTCCAGTTTGAATGGCCTTCCAGAAGTGGCTTTTCATGTTTGAAAAGTGCTCTTAGGGTGATATGTCATGATAGGGTTGTCAGCCTCTAGGTGGTGTCTAGAGATCTCCTGGGATTACAATTGATATCCATACTACAGAGTTCAGTTCCCCTGGAGAAAATGGCCACTTTGGAAGGTGGACTCTGCGGCATTACAACCCAATGAAGTCCCTCCCCTCCCCAAACCCAAGGCTTTTTCTGTAGGATGGATTCATTTGCATATTAGGTCACACACCCCTGATGTAGCCAATGTAGCTCTTGGAGGACTGGCTACATCAGGGATGTGTAGTCTAATATGTAAAGGAGTTCCTGCTACAAAAAAAGCCCTGCCCAAACCCTACCTTTCACAGGTTCCACCCCAACACGGTATTTCCCAGCTTGGAACTGGTAACCATATTCATGCACCTTTCTATATGTGTGCATTCAGGACTTTCTTTGCAGAAAAAGCCCAGTAGGAACTCGTTTGCATATTAGGCCACACCCCCTGACATCACCATTGCTTCACATAGGGCTTTTTGTAAAAGAAAGCTCAGTGGGACCTCATTTGCATATTAGGTCACACCCCCTGGCACCAAGCCAGCTGGAACTGCATTCCCGTATGTTCCTGCTCAAAAAAAGCCCTATGTGCATTAAATAATTATCATATCCTGTTCAACACACATGCACAGCTTAGTGTGATTTAAGCCCTGTATTGATCCAGGTTTCATTTGTCAACTAAACATGTGCTGGCTTTTTTTCTATAAATGGATGTATGCACATACATGCAGGATGTACATATGTTCATTGCAACCTGTGAAGAGAGCTAATACACATGCATGTAGGAACCAGCCCTTCACAAGCCTTTGACCACACACAGAGGCTTAATTGTGTAGGCATCTTTCAACACCATGCCAAGCCAGAGCTGTGTGTGCTGCCAAGTCACAGCTGATTTATGGTGATCCTATAAGGTTTTAAAGGCAAGAGATGTTCAAACAGTGTTTGCCAATGCCTGCCTCTGCAGCACAGTCCTGCTGTTCCAAGGAGGTCTCCCTCCCATCAAAGTACTAACCAGGGCTCGCCCTGCTTAGCTTCCCAGATCTTAATAAGATTGGGCTAACCTGGGCCATCGCGGTCAGGGCAAGAACTGTGGTGGCTGCACTCAAATCCAGACCCAGAATGTATGTTCTTCATCCTACAGCTGCTGTGTGAAGTAATGCTGAAAGCTTGAACAAAAACACTGGAATCAGGACTTGGCACATATCAGGAGCTGAAGCCTGAACTAGAGCTGATATTGGCAAGGATTCTGCTTTGTTTGGCCCATGGGGAGGACAGACGGCCAGGCTCCTAGCCTTTGGAGTAGGGTTGGCCAATTCAAAGCCTTTGTACTTTCTGCCAGTTGTAAGAGTTGATCTTGTCAAGTCCGTATGTACCTGAAAGGGATTCAGCAGCCTAAGCACAGTCCCAGATATCTCACTAAGTCCTAGCACCAGGGCTTTGGTTTCAAGGAAGGGGGAGGAGGAGGACTGGATTTATACTGCACCCTTCACTTGGAATCTCAGAGTGGCTTACAGCCACCTTCCCTTCCTCTCCCCACAACAGACACCCTCTGAGGTAGGTGGGACTGAGAGAGTTCTAAGAGAACGGTGACTGACCCAAAGTCACCCAGCTGGCTTCATGTGGAGGAGTGGGGAATCAAACCGGATACTCCAGATTAGAGTCCACCTCTCTTTACCACTACACCACACTGGCTCTCAAGTTCCAGGGGCAGGAGGCCTCCTTACATTGGTCATTGAGGAACATGGGGGTGGGGGAGGCCATTGTGACATTCTTCTTGCACGCTTCCTAAAGGCAGCTGGTTGGCCTTTTTGTGAACAGAATTCTGGGTATGTGGGCCTCTGGTCTGATTCAGGGGTGGCCACACTTGCTTAATGTAAGGGCCACAAAGAGTAAACGTGAGATGTTTGAGAGCCACAATACATGAACAAATACTACACACACGTTTTTATTTGAAACTGGACTCAGTGGTACAGTTACCTTATGTGCTTACGTGCAGCTACCTTACATGATTTAACTTTGATTATTGAAACGAAATAAATAAGAATTAGCCAATAGGAAGTAGACACACTAACTGGGTTTAAAATAGGGTATACTGGAAAATGCTACTACAGCCAAAAAATTCTTTTCTATATTTTACTTATGTGCTGTAATCCTTAAAAATATTCTACCACTTTTCTCCCTCGGCTCTTGCGCACTCTTTGCCCACTCTAGGTCTCTGGGCGACCTCTGGGATGGAGGAGAAGGGCTTGCAAGCCTGCCTATTTCCCTCTCCTTTCCTGCTTCAGACATGGTGGAAATAGTTGCCTACCTGTGGGTCAGCACTCAGAGGCTGACTAAGGTCCCAAGAGTAAGCCTCAACCTCCAGGAGCCACACAGTACATGTGGCTTCCGAGCTGCCGTTTGGCCACCCTGATCCATAGGGTTTCCAGCTCTGGGTTGGGAAATACCTGGAGAATTTGGGGGTGGAGCTTGGAGAAGGTGGAGAGTTGGGGAGGGGTCAAACACCACAGAGTCCACCTTCCAAAGCAGCCATTTTCTCCAGGGGAACTGATCTGGGCTGTCTGGAAATCAGTAGCAATAACCAGAGATCTTCAGGTGCCACCTGGAGGCTGGCAACTCTACGCATCCAGCAGGACTCTTCTGATGTTCTTGAACCTTGGAGTCCGTTCTTGACATGAAGCAGCATTGGATTGGGCTAACTCTGGCCTCATTCTGTGAACAAGATCTTTCAGTTGACCTCCTGTCCTTCTTGTTTGCTTGTTTTTTGAAACCTGGGATATTTATAGGCAAAGCCTGGCCTCTGCCAGTGAGCTAGGGCCCGCTCTCTACAGCTCTGGAGTTGTAGTTTGAGTGTGATGGGCAGATCTGAATGCAATCAGTTCAGCATTACAAATAGTGCTGGTGGACTGCTTCTGGACCTCAGGTGGCCAACAGGCTTTCCATGGCAGGGGAGAGACTTTTGTGCACGTCATCTAATAGTGTTAGCTGATCATTTCATCCTCTTGATATCGGAATCATAGAGTTGGAAGGGACCCCCAGGATCATCTAGTCCAACCCACTGCACAATGCAGGAAAACCACAAACACCTCCCCCTAAGTTCAAAGGATTTCAGGAAGAGCAGAACAAATGGAAAGAATCCATCTACCCATCACTTTCCTAGAGGTGTGGTTTTAAAAACAATGTCTTGATTGGCACGGGACTAGGAACTATGTGCTTGGGGAGGAGAGACATGAAGCCCTAGATACGGCGGAAACAGTGTTCCCTCTAAACTGAGTTAGTGTGAACTAACTCACAGTTTTTTAGCCTCCAGCTCACACATTTTTGCCTTAGCTCAGGAAAAATGGCCCCAGAACAAACTAATTTATGGAGGAGCTCACAACTTTAATGCCAGTCATTCACAAAATAGAATTTTTGCTCATAAGATGTCACAGCTTAGAGGGAACATTGGGTGGAAGTTGCAGCCAACTCCTGGCTACCCTGCAGAGTTTTCAAGACAAGAGATGAACAGAAGTGGCTTGTCATTGCCTACCTCTGTGTAGCAGCCCTGGAGTTCCTTTGAGGTCTCCCATCCAAGTGCCCTAGACAGATACAGATATACAAACTTTATGACAGTTCCACTAAATGTATTTGTTTGCCATCTTGGCTTCAGGGCACCACACTGATATTATGAGTTCCTTCCATTTATTAACAATAAGCTCTATTGACCTGAGGTCTTGAGCCAAATAACACAGTACATTTAAAAGACGGACTACGTCAGAAACGTTTACAAATAAAAAGTTAAAAGCATATAACTAATACAATAGCATTAAAAGATATAAAACCCTCCAAGTTGTCACATTATAGTGTAGCAATGGAGCACCTCATGGGTATATCATAAGAGACAAGCAGCTCACATCAGCCAGCAGAAAAGGAACTGCCAGGGGTTCGGTGGCAAGATTCTGTTTGCTCAGATCCTAAGTTCATTGTCATTATAGGTTGGATCCTGGCAGGGCTCTCTCTCTCTTTTTAAATCAGGAATGCACAGGAGCGCAGTTCCAGCTGGCTTAGTATTGAGGGGTGTGGCCTAATATGCAAAAGAGCCCCTGCTGGGCTTTTCCTACAAAAAAGCTCTGTATGAAGCAATGGTGATGTCAGGATGTTGCGGCCTAATATGCAGTGAGTTCCTGCATAAAACAATGGTGGTCAGGGGGTGTGGTCTAATATTCAAATGACTTCCTGCTGGGCTTTTCCCACAAAAAAAGTCCTGGATCCTGCCAGCTTTTCAGATGTCAGATCAAGGACAGGGGGTACCATTTTACTACTAAAAAGGGGTTGGTACTGCTGAGAACAAGAGTTATGCAAGATGAGGCATAGAAGGGATGGAGTGATCCAGTTGAAATATGGCTGCCAACCTCCAGGTGGGACCTGGAGTTCTCCTGGAATTACAACTGATCTCCCAATTAGAGAGATCAGTTCCCTTGGAGAAAATGACAGCTTTGGAGGGCAAACTCTATGGCCCACCATAGGTTCTAGGTGAAATCCCTCTCCAAACTCCTCCTCCCTTTACAAGCACTGCCCCCAAATCTCCAGGAATTTCCCAGGGCAGAGCAGGAAACCCCTAGCTATGATCTTACTATACTATATTGTGTTTTAGGGCTTTGTATAAAGCTTTTGCTTCTGTTCTGCAGAGGATGAGACTCCTCCTCAGACTTTCATCCATCCATCCATCATGGTTGAATTCACAAGTGAAGCTCTTCTCCAGCCTTTTTCTCCCGTAGTATTACAAAGCACACTTATGAAAAACAGAAAGGCAGCGCTAAATGCACTTGAACCGGGTGTCAAAATCGATTTATGGCCAGGCAAGAGGAAGGCTGATTTACAGTCACATCTCAACCTTCCTGCACTTCACAAAGCGTGTGTGATTTCGGCAAGATGTATTCCTTGCATGACTGTGTCCACCCATCTGCAGCCCCTGTGCTGGAAAATTGTGGCAGTAGCGCCATCTGGTGCTCAGTGTGTTGCAAACACCGACTTTGAATTCTGGCGCCTGCGTTCCTTGAGGTATCAGGGAGGGGAGACAGTAACCAAGAGCTGCTCTGTCTGGCCTGACTCCAGCTCAGCTGCAGCTCTTCTTAGGAAGGCATGGTTGTCATTGAAGCCGTCACACAGAGGTTGAGAAGAAGCTGGGCACTCCTCCTTTACCCCTTAGACCTAATGTTTGAGAATTATTGGGTATGTTGGATTTTGACTAAGAGAGTCGTTTTAGGCAGGGCATGGAAACAAAATCCTAAAAAAAATGTTTAAAAGTTCATGAGGGGCACCTCTGCGTGTTTCTCTTTAATTCCCCTCTTGAGAGTTTTGGCTCCTCTTTTTCCAGGGAAACCCCACCCCTGGTTTTAGGGAAGCAATTTTAGCTGGAACACAGAATAAAATATGTACAAACAAGCTGTGTGGAGGGAGGCCAGACAAACTCCCCATGTTATCCACATTTTGGATGGTTGAATGTGGGGTATAAAGCCGTTGACTCCTCCCTCCAAAGCAGCCATTTTGAGGGGAACAGATCTCTGTCATCTGGAGAGCAGTTGTAATTCCAGATCTCCTGATTCCACTTGGAGGCTAGCAATCCTTTTGGGCAGAGTAGGCAACTGAGGCCATTGGCTGGATTCAGCCCCCCCCCCAAGTAAACAAATTTATCTGGTCCTGTCCTGGAGGCTTTATCAAATGGTTATCAAGGTTTAACCTGGAGGTTGGCAAGCCTAGATCAAAGGGACAGCTAGAAAGACCAGTTTAAAAGCTGGCAAGAGTCTGTCCTGCTGCCCTTTCTTTACATATCTAATTGCTGTCTTCTGGGGTGGGGAGAATCATTTACCACTTATTTATCATAGGCTCTGGCTGTCCATCCTAGGGTTGCCAAGTCTGTGTTGGGAAACGCCTGGAGACTTTGGGGGTGGATCTAGGAGAGGGTGGGGTTTGGGGAGGGGAGGGGCCTCAGCCGGGTACAAGGCTATAAAATCCACCCTCCAAAGCGGCCCTTTTTCTCCAGGGGAGCTGATCTCTGCCAGCTAGAGACCAGCTGTGAAAGTGGGAGATCTCCAGGCCTGGCCTGGTGGCTGGCAACCTTAGTCCACCCCCTTTAGACGCACTCACAGAAGTACATACATAAGTGTCATCAAGTTGCAGCCGATTTATGGTGACCTCAGCAAGGGGTTTTCAAGGCAAACGAGCAGCAGCGTTGGTCTGCTGTCACCTTCCTTTGCAGAGTCTTCCTCAAGTACCACCTTCCAAGTACCACCTTTGCTTGGCTTCCAAGATCTGGTGAGACTGGGCTATTACCAGGCTGCCTTCCCTCCCCAGGGAAAGTGTATGCGCAATACATAGCCTCTCCTTCCCGGTGTAGTGAACGCCGCGTGGTCACTGTCCGGCTATGCCTGGCAGATGGTCACTGCAATGGCCTCTCCTGCATTACTGCATCCGTGGCAACACCTTCTCGCTGGTCCCCCCCGTTTCTCACAGAGTTTGCCACGTCATGGTGCGACCGAATGTCCGGCGGTATAACCGGATGGGCAGGCTGGGCTCACCAACCTCGTCAGCCAAGAGAAGGAAAACTCTAACATCAAACCCGGGCAGATAGAGCTCGTTAATGTAACACCTACCACCTGGAGGACTCGCTGCCGGCGTCCCGGCTTACTGGGCCATGGCAGATGACCCCAAGGTGAAAGGGTGGAGCCAGTACTGCGCACACTGTGCCTCACCTAAAAATTCCTCTGCGCAGGCCTGAAGGGCATATCCACATCCACAACCCACAACACACCAAGTCCTGCAGCGATGGGCAAGGGACGAAACGGCAGGTGGAAGATGCCACTGGAAGCCGCAGTCCCGATCCTGCATGTAGGCGGTTCAGGGTACTGGTCGCCTGATGCTGACCCGGAGACGAAAGCATCTTTCGGCAGCACCCTGAATGACCAAGCAGCCTTATCTAGGGACAGCACTGCTTGCTCCACATGGAGAGGGGCCTAGAAAAGGTGGCCTAAACAAAGCTCATCTCCCCCACCCCAGTTGGCTAGCCGCGGTCAACGGGCATCCTTACTTGCGGTCAAAAAATAACAACAAAGAAAAGGCATGCACCTGCCTCACAAAGTGTGCAAAGACTTAAGCTTGCGTGTTGGAACATCAGAACCATGCTTGACGCAGTAGACAGTGGTTGCCCTGAACGACGCTCTGCTCTAGTTGCCCACGAACTTCTCAGGTTGAATATTGACATAGCAGCTCTCAGTGAGGTCCGTTTCCCTGAGGAAGGTAGTCTTCAAGAACATGGTGCTGGCTATACCCTCTACTGGTCGGGTAAGTCAAAGGCTGAGAGCCGCCTTTCTGGCGTTGGCTTCATGGTCAGGAACTCCATTGCCTCCAAACTCAAAAACCTGCCAACAGGTCACTCAGATCGCATCATGTCCATGCGCCTCCCACTTCAAAACAAGCAGCATGCAACACTCTTCAGTGTGTATGCCCCAACTCTTCAAGCAGATCCTGCAGAAAAGAACAAGTTCTATGCTGATCTACGCAACCTCGTACGGAAGACCCCTACAGAGGACAAGGTGATCATCCTTGGCGACTTCAATGCCAGAGTAGGTAAAGACTCGGAAGCCTGGAAAGGAGTACTTGGCAAACACGGCATTGGCAACTGCAATGATAACGGGCGCCTCCTGCTAGAATTCTGCACGGAGCACCAGCTCACCATCACCAACACTATCTTTCAGCAGAAGAACAGCCTGAAGACAACCTGGATGCACCCACGGTCCAAGCACTGGTACCTTATCGACTACATTCTGGTGCGCCAGAGAGACCTTCGAGACGTCTTACACACCCGAGTAATGCCCAGTGCGGAATGTCATATGGATCATCGTCTTGTACGCTGCAATCTCTGTCTTCACTTTAAACCCACACCCAGGAGAGGAGGTATTCCTCGAAGGAAGCTTCAGGTTGTCAGCCTTCAGTCAGCTGAAGTTAAAGCTGCCTTCCAGGCAAAACTCCAGTCAAGAATTGAGGACCCCAGTTGCCCCACAGACCCTTCTCCAGAAGCACTCTGGGAACACCTAAAAACTACCATCCTGTTGACCTCTGAAGAAGTCCTCGGGTTCTCCACAAGGAAAAACAAGGACTGGTTTGACGAGAACAATCAAGAGATCCAAGAATTACTAGCGAAAAAGAGATCTGCCTACCAAGCATATCTTGCTCAGCCCTCCTGTCCTGGGAAAAAAGCAATATTTCGCGCTGCATGTAGCAACCTCCAGCGCAAGCTTCGAGACATTCAGAATGAGTGGTGGACCAAGCTTGCAGAGAGAACCCAGCTGTATGCAGACACTGGTGATTTAAGAGGGTTCTATGAAGCTCTGAAGGCAGTATATGGCCCATCATATCAGGCTCAGAGTCCCTTGCGTAGTGCAGACGGCCAAGTGCTCCTCACAGACAAGGCATCCATACTGAACCGGTGGTCGGAGTATTTTCAGGCTCTCTTCAGTGCCAACCGCGTAGTTCAAGATTCAGCAATCCACCTCACCCCACCTCAACCAGTGAAAACAGAGTTGGATGAGATCCCCACCCTAGAAGAGACTGTTAAAGCCATCAAGCAACTGAAAAGTGGCAAGGCAGCGGGAGTTGATGGAATCCCACCAGAGATCTGGAAGCATGGGGGCACAGTACTACATAGCACACTTCACAAAGTACTTGTCACCTGCTGGGAACAAGGCAAACTACCACAGGACTTTCGCGATGCAATCATCATCACTCTATACAAGAACAAAGGAGAAAAGTCAGACTGCTCCAACTACCGGGGGATAACTCTGCTCTCCATCACAGGCAAAATCCTTGCCAGAATACTCCTGAACAGACTGGTGCCCACCATTGCAGAAGAACTCCTCCCAGAGAGGCAGTGCGGCTTCAGAGCTAACAGGAGTACCACCGACATGGTATTTGTTCTCAGGCAGCTCCAAGAGAAATGCAGGGAACAGAACAAGGGTCTATATGTGACTTTTGTCGACCTTACCAAAGCTTTTGATACCGTTAGCAGGAAAGGCCTGTGGCAAATCTTGGAACGTTTAGGATGTCCCCCGAGGTTCCTCAGCATGATCATCCAGCTACATGAAAACCAGCGAGGCCAAGTCAGACACTGCAACGACCTCTCGGAGCCCTTCCCAATAGGCACAGGTGTAAAGCAAGGCTGCGTTCTCGCGCCAACTCTCTTTACGATCTTCTTTAGCATGATGCTTCAAAGAGCCGCAGTAGATCTAGATGATGACGATGGTGTCTACATCCGCTATCGCACCGATGGCAACCTGAGGCGACTAAAGGCTCACTCCAAGACAATGGAAAAACTCATCCGAGAGCTACTATTTGCTGATGATGCTGCACTCGTCTCCCACTCGGTATCAGCTCTGCAGCATATGACGTCCTGCTTTGCAGAGGCTGCCAAGCTATTCGGCCTAGAAGTTAGTCTGAAGAAGACAGAAGTTCTCCACCAGCCTGCACCCCAGGAAAATTATCACCCTCCCTGCATCACTGTGGGTGAATCAGTACTGAAGACAGTCCAGCAGTTCAGCTACCTGGGGTGCATCATCTCCTCAGATGCCAAGATTGACGAGATCGACAACAGGCTGGCAAAGGCAAACCGTGCCTTTGGCCGACTGCACAAAAGAGTGTGGAGCAACAAGCACCTGAAAAAAGGCACAAAGATCAATGTTTACAAAGCAGTTGTGATGACAACCCTCATCTACGGCTCCGAATTGTGGGTTTTATACCGTCATCACCTGCGACTCCTTGAGCGCTTTCATCAGCGTTGCCTTCGCACCATCCTCAACATCCACTGGAGTGACTTTGTGACCAACACTGAAGTCCTCAAGAGGGCGGAGGTTACAAGCATCGAAGCAGTGCTGTTGAAGACGCAGCTGCGCTGGGCAGGGCATATTTCTAGGATGGAAAACCACCGCCTTCCAAAGATTGCTCTGTATGGCGAACTTTCCACCGGCCATCGAACTAGAGGGGCACCAAAGAAGAGGTACAAGGACTCCTTGAAGAAATCTCTTGGCACCTGTCGCATCAACCATCACCAGTGGTCTGACCTAGCCTCAGATCGCAAAGCATGGAGGCACACCATCCACCAGGCTGTCTCTTCCTTTGAGAACGCACGCATAGCTGGTCTTGAGGACAAAAGGAGATTGAGGAAGAATCGCACTGCTACAGCACCAACCCCAAATCAGACTTTTCCCTGCAGCCACTGTGGCCGGATCTGCCTGTCCCGCATTGGTCTTGTCAGCCACCAGCGAGCCTGCAGCAGACGTGGACTACTGCACCCTTCTTAAATCTTCGTTCGCGAAGGCAAGCCGAGAGAGAGAGTCCCTCCCCATTCACAGTAACTGGACTCCAAACACACAATATGATTCACAAGTCAGTGTATCATAGAAACTTGCAACATTGTGCAACACAAATTGAACCCATTCCCCAGATTCAACCATCCTTTCAAACAAGCTGCCCAGAAGCTGCAGCTTTATAAAGAAGCTAGGGACCTCAAATGGCAAATTGTTGCAAACCTTGTAATGCTACAATTACCAGGGATTTTTGGGGTGGTGGTGGTGGTGGTCTGAGAGTTAATTTTTTTGTAAAAGTCTGCCCACTCTGCAACACCTTCCCATGTTCCAGATCTGTTGCTCTAGTGTGCAACTGGGAAATACCAACAGTGTCTTGGGGAAATGCATCTGGGACTCCTGTAGGGAAAGCAATCAACTGGTAATGCAGATAACCCAGTTCAAGTTGCATGGATCAATATGTTGGAGCATCTCACATATATTAGACATTTCAGAAATTAGCAGATAGAACCCATGTTAAGATGCTTGTGGAACCCCTGTGAAACATAGCATTCATCTGTGTTGTGCATGTATAGCTATATGCTCCAGCATGCCTTATTAGCTAAATGATATCCCTGCATGGTGTCTTGGCTACAGTGTCTGGGGGCACTATTTTGGAATAGATCTTGACTTGGTATTGTTTAGCATGCTTAGCCACTGCCCATCAGCTATATGTAACTCTGTTCACTGTACCCCATTCCATTGTCTGATGAAGTGTGCATGCACATGAAAGCTTACATTCTGAATAAAACTTTGTTGGTCTTAAAGGTGCTACCAGACTCCCAACTTTGTTCTGTTATTAATAGGGTTGTCAACCTCCAGGCTGATCTCCAGATGACCTGCTGAGATTCCTCCTCACCTCAAACCCCACCCTCACCAGACTCCACCCCCAAAAATCTCCAGGTATTTCCCCACCCAGACCTGAGTTTAAAACAATAACGCCCACCATCTGAGTTTTCTTGTTCTGTCTTCACAGCACTTTGAAATGGCAGCTTTGCTTTTTGGCAAAACACTTCATACCGACACTACTTCTGACAGTTTCTCGGCAGCTTTGCACAGCTTTATGCATCAATATACTTTCAGGCAGCAGCTGTTGCTGCTGTCATCTCAAGGACTCAGGAGTGAGCTAGGCTCAAAGAGGCAAGCCTTGATTGCATCCGTCTATGTTTTGCTCTGGATCTTCCAGACAATTCTTGAGAATAAACAGTTCCTAATGAAGTCACAGATGGTTTGGGCTGTTCTCACAATGCAGTAGAACCCTGGGGGCGTTTTTGCATATGATGCTGAACGTGCTTCTGAGTCTATTGCTATTGGTACACACATATGAATGGTGATAATGCAGGAAAGAGAGGCATTTTAAAAATGTACATGTGCACGCAAGCCAATTTTGGATTTTGACCAGCCTTGCCTCTCAGAGGTCTAGAGTGACTACTGAGCTACTTCCAGCTGTTGAAGCTCCTGTCCGTAATATTTTTTAAAAATGGCAACCACGGTTGCCAGCCTCCTGGTGGGGCCTGGAGATCGCCCACTTTTACAACTGATCTTCAGCTGGCAGAGATCAGCTCCCCTGGAGAAAAGGGCTGCTTTGAAAGGTAGACTCTGTGGCATTGTACCATGCTGAAGCCCCTCCCCTCCCCAAATCCCGCCTTCTCCTGGATCCACCCTCAAAATCTCCAGGTATTTTCCAACACAGATCTGGCAACCCTAATGACAACACATGATCCACAAACTGTGAAAGGCTGAAAAATTACAGCATGTCTAAATCTGAGACTCTTTTTGAGACATAGGCCAAATGGGCTCCTTCTCTGCCCCACCGCCTTTGACTGGCCTTAATACAGATAAATCTACAAAAAGTGCTAATCTATAACAATTTTTGCTGGCCGCTTTGGCCATGGATTTCCATTAATCATTTAAAGGTAGGTCTCCTGCCAGGTCTCCTGGTGGCAATTCTTACTTTCCAGGGGACCAGTTTAAATGGCCACATACAAGCCTGTTATGTTTCCATGACAGAGAAAAGCAAAGTGAAAAAAGCAGAGTTAATCCCATGAGCTGCAACTCTTCCCCCTTTCAGAAGTGATTAACTCTGAGCTGAGCCGGGTTGCCTTTTTGCTTGCATGTGGTTAGAGTAAACTTTTCTAGTGATGTTGAAAAGACGTTTCGTCACCTGAGCTTTCCCAGTGAAAATGGAGGGTAGCCGTTTGTCCAGGGGTCACTCACCTTGGCTGGTCAGAAGTTGAACTGCCACAAAGTTTGGGGAAATGTACAGCATGCTCTTGGGCAAGAGACTCCTCTCCTCACCCTCCCTCTATTCCACATCAACATCACAGTCTGTTCTTTTACTGGAGTCTCATCAATCATTAATGGACCCAAGGGCACAAGGGAAAGGACAGCAGCAAGAAGGGTCGCATCAGCCATCATGTGACCATCCATTGATAAATGAAAGGTCTGCTCTCCTTCACCTAGGTCTTTTGCATGCTGTTGCACTCATCATATGCTATGCCATTCTATCTATCATCAAGGCTACTTGCTTGCCTGTGAGCCCCATCCCTTCCCCTGTTGTCTGAGTTTCTCGAGGTGTCATGGGAATGTCTGTAAGCATTCTGACTATGGAATGTCCATAAGCATTCCAGCTTCTGGGAGATGGGGAGCATCAAAAATAGTACAGCTGTTGTTGTAGAAATGGAAAGGCCATATGCCTTGGAAAAGCCATTGCACCCACTGGGTTTATCCTTCTGGGCTGATGCATGGCATATGTTGCCTTGGGAGGAACTGGCATTTTGGTGGATCTTGCTGGGGAGCAGGCACTCTTTATGTGATCTTTTGTGGATATCTATAGAGAGAATATTAATATTCTGCATAAGCTAGGGAGGTATGGCAGTGGGTGCACAGTAGGTTTGTTAGAAGCTTAAGGATATACAGTTATACTTTCTGCCCTTCTAATCTATAGTTCAGGGGTGGCTGAACTGTGGCTCGGGAGCCACATGTGGCTCTTTCACACATATTGTGTGGCCTCAAAGCCCTCACTGCCCCATTGGGCAGCTTGGAGAAGGCATTTGTCTTTTTAAATCACTTTTCCAAGCCAAGCCAGCTGGTGGTTTGGAGAATGCATTTAAAGTTAAAGTTGCTTTCTTTCCACCTCTCTCTTCCTCCTCCATCTATCTGTCCTTCCTTCCTTCCTGTCTTACAGTTCTCAGACATCTGACTTTACATGACTGGCCACCCCTTTACATCAGTTTGGCCACCCCTGCTATAGCCAGTCACCAGGAATGGGTGGGGTGCGGGCTCTTCCTTTAACCTGCCCTCCAACCTTGATGTTTTGTAATTCCAGGTCTGTTAAAAATCTGTGGTCTATGATACTGAAGAAATCTTTCTTGTCCAGTAACATTGCCTTGACTGAATTGCATCCAGCACAATTATTTAGATTAATGAGCGAGCTGACAGCTCTAAGGAGTGAGTCTCTAAATGCTAGTTATTTAGTATTTAGCCATGAGGTTTTTGCATGATTCTGTGTTAAACAAAATCTCTCAGATCTGTACTGATTTAGACACTGAGTTAATTGGTACCCAGGCATTAGAGGTATCTGGAGGACCATCTTGTCACAGTTGTTTGGTCTGGTTTCCCTGACTCATGTTGACAAGGTTCTCTGGAATGTGAAGGCCACTGCTTGTAAACTAGATCCATATTCTTTGGGGCCTGCAAAATTCTGCAAAAAGGAGGGGGTTCCCCTTGATTCAGGTGATTAAGAATGATTCTCCAAGGGAAGAGGTTGCCAGTTCCCTGCTGGGAAATTCCGGAAGATTTTGGGGACGGGGTGGTGGTGGTGGTGATGGAACCTGTTGAGGATAAAATCTGGGGAGTGAAGGAAGCTCAGCAGAGGGGTGTGATGCCATTGAGTCCACTCTCTAAAGTAGCCATTTTCTTCAGGGAAGCTGATCTCTGTTGTCTCAAGATCAGTTGTTATTTTGGGAGATCTCCAGGCCCCACCTGGAAGCTGACAACCCCTAGAAGAGGTTTTTGCAAAGCCCCCATAAAAGGTGAGATATGAGACCTTTACTCAAGAATGTGTCTTTAGCTAAGCTGCTTTTTGCCAGTTATAGATGTGTCTTGAACCCTCTCTTTTGGGGAAGGATTACTGAACCCAGAGACAGACTGGGAATAGAAACATGGCCCTGGAAAAATCCTCCACAGCGGCCCAAGGTCAAAGGGTGGAACCTAGCAGCCAACTAGTGTCTTGGAGAATGCATTTAAAGTTGCTTTCTTTCCACCTCTCCCTCCTTCTCCCCATCTCTTTCCTTCCTTCCTTGCGGCTCTCAAATATCTGACATTCATGTCTTGTAGTAACTCTCAAACATCTGATGTTTATTCTATGTGGCTCTTACATTAAGCAAGTTTGGCAACCCTTGTCCTAGCCCAACACTTGAACTACTATGCTATAGTGAAATAGAACCAGGATAAGCACAGTGACCATCACAACAGAAACAATCGGTGATCGTATTGGAGTTTTGCATAGCGATGGTCACAGACTATACTGCTTGCATTTCTTTTACGTCCACTATTTACACTTTTAAAATTACCTTATTTTAATATTTTTATCCTGTTTTTAGCCCTAACTTGGATGGCCCAGGCTGGGCTGATCTTGTCAGAAGCTAAGAAGTGTCAGCCCTTGTTAGTGCTTGAATGGAACACCACCAAGAATTGCTGTGCAAAGGCAGGCAATAAAAAACCACCTCTGTTCCTCTTTTGTTTTGAAAACCCCTTGGGGTCAGCAGAAGATGGCTGCCAGTTGACAGCATTTGCCACTGCCACAATCCTGGTTCTCTCCTCCAAGGAACTCCAAAACAGCTCAGTCACAACAAGAAAGGATTTGACATATGAAAACAAGGATTTTATATGGTCTTATATTACAGTACCATCCATTAAAGTAGGGGTCCCCCACCTTTTCAATCTGTGAACATCTCTGGAATTCTGACATAGAATGCGTGCAACCAAATGGCTGCCACAAGAGGCAGAGCCAACCACAAAATGGCTGCTGCTGACCTTCAGTCACACAGTGAAGAACTCTGTGCTGTGATGGCAGCTACTGCCATAGCAATGTTTTTAAAAGTCTGCACAGCCAATCAAATCTCCAGTGGCCAATCAGAAGCCTTGCTGGGCAGGAGCAACGAGGACCACGCTGAGGACCCCTGCATTTAAGAATATCATTCATTTGATTGGATTTCAGCAGCTTTTTTATTGGTGAAAAAGGAATGATGCATACACACTGAGCACTCAAGAGGCTGGGCACAATTTAAGCCTCCTTCCCAGTTAGAAATAGAACTTTTCCTTTCCTGTCAGCTCTCTGAACTTCTGTGCTGGCTGCAGTTGCTCAATGTTGAAAGCAAGCACTCTGCACATGTTCAGACAGCCTTTGAATATGTGCAGGGTGCTTTTCTGTCACTATGGTCATTCTACTTTCAAAGAGGTCAGATAAAGCATTGTTGGTCTGGATTAATTCCAACCCCCTCCCCCCCAGTGAATAACATGCAGTGTTTTTGAATTTTGACCTTTGCAAGAGTCTCCTCTCCTGATGAAAAATCCCCTATAATTCCAAACACTGCATAATGTGCTTACAAAAATGGATCCAGTTGAAAAGCATCTCCTTTTCTGTTTGTTACATTTTAATAAGGAAAATTACAGCATGAGATTGGGGAAAGGGAGGAATTGGAGGGAAGAAGGTGGCTTGTGAATCCTGTCAAATCTTTCTACTGCAATTCTCCACAGTAAAGGACTGGACATAATGGATGATGAGAGAGGTCAGAGATTCCAGCCTGTCTCTCAGATAAAGAAAAGTGTAACTAATTAGGACAAACAACAACCTAATGAGGAAGAAGCGGTCTGAAACATACAGAAAATGAATGGACATCAGTAGAAGGGCACAGTGTATAGCAGGGTTCTCCCGAAATGATGCCCCATGGTCACCGTCCCTGCCACCTGCCGTGCTTTTAGAAAGCAGGTGGGGCCAAGTGGGGCTTTCTCCCAGCAAGGCTTCTGATTGGCCACTGAAGATTTGATTGACTGCATTTATATTTTAAAAAGTTTGTTTGGCAGCAGCTGACATCATTAGGGTTGCCAAATCTTACCTTGGCTCCAGCAGGGGATTAATCTCCCATTCCATAGAGGTACCATAGAGTTATAACCTGAATGCTAGAGTGTCCCCAGTGTGATGTGCCCAGCACAACGACATCACTTCTGGGTGATGTTATTGTGCCGGGCACGCTGTGCACGATGGAGCTCTTTGGAGGCAGGAATCCCCCTGGCAGCCCACTCTGTTCTGGTGGCCTGGGCCCTCCAAATCGCAGGAAACCCACCCCTGGTGGAAGCTTGGCAACCCTAAACACCATAGCATAAGGATCTTCAGTGTGTGACTTAAGGTAAGCTGTGGCAGCCATTTTGTGTCTGGCTCCACCTCTTGCATTAGCCATTTTGTGGCTGTGCCCATCAGGCTGCATCAGAATTCCAAATGTGCCTGCAGGATTAGTTGGCAGACCCCTCATGTGTAGTATATGATGAAGACAGAACTAAGTTTTCCTTAGCAAAACAAGCGTTTCCCATAAACCTTCCCAGAAATGAAATCAGAAGCTGTGTTATGTACACTAACTTCTGTTGAATTGCTTCCCTAGTGTTTGTAATACAGAAGTGCACCAAAATAAAACTTTCCAATCCTTTCTGAGGAACAAACAACCTGAAACAAGATCAGGGGCCCACCAGGGGATTTCCCGATGAGGTCAACAGCCAATCCACCTCTGGTAGTAGCAGAACAACTCCAGATATATGCGTGGATGAGACATCTTGCCCTTACACCTACTCAGTCTGGTTTTAGGCCTAGGTTTGGGACAGAGATAGCTTTGACTTGTGGATGATCTTGGCCTTCAGACAGACAAAGAGAACACATCTTTGTAGCTGTTGTCGTGAGCTCTGTCAGCAGCCCTTGGTGGAGTGGAATATGCAGTACTGCTGAGGCACCTGGAAGTTGAGGTGGGTCTGGGTTAGGGTTGTGAACCTCCAGGTGGTGGCTGGAAATCTCTTGAAACTACAACTGATCAGGCAGGGATCAGTTTACCTTGAGCAAATGGCCGCTTTGGAAGGTAGACTTTATGGCATTGTGCCCCACTGATGTCCCTCCCATTCCCAAACATTCCCCCCCCCCAAAAAAAAAATCTCCAGGTATTTCCCATTTCTGAGCTGGCAACCCTAGTGGGTGGAGCAGTGCTAAGATGGTTCTGGTCTTTTCTGGACTGCTTGCAAAAGGTTACAGGGGAAGATGCTGAATCATCTTCTTGGGAGCTGATGTGTGCTGATCATACCCAGCAAAATATTATCTCAATAAGCCACTTGTTTCAGCCGTCTCTGTCCTGGCTAGCATCTGAGTCTAGTGATCAAGTATCTGAAGAACAATAGAGTGAAGCTGAATCCAGATAAGGTGGAGGGTATGCTGGCTGAAAGGGCTGCCACTCTAAATGGAATAATGTTTCTTACCATCCATGCTATGCAACTTTTGTTGAAGGACTTTGTATTAAGAGCTTGGGAATCTTTCTGGATCCTAGTGGAGAAATGGAGACAGCGAAAATGTCCCCCCCTCCCCCAGCAGCATCTAGTTACAAAGCTGGCTTCCTGTATGTAGAGATGCCTGATCTAGCCACATTGATCCACACTTCAGTAACTTTACAGCTGAATTACTATAACACAGTCTAGATGGAGCTGCCCTTGAAGACTATCTAGAAATTGTAGCTGGTGCAAAATGCGGCAGCCTATTTGTTATCTAGGGATGGTAAGATCACTCCTATTCTGAAGTCTGTTCATGGGCTGCTGATTAGTTTGCAGGTTAGGTGTTGGTGCTTAACTGGAAGGCTTTGCATGACCTAGGAACCACTTACTTGAAGCACTGTGACTCTCTTGAAGCACCACGGAAACAGCTGTTTCAAAGAGCTTTTGTTTCTCTTGGTCAGCTTAACTAGCATCTCTATTATACTGCAGTGTTTTTCTTCTACTGTAGTGTGTGGTTCTGTTGACTTGCTTCTGGGGCTCTCTGTACTTCACCTTCTTATAATTTTCCTGCCCTCTGTCTGTCTGGGTGGCATATTTTATCAATATAAAAGTATTTATATCTTGCTTTTTGACCTATCATCGGATCCACAAAGTAGCATCTTTTTGGCAAGTCACATCTGATTCATGGTGACCCTGGTGGGGATTTTAAGACAAGAGATGCTCAGAGGTCATTGGTCATTTCCTGCCTCTGCTTAGCAACCCTGGGATTCTTTGGTGGACTCCTATCCAACAACTGACTGAGGCTGACCGTGACAAAATCAGCTTAGCCTGGGCTATCCCGGTCAGTGTACAAAGTAGTGTACTCAAAACTAACATATAAAGTATAGAGACTGATCTATGGATGGCAAGGGCAGTAGAAGAGTGGTAGGTTCTTATTGGTAACAACCTCCAGGCAGGGCCTGGAGCTCCAGATGACAGGGCTCAGTTTTCCTGGAGAAAATGGTTGCTCTGGAGGCTGCACTTAGACCCTGTTGAGGTCCCTGCCCTCTCCAGGCTCCACCCCCCAAATCTCCAAGAATTCCCCAGTCAGGAGTTGGCATCCCTACGATTTGACAGTATTCTAGTAGTGTTGACAGTTCTAGTTCAGTCCCCATGTCCCTCAGTAATTTTTAATACAATTCCTTCAGCAAGGAGAACTGGAGATAAACGACAACATCACCAAGAAAGGATGAGCACCATTAGTTCTGATAGGAACGAGACTGACTCTGGAATGAAACACAAGATAACTATAGGGACGCCTCTAGAGTTATTTATGGTTTGGGCACCCTAGACACACCCCAAAAAGGCTATTTCTAAATGAGCAGGTCCCCACACCTCCTACTCGCTGAGTCACTTGTCCCCGTCTAGAGCTGCCAGTTCTGGGTTGGGAAATACCTGGAGATTTGGGGGGGGGGGGGAGGTAGAGCCTGAGGAAGGTGGGTTTGGGGTGGGACTTCAATAGGGTATAATGCCATAGAATCCATCTCCCACAGCAGCCATTTTCTCCTGGTGAACTGATCTCTGTCACCTGGCGATAAGTTCTTATTCCAAGAGATCTCCAGGCTGCACCTGGAAGGTGGCAACTCTATCCCCATCCTGTGGCTGCTGGGAACATGGATGGAGTGGGGATGTGCAGACTTACAATGTGAAAGGGTGAGCCGCAGAGTGAGTATTTGCAAACATTATCTCCAGGATGGGGAATTGCTTGTTCGGGGGAGGCTGTTTTTGGTAGCATCTCCATGGCAACTGCAGTGTGTGCTCCAGCCCTGTGGTTTGACATTTGGCAGGCAAGAAGAAGAAGAAAAAAAATGCTTTCCTCGTCACTGGAGACCTTCACCTCTTTCTCACACAAGGATATCTATATACAAACAATGCTAGGAATTTTTCCAGAATAAAGGTCTTTACTGCCTGAAGCGCCTTCTGCTCTAATAGGATTCTTTCATATTTTCTGAAAATGTGACAGTGACCATAAGTGTTCCCTCTAAGCTGAGTTAGCGTGAGCTGGCTCACAGATTTTTAGCCTCCAGCTCACACATGTTTGGCTTAGCTCAGGAAGGATGACCCCAGAGTACACTGATTGATACAGTAGCTCACAACTTTAATGCCAGTAGCTCACAAAGCAGAATTTCTGTTCACAAGACTCTGCAGCTTAGAGGGAACATTGGTGACCACAAAGATTACCATCCCCCTTATTGTGTAACATTTTGTGATTTTTTGCTTAATTTTATCTATTGTATGTCTTTAAAAACTTAAAATGAGACATGACATGTAAACCTAAAAGAGCTTCCATGTTCGGATGAAGTTTACCTGTGAACCTAGACCTTTGGTCAGTCACTGGGATTCATCTTAAGTGGCAATGTGCTCACCCCCACCCTCTCCTATGATGGTGTGCACAGACCACCCCTCTCTCCTGGTCTCACTCTACTTGTTTCCCTTGCCGTTTTTTTGATCCTTCACAGTTGCCAATTCTGGGTTGGAAAATTCCAGAACACTGGGTACAGAGTCTTGGGAGGGCAGAATTTGAGGAGGGAGCTCAGCAGAGATGTGATGCCATAGAGTCTGCTCTAATAAGGTAGACTGACAAATGGTAGAAGATTGGGGGGCAGGCATAAGGGGCTGCAATGTGTGTAAGCTATATCACTTCTGGGAAGAGCCACTGGAAGTGATGTAAAGTAGCTCTAGGAATCACCAGAAACTTTATGGTTACCACAGAGGAGAGCCTCCAGCTGAAATTCACTCGGCTTACCAAAATTTCTTTTGCCTCCTGCAAAATAACTGTTGTCCCATCAGGTGTTGTTGAGTCTACTTTGGAATTTCATTTTAGGAGAAATTAGGTGGCAAGTCATGCTGAGATCAGTAGGTGACAGGCATCCGAAGGGAGTGATGGTGGGACTCTGTAGGGCACATCACCCTTCCATTCTTCTTTTGTACACATTTATGGGCACACAGATAATATCAAGATGATCTGGCAATCCTAAACAGGGTGAGTTATAACCTCCCTGCCTCAATTTCCTATCTGCGAAACAGGAATATGAATCTAAATGTCAAGATGTGATGATAAAAGAGTCTCTAAAGGGAGATTTTGCATTCACAATAATATACTTCTGGCAAAGATTTAGTCCAGCTCAAAACACACCGGGGATCTATTGAACTGCACCAGTTTTCAACAGCCAGCTTCTTCAGTTGTGGTGCCCGTATTTACTACTACTTTGCAAGACTGGCTGTGTGAAAATGCCCTCAGCAGAACTCCAAAATCTCTTCCCAGCTGGCTCCCTTTGTTCCTTCCATTTAACATCTGAAGCAGTTCCTCCATTTTGCTGCCTTCCCTGGGAAGGAAGATTGCCCAGTAGCCTGGTGAAAAATGTCCTGTCCCTTTAATAAAAGCTTAACATGAGGAAATGGGCAGTTGAAGCTTTTCATGGCATGAAGGAAAATAACATCACCTGGTAAATAACATCCCATTTAGTCTCTGTTAAGGGATGTGGCATTTTTTGTTCAGACCAGTTGGCAATCCTGCTGGGGAAGCATGTTGCCTAGGAACCAGCAGGAAGTGTCTGGGGAGCACTTGGTAAGGGATGGGAAACTGTTCAGCAGTTCCATCTTCCTTTGCACTCTGCTGGCTTGCAACCAGCAGGAAGGGGGGGCAGGGAGAGCAGGGAATGATATTGTACCAGTACGGAATACCTGGAAATGTTGTAACATTGTTGGAATGATGCTCTAGGATTTGGACAAAAGTCTACCCTAGAGCATCATGCCAATGTCACACCAGCAGTGTGACATCACTTTAGGGTTGCTGGGTCTGTGTTGGAAAGTATCTGGAGACTTTGGGGGTGGATCTGGGAGAAAGCGGGGTTTGGGGAGGGACCTCACCATGATGCAAGGCTATAGAGTCCACCCTTTAAAGCAGCCATTTTCTCCAGGGAAGCTGATCTCTGCCAGCTGGAGATCAGTTGTAAAAGCAGATCTTCATCCCCCCCTCCCCCTGGACACTGGCAACCCTACATCATTTCTTGGTGTTTGCCAGAAGTGCTGTTGCACTGTTGGTGCCACACTACTTACAAATATTCCCTTGCCAGAGAAAAGAGTGGTCTCACTAGCTGTTTTCCATCCAGTTGTTCCTGAGAGCTTAAATGGTCACACAGACTTGACTTCATTCATTCTTGGCCTGGACTCATCACCCTCTACCCTGAACTCACAAAATGGCTGCCCCAAATGCAGAGCTATGGAAGGAGAGGGGAAGTAGCATTGCCAGCCTCAAGGTGGAGCTTGGAGATCTCCTGTTTTCACAACTGATCTCCAGCTGGCAGAGCTCAATTCCTCTGGGAAAAAATGGCTGCTTTGAAGGATGGACTCTATGGCATTGTACTTAGCTGCCCGCCCAACAACTTGTAAATTGGACCCATGCCCTTCCTGGCTTATTAAATCTTGCCAAGGGGATCTCAGATATCCTGTACGGGACATCATAAACAGATCCCTGATGGAAGGGCTTTTCCCAGCGCAGCTTAAAGAGGCTGTGGTCCGCCCCCTCCTAAAAAAACCATCTTTAGACCCGGCCCAATTGGCACATTATAGGCCGGTCTCAAATTTGCCCTTCCTGGGCAAACTTATTGAGAGGGCAGTGGCGAGGCAGCTACAGACTTTCCTGGAGGACGCTTCCATCCTTGACCCACTCCAGTCCGGCTTCCGCCCAGGTCACGGGATGGAGACGGTGTTGGTTGCCCTGGTAGATGACCTTCAACGGCATCTGGATCGGGGTGGCTCGGCAGTGCTGATGCTGTTGGACCTATCGGCGGCGTTCGATACGGTCGACCATCGGTTACTGACTTGCCGCCTCACCGACGCGGGGATTCAGGGGCTGGCCTTGCAGTGGCTTTCCTCTTTCCTTGAAGGTCGGGGACAAAGGGTCGCGATTGGGGGGGAGCTATCCCGGAGGCACACACTTAATTGTGGAGTGCCCCAGGGAGCGGTTCTCTCCCCGATGTTATTTAACATCTATATGCGACCTCTTGCCCAGATTGCCCGAAGGTATCGGCTGGGGTGTCACCAGTAGGCTGATGACACCCAGCTCTATCTACTCATGGACGGCCGACCGGTCTGCCCCCCAGAAAATCTAGATCGGGCATTGCAGGCCGTGGCTGAGTGGCTCAGACTGAGTGGACTGAGACTGAATCCTGCGAAGACAGAGGTCCTCTGTTTGGGCCGTCGTGGACCAGGGGGGGGGGGGGAAATCCCCCTGCCGGCTTTTGACGGTGCGCCGCTGACGGCGGCGGACAGGGTCAAGAGCCTGGGGGTGCTATTGGAGCCATCCCTAAAGATGGAGGCTCAGATAGCAACCACTGCCAAGTCCGCGTTTTTTCATCTTAGACGGGCAAGGCAGTTGGCCCCCTTCCTGGACCGCGACGACCTAGCAACAGTGATCCATGCCACGGTCACCTCGAGGTTGGATTACTGCAATGCCCTCTACATGGGGCTGCCCCTGTGCCGGACCCAGAAATTGCAGCTGGTGCAGAATGCCGCGGCCCGGCTGTTATTGGGCCTCCCAAGGTGGGGGCACATTCGGCCGGGTCTTCGGGCTCTGCACTGGCTTCCAATAACATACCGAGTCCGGTACAAGGTGCTGGTCATTACCTTTAAAGCCCTATATGGCCTGGGACCTGCCTACCTGAAGGACCGTCTCTCCCCACACGTTCTCCAGAGAGTACTGAGGTCTGGGACTCAAAACCTTCTCACCATCCCTGGGCCCAAGGAAGTCCATCTCAAGACAACCAGAGACAGGGCCTTTTCTACAATGGCCCCCACATGGTGGAACCAGCTGCCGGAAGAGGTGAGGGCCCTGCGGGATCTTACTCAGTTCCGCAGGGCCTGTAAGACAACCCTCTTCTGGTTAGCCTACGCCGACTAGATAAATGTAGCTTATCAGATTTTAGTGAAATATACTGTATAGTTTTAATATTAAGATTTTAAGGTTTTTAGGTTTTTTAAATGTTTTGACTTTTAAATGTATTAACTTTGTACCTTGTTTATTTTTTTGTCGTTTGCTGTGAGCCGCCCTGAGCCACTTTGTGGGAAGGGCGGGATATAAGTTATAGAATAAATAAAATAAATAAATGCTGAGGCCCAAGGCCGGCCCTGCCATTAGGCAAACTAGGCAATTGCCTAGGGCGCCTGCCTTCTGGGTGCACTGAATTGGGCGCCCCGCCGTGTGAGTGGGTGACGTTATCACTGTAGAGAGGTGCCAGAAGTTAACCTTGTCTAGGGTGCCAGATAGTCTGGGCCAGCCCTGCTGAGGCCCTTCTCCTCCGCAAACCCCGCCCTCTCTCAGATCCACCCCCAAAGTCTCCAGGTATTTGCCAACACAGACCTAGCAACCCTAAGGGGAAGACAGGAGGGTAAATTAATTTGTTGAAAATATTTACAACACACAATATATTATTACAACAAATAATAAATTAACATGTTGCTCTGGCCTAATTTTACCTACTCTCCCCAGAACTGTTGTCATTAGAGGGGGAATTATTAAACATGGTGAAGGGGAAAACTTCCCTTCTTTAGGGTCTCACTGTTGTGTGGGTTTTAAATATCATAGGAACCTTTCTAGAAAAAGTAGCAACCCTAAGACTACTGCTATTACACCAGAGAAGACTCTTTGGCTTCCCTATAAGTTGTATAGCAAGCACAAGATCACACCACTATGTATCGAGTATGGTTTGTTATTTTCAGATGGATTTGTGTGAGTGTCGGGCGGTATCTGCTTTATACCTATTCTCTTGTAAAGCATATTTCTTAACTGTGGGTCTTTGCATAAGGATTCCACTCCCTTGATAGTGGTACATTGACACTAAGCTTTGAACCTGCCCAGTATTAAGACTGACTCTGCTTGCTTGCTGTAGCATTATTGTTACTTTACGATGTGCCAATAAAGGTTGTCTGTCTGTCTGTCACTTTACATTCCGTTGTTTGCTTGGTTTAAATGTCTCTCTTTTCTCATTTTCCTGAGCATAAACCTTTTTTGCATTTGTGCAGGGAACACTTATTACTATTATTACTATTATTTGCATTCAGACATCATGACAAATCATGGTTTGTGTAATAAACCCTGGTTTTGTCTAGTAGAAGTCTGTAATAAAGGTTCTGCGGTTTCTGCACAAACCTTGGTTTGTCTGCTTCTTCCTCTTTGTCTCCCAACAGGGAGAGCATGTTCTCTAGGCTGCAGTCTTTATGGTAAGGCAGCTGTGAGGGACAGTGCTTTTAAGAAACTGTAGTTTGGGTTCTCAGCTGTCTCTTCAGTCCACAGTTAGGACAAAGGGTGGCTAACAAAGCAACTACAAAACCTAGTTTGTAATCCTAATCTGATGTCTATTGTACTGTCTGTATACACGTGTTACAATGAACTAGAGCTTCATCAAATGATGTATGAATGCTGGGATGTGTGAATACGGCCTAAGTATCAAGATTGTTGGAATTATACAGTGGCTGCAAGGCCAAACGGTGTGCTGGGAATTCCTCATTCAAGTCTATCTGTCCTCATTAACTAACCCATCATTGGTTTTTCTCAGGCTCAGTCTGGCCACCGCATGTAACAGATAAATAATCATTGAGACCTACTATACAGGCTTTTCTTGGGGATGACTAAGATGAATGTTTGTGAAGTCCACCGAATGGTTGACGTACACTGTATAAATACTGAGCATTATTTAGTGTTGTGGACTTTGAATGAAGCTGCTTCAATGTTTAGAAAGCCCTCTGGTGAAATCCCTGTGGTGCTGATTTATCAATCCAGCCATGCAGCCTGAGGAAGAAGGATAAACAAGGCCCCAAGATGGGGAGAGAAAGCAGATGATTTATGGGGCTAGGAGAACTGAAAGGGATTTGTGTGTAGTGAACTATAATAGCAAGCTACTAAGCTGTCCCAGAGAATGCAGAAATAGAAAACTGAGATTCATAAACTAGATAGATTGGGTTTCTTGTGAATTCTTTCCAGATCAGAATAGTCAAGTGTTTCAACGTTGGGCAGAGTAAGGACACCTGGAACTGGATTTCTCTGTGGCCACAGGAATGGAGCAAGCTTTTTCATGTCCATGCTTTTCAGATCTAGGGTACCTGAGTGGGCCCAAGAAACTGAGCTTGAAAGCCTATAGATTCCTCCTCTGTTGAGAGAAATGAACCTCTCTGGATTCATGCACACTTAGGAAGCAGAAACACAGATGCAGAGATGGAATGTCTGTGTCCACTGGCACTGACTGGTGTATGGTTTCATGTTATTTATTTACTTCATTTCCTTTCTCTGAAGGGTGATCCAAAGTGGCTTATTTTGCTCTCCTCTTATCTATTTTTTTCCCTTACAGTATTCCTGTGAGGTAGGTTAGGCTGAGAGTGTGTGACTTCTTTCCACACATGCTTCCCTTTCCAAAACACAGACTGTGCTCCAAAGTAGGAAGAAGAGAGTGAAGAAGTGAAAAATCTAGAACTGGACTTACTGGACTAGATATTTGGATTCCTGCATATGTCTCCTCCCCTTCTGTGAAAATAACTTCCTAGTTGTTGGCTATCAGAGCTTTTTTCTTTCTTGCCAAAATCCTCGACCAGATTTCTACTTTAAATGAGGATTGTTATTATTTGCTTATAGCAAATGTTTTTAATGTGTTCTGATATAATTAACTCATTAATTAATTAAAATATATTTAGCCTGCTCTTCTCCAGAATGCATCACTTTATATTTAGCTTAATTGGGAAATGCATAAACAGCTTACTACTTACTGAATATTTTCCAAATAGTTGAGCCCTTAAACTTGTCTTCGGATTCTGTGCCTGTACCATTATTTTTTCTATTTGTATGTTTTGCAGCTACAGCCCCCTCCCCCACTTTTCTTAATTGAGTTGGGAATGTCACTTGTATAATGTGTGTGAGGGGGAATGTTTTTTTTTTAATTACACAATTGCCCTATATTGCAGCTGTACAGTAGCAATTAAGTAAGGGCCTTCCATTTAAATCCCCCTGGTTCAGTGTTGCTCATGACTTTTAGGGTTAGTTCTTTGACTGAAAGGGAACAAAAATGTCTGTGTGTGTGTGTGCGCGCGCGCGGGAGGGGGGGAACCTCATGAAAATGACCAGACTCTTTTGAAATTGATGCAACTGCAAAGCCCCATTTTCCTCATTGCCCAGTACTAGGGGGATTATCAAGCATGCATATTTCTAAATACAATGGTGGGTTCCATTGGAGACCGTTGGTATCCACCCCCTCCCTCCCTTTTTCCCAAAGGTTGGGCAAATCCATCTAGCCCAAGGATGTTTACACTGCAGCCTGGTTGTGAGGTGCCTCTCCTCCACATTCACACAGACAGTTCTTATCAGGTCTGGAAGAAGTGTGAGAAATGGAGATGTTGTTAATAATCGACATTCCTTAGTAGTAAATTAGATACTATGTACTACCTTTGAACCCCTGACTCAAAATGCATCTGTATGTTATCCTTTGAACTAATCCTATATAGTAACAGTATAATCATGTATACGTCATTACTTCGAAGGATTCTGTCCTTGGTAAAGCTTCAGAGTTTCTACAATAAAGCAACTTTTGATTTTACAACAAAAGACTGATTATTGAGAAATATTGATGCTTGACAGGGATTCTCTGCTGTGTTATTGGTCAGTGCAGAAAATGGTGAAGAGGCATATGATCTCATAAAACCCAGTTACAACAAACCCAACCAAGTGGAGCAGGGTGGGTTGCAAGCTCTGTTGGAGAAAATGAAAATGGAACATGAACTCAGGCAAAGGGAAAAAATGCTCTTGAAACTGACCAGAATTTGCAACAGATAAGGCAGCCCTAAAGCCTTTTAAAAACCTGGAGGATGGGCTGCGAGGCCAGAGGGATTGGCTAAGAGGGCTGTTCTCCTTCTCCCAACACACTCCTGCTGGTGTGTGTCCTAAAATAGGTTTGCGTCCTTCCCATCTTTGCAGCAGGAATGTACAATGCAGTATCTTTTAAAAATTACTATCACAGAGATATTTGCAGCAGAGAGCAATTACCTTTGACCGGTGATTTATTTCTAAAGGTTAAAAAACAAACAAGTCCCACTTTGGAGCAGGGCACATGACCCCTTGCCATGATTGTTACTCTTGATTATGATGTCCAGTGGGAAGGGGAAGAAAAGAAGTTTTCTTGGTTGATGATGAAGAGTGCCGGAGAAGGGGGAGGATTCCAAGTGAATATTGCCCTTTGCTATTGGTTGCGGAGCGTCTGAGTGAGCCTGGAGGAGGTGGAGTAGGAGGGCAGCTGGAGCCAGCCTCTCCATGCTGCAGCTTGCTGCTGGGAGAGAGGAAAAGGTGCAGAAAGGATAGTCCCAAGAAGCCTGGGTCATAATTGTTTCTGAAAAAATGTACACCCCTTGGAATGGGGGGGGGGATACACATTTTTTAAAATCAGCCCTCACCACAAAATGGAAGCTTTGTTTCACTTACCGTGAGGCTTCTTTCCCAGTGGTCCTGGAGTGGGTCTGTCTTACCCAACGTTTGTCATGGGGCAGCTTTCATGTATGGACAATTTGCTGAAGATCTATCCAGGTCCCCATAGATCATTATGCTGTGCAGGCCTCAGATTCCGCAGGAGCTCACAAGAGCACAGCTCCTGAACCTTTATCATGGTTCCCCCTCTACCTCCCTCCCTTGTCCTTCGAATAGTAGGTGCAGCTGCATAACAATCCCTGGATTAGGAAAGCGGACAGCCAGACAGACAGCAGGGGCTTTGCCACACCCCCAGCAGCCCTCATTAACCCCTGGAGAAGCCCACACCACCCTTTCTCCACTTATGTGATTTGGGGTGGTGGGTGGCTTGCTGGCCTTTTGACTGGGGGTGGTGGCCCAGGAGAGCCCCAGGCGAGTGAGGTGAGGCCTGCTTGGGCTGGTTGGATCTCTAGCCAGCCCAAGCAGGCCTTGCTCACCCAGGGCTCTCCTTTCTTGCATCAAGTTGCTTTTGGCTGGGGGGGATATGCTAATGAGTTATGCTAATAAGCTCCGCCACCTATTTTTCTTCAAAATGACCCCTGATGCTGTGTTTTTTCACTGCAAGTTTTTTCTTTCTGAGAGCAGGGGTTCTCTGCCCCCCCGCCCCACGTTCTTTTTAGAGCTCCCCTAATGTAGGTCTTTGACTACAGAGTAGTTTGATGTTGGGCAGAGCTTAGAGGAAGGGAGTATGTTTTTTCCTTCCTTGTTTTAAATGGTGAGGATGGCAGGCGAGGCTTGGATACGACTGGGAAGCCAGGGGATAAGCCTCTCCCTTCTAGTATCAATTCTAAGCCGGCCCTGTCCTCAGAGAGGAGGAGCTATGCTCCAGTAGTAAGGACTGACCCACTATCAGGACCACCAGAGAAGCTCCTTGTCTGGCTCAGCATTTTTGAAGAAGGTTCCTTGTGAAGACTTTTGGTGGTAGGGGGAGTCAAATGGCCAGGAGGTGCAGAGAGCACCAGGCTCACCCACTGGGGAGATGGGAATAGGTGAGAGATGGCTATTACCAGGGCTTTTTTTTTTGTAGAAAAAGCCCAGTAGGAACTCATTTGCATTTTAGGCCACACTCCCTAATGTTATCATTGCTTCACACAGGTTTTTTTCCCCCTAGGAAAAGCCCAGCAGGAACTCATTTATATATTAGGCCACACATCCCTGATGCCAAGCCAGCTGGAACTGCATTCTTGGGCATTCCTGCTCAAAAAAAGCCACGGCTATTACACTGGCATTCTATCCCTAAATTGTCTTGGCAGAATAAAAACAAATGGGTACTGGAGATTTAAACTCTTGATTTAGTATTCAAATGCTAGTTTCGTGTGGCTATTTTTTTTTAAACCACCAAAATGGTGGTTATACAGCAATGAAGAAGAGGGATAGCAGAAGGTGGGTGATTGGGTGAAACTTTGATATAATCATTCTGCTCTAAAAATTGCTTCAATTTGGAATCAAACTTTTTAAAAAGTTGCCTCAATAGTGCTCTCAGAGGGAAAAAGCAGACTTAAAGTGAACCAAGCACTAAAGGGGAGGGTTAAATGCAGAAATTCCCTTCCCCACCCCCCCAAAAAAGTCCATGGATGCTGAAAGCAACAGAAAACACAAGTGCATAAGAGGCCTGGGAGAAAAATTTGGCACTGGATAATCTTGCCATATGGAATATATTAAATTACATTTTAATGTATGCCTCCCTTCCCCACCCCCAACTTAAAGAATGGATAATACCAAAGTCTGGGATGAATGTAACTCCCCCCACCCCCACCAAGTCTATGATCCCTGTCTTCCTCCAACACAGTGAATATATCAGCTTGCATTTCATGTAATAAGAGAGTGGGGGGAAACCTGACACTAGAATTTGCAGCTAGGGGGAACAAACTGAACTGAAGTTCTGCATTTCCTCTCTCTTCCCTTTCTAAGAAACAGATTATTCCAAATTGTGACAACTGTTAAATCCCAGTCTGGTTTCCTGTAATGATGCCAACTGTGTAAAACCTTTGAGCACGTGTCACTGAAATAATCCAGCTGTCTTTTCTGCACCTTCAAGATGTCTATCCAGCCAGAAGAAAGAGAAGGTGGACTCTCTTTGCAGCAATGACAGTGATGGAGCATTCAACACGCAGGTATTTCAGATACAACTCTTTTGGGGAACAGGTGGTACTGCAGGTAGGTGGGCTCTGTAAGAAGGGAGAAGAAAAATTAAAATAGCCCCATCTCTCTCTCTCTCTCTCTCTCTCTCTCTCTCTCTATCTATCTATCTATCTATCTATCTATCTATCTATCTATCTATCTATCTATCTATCTATCTATCTGTCTGTCTGTCTGTCTGTCTGTCTGCCTGTCTGTCTGTCTATCTTTCCATCTATCCGTCTGTCTGTCTGTCATCTACCTACCTACCTACTTACCTACCTACCTGAGTCCTTCCCCCTCCTTCGATCAGGGGAAGCGATTAGAATATCTAAGAACAGGACGCCCAAGTTTTCTGGTCCAGTAAATCTTGTAATTCAACTTAATTACTCAAATATATTCTAGTCCTTATGCACATTCTTCTGCTTACAAAACTTTTGGGTTCTTGAAGTACAAAAGAGATTCTTTTGTTTGTATAGAGCTTGCAGCTTGTTTTAATGAGGTGCTGGAGTTTCCCATGAAAAAAATATTGTAAGTGGAGCCCTAATCAGGGATACTGTCCAGTACTAAGCATAAGTGCTGTGTAGGGTACCTTGTAGGTTCTGGGACATATCTCCTGAGACACAGCTGGTGCTATCTACACACCTTTCTGAGAGCATGACACAGTCATTTCCAGATAATTTTTCATCATCTATTAAGGATAACCCAGCATTTTTTGGCTTGTCTATTCATTTATTAATTGTCTCACCATCGTAGCAAGAAGGCAGCTTCAACACGCCATCAAAACACTGGCTTGCAGCTTGAAAGTTACAGGTCTTGTTCTGGCTACGGCAGAAAAACGTGACAGATTCTCCGTGATGGACTTGCTGCTCTGGGATCTCATCAATCCAGAGTTTGCGGCCTTTGTACACCACTCGGCTCCTCCGGGCAAGGATGGGACAGCGGGCTGGATAGGAAATGAAAGAAAAGCCCTGATTTCTGTCCAAGGTGAACTCACTGGCATAAGATGGCAAAGATAAAGAGACAAATGGATTTGGGCAGGGGGAGCTGAGGGACAGGTAAATTCTGGTCATATGCAAAGAGGATGCAGGGAAGGAAGGGAAGTACCTCTGCAGGAGGGTGGCTGAGACCAGCTTCCATTCTTCAAACACATGCCTCTGTTGGGGCCATCTAAGAAGAAGTCCCTCTTGCACAAATAATAGATCACAGTTCCCACTGGGTACTCAGACCTATTCACCATAACCACAGTTCCTTCAGCAATATCCGCAGGCCGTGAGCAGTTAACAGCTAGGAAGAGAGAAAAAGTGGAGTTCTAGCTGGATCCACATGAACATATAAAAATGTTTATTCTAAGAAATGGGTAGTTGGGCAAGCCAACACATGAAAACAATGTGTGGATGGATATATGGATCCCCACTCTCCTATGAAACTCACTAGGACACTTGGTGGAACACACACACACACACTCAGTATAACCTACCTCACAAGGTTGCTATAAGGATAAAATGGAGGAGGGAAAAACCATGTAAGCCATCTTGATGTGCTAGAGAGAGAGATGGATGATGAATGGATGGATGTCCATGTGTTAAGTACAGAGAGGTAAGCTGTGGCTCTATGAGGAATCAAGGATAGGTGAAGGGGGACAACTTGCCCCATCTCCAGAATTTAATAGGGTTTTAGGAGTTTGTGGAATTCCCCGCCCCCTTTAACTGACTTCCAGCCTCTCTAAACATTCCCTGGCTGTTAGAGCCTCATCAGGCCCTTTTCTATAGTTGTAATTATTTTCTGCATATCCAAGTATATAGACACCCTTACCTTATCTGTGGATGGCTTATTCTTGCTGCTTTTGTGATTGGCATGAGCTATGTAATTTACAGGTTTGGATCTACCAACTTTTCTGTTGGTGAGAAAGGAAGGGGGGATCCCATCTGACAATGTTAAAAGGCTAGGCTGGTGATCATGAGATCTATGTTTAAAAATACCAAGTGGGATGTGCTCTGTAGCAAGGAGGAAAGTGGAGGTAATTGAGTGAGAAATCAGAGTGGATCCAACCCATAGTGATGATGTGTGAAAGGATGATGGGTCTGTTATGGGATGGATAGAAAGTTGGGTGGACGGATGTTATGATATTGATGGATGCATAAAACTAGATAGATGCTAATAGTGCTGGAACTCTCTTCTCAGGGAGATTAGTTTGTCCCCTTCTTTTGACCTCTTTTGCCAGGAAATAAAGACTTTTTTGTTTCATTTGGCATCCACTCAGTGATCCCTCCTTCCTAACCAATGTTTTTTAATTGCTGTTTTTATGCCATGTACTTACTGTAACTCTGTTTTTAGTTGTTTTAATGAAGTGTGTGTTGGAGGGGTTGTTTTAATGGTTTTTAAATTTGATTTATCATGTAAGTTTTAAATTAGGGGTGTCAAACTCATTTTGTTATGAGGGCCAAATCTGACACAAATGAGACCTTGTCGGGCCGGGCCATGTGTGTCATAAAATGTAATGCCAGGTAGCAGAGAGATAAACTTTAAAAGGACACAAACACAATTAAAGATTTTTAAAAAAAACTTATAACATGCTTAAAACATTAGCACTCTTTCATCTTAAAGGTGCTTTCTTTGTATTTCTCCCATGGGATCCAGAGAACTGGGCAAAGGAAGCTGTGGCTCTTTCCTTCCTTCCCCAGGGGACCAGGAGGGTGAGAAGCCTCAGCCAGTAGAAGGATGAGAGGCTTGGCGATTGAGAGAGTCTGGTAAAGCAAGCTCTGTCTCCCCATCCCTTCTTTCCGAAGGGAGGAGTCTCAGTAAATGGAGAAAATGTAGCTGCTGTTGAGCAAGCCTTGAAAAGCAAGCTATTATGCAGAAGGAAGCAAGAGAGAGGGAGAAGGAAGCAGATGACAGCCAGTTGTTTGGGGGCCTGATAGGAGCCCTCTGGGGGCCTGATTTGGCCCCCAGTCTGCATGTTTGACACTCCTGTTTTAAATTGGTAGCCACTATTGTGGGTCAGGGTAGAAAAGAGGGATATACATTTTGTAGACAAAAAAAAGGGGGCCATCATGATTTAGTCACATCTCCAGTTATCTTTTGGTTGAGACAGGAGTGGTACACTTTGTGGATGTGGACTACTAAACAATCAGGTCTACCTAAACTCAGTCAATAAAGTTCTGCTTCCTCACCATTGTCTTGACTACTTACGTAGGCAGATTGGGGCCTTGTGTGACCATTCCTGGTTCTCTTGGCATAAGAGTGTACTGGCCCCCTCCAGACGGTATCTGTGAAGTAGTGGGGAAAGGATTATATTAGAGTTGTGGTGGGGATTTGTTTGACTTTCATATTTTCCACATGCATCCAAGAATGGAATAGCAGATTATTCAGGATTTGGGAGGTACTTTTCATTAGGGTAACTGAGGAAGAACACCTTTTACACACCCATTTTTGCACCGGTAATGTACTTCCCTCCCTATCTTGTAGGGGCCATCTCCATGGAACCCATTTTCAATCTCTGGCGGAGGTTTGCAAAGGGATGAGGAAGTAGTAACATCTGGAAAAGAAGAGGGAGAGAGGATGCATGCTGTGTATATCCTGATTACGGTAGTTCAAAGGTTTGAGTATCATTAGTCCATTCACTGGAATCGTTGGCCATCAAGTACTGGTCTTAAGATGACTAACTGTCTCTGGTAATGATGCAGGACAACAAATCCCACTGAATTATTGATGATGCTGTTGAGAAACAATCAAGTTACCTTCACAGGGTGTGGTGAAGCTCCACTTCCTGTCTCCTTGACAGCGGCTCATTGACACTTTCTGTCCATCTGCCATCCTAAAACTGGACTTGCATGTTACTTCCATTAAGCTCCCAAAAGTATTGGATTCCTGGGCAAGACGCGTCTCAGCATTGTCAATGGTCACTGGCCACGAGCAGCGAAAATCTTGGAAGAACATAGTAACAGGAGGGGAAAATGATGTTGATGGACAAAGCTCCTAGGTATTGTGACCATGAAGAGGAAGAAGCTTAATGGTCGCATTCTTGGAGTCTAGTAGGCTAAGTTGGAAGAAGAACTGGGAACCAGAATTTCTTTTTTTGGGGGGGGGTGACGGTAATAGGGATCTTAGAAAAAGACAGTGAGATGGAAGCCAAGGTTCCTCCATTTTGTTTCTCCTAGAATGGCACCTTTCAAACAGATATCTTAAATCTCTGCAATAAGGGTGAATCTGGAGGCTAGGAACAAAGATTGGAACAAGACTGGAAGGACTCCTGGATTCCCTGGAAAATGCTGGCTAATTGAGTTAGGCTAGGCTATGTTAGGTGGGAAGGAAAAGGCTGCAAAGTATGCCTTCATCTTAGTGAATGTATGGTTGAGAGAGCAAGAAATTTGGGGAAAGCCAGTTATCAGCCATCCTGTGTCCTGTACCTTCTTCATACCTTGTGAAACACAGCTCAGTCCACATGCCCCATCACACAGACACAGCCGGTGCCTGCATTGGTGAGGGTTGCGTTCACAGCTCTTCAGACAAGTCTGCCCTCTCAGCTCAGCAGCACTCCTCTTCCGAGATGGGCACCTGGGGGCTGTTGTATTCCAAGCTGTAAAGTAAGAAAAAGATAGCAGCTCAAAATAATGTCAAAGAACGAGAACTGAGGTGGAATTCATGGACTTGCTTACATGCCATAATAGAGTTTTTACATCTGAGGCTATGTGTGGAGGAGGCAAAGGAAGATTTCCCCCTGCAAGGTGGCCTAAGGCAGAAGATCTGTGTGGTGCTCCTTCTCCTTGTGGTAAAAACATCACCATAAGGTCATTCATAAATGAACAACTGATTATTTAGTGCCCTTTAGTGTTGTACCCAAATGTGCCACCTATTAGGATTGCCAGTCCCCAGCTGGGAACAGAGGACCCTCTGTTTGGAAGCCCTCTGTTTGAGAGCCAGTTTGGTGTACCGGTTAAGTGTATGGACTCTTATCTGGAAGAACTGGGTTCGATTCCCCACTCCTCCACTTACAGCTGCTGGAAAGGCGTTGGGTTAGCCACAGCTATTGCAGGAGTTGTCCTTGAAAGGGCAGCTCCTGTAAGAGCTGTCTCAGCCCCACCCACCTCACAGGATGTCTGTTATGGGGGGGGGGGAGAAGATATAAGAGATTGTAAGCCGCTCTCAGTCTCTGATTCAGAGAGAAGGGTTGGGTATAAATCTGCAGACTTCTTCTTCTTCAGTCTTCTCCCCACGCTTTATGGTTATCAGAAAGTAGGGGTGGAGGTGAATGCCTGCTAGGCAGTCCATTGGAGACTGGTCCCTATAGAGTATAATAGAGACTGATCCCCTTGGAGACTGGTTCCCATAAGGCATAATGGAGAATTGATCTGTGGGTATCTGGGGCATGGGGAGAGACTGTTTTTTGAGGTAGACCACATTTTCAGTATAGCATCTGGTGCCTCTCATCAAAAAACTCCCCAAGTTTCAAAAAGATTGGGCCAGGGGGTCCAATTCTATGAGACCTAAAAGAAGGTGCCCCCATCCTCCATTATTTCCAATGAAGGAAGGCATTTAAAAAGAATACAGTCCCTTTAAATGTGATAGCCAGAACTCCCTTTGGAGTTCAGTCATGGCTGTCACAATCTTGCTTGTAGCTCCACCCCCAAAGTCCCCAGGTATTTCCCAAGTCGGACCTGGCAACTCACTTTGCCATACTTCAAAATAAAGCTAATCCTGCCTCCTTATTCTCCTCAAACAAAATGAGAGGAGTGAAGAGTCTTGGCTCATTTCCTCTCAGAGTGCTTCTCAAGTGTCCCTCAGCAGAACCTCATTTTTACACTGTGCCTCATTACCCTCACAGTGTCCCTGATTCCTGCCATGTGGGTCCTGGTCGTTGAACATTGTAAGGTGTCAAACTGACTAAAAACAGATCAGACCACTGTTCCCTTTCCTCCCCAATTGTAACATAACCCAAACCACAATTTGAATGGATCTGTTGAACATTAAAAAGGATAAAGGGGTGGGGGGGAGAAAAAGAATTCCCAGTTCAGAGTAAACATTTGGCTTGAACAAAATAGATGTGGTGCTACTCTTGCTGGCCCCAGTGAGTCATGAGCACATAACAACAAACCAATATTTAGGATAATTTGTATATATTTTGGGATGGAATGTAAGGCAAAATGCTGACAGCTGGGAATAGTGAGATGAGGGGAGGAAAGAGAGGGAAAGACAGAGCAGAGGCAAGGGAGTTTGGCTTTCAGCCAACTTTATGGGCGTTCCAGGAGGGGGGAAACAAAACATATAATCCACTTTAATTAAGTAGCAGTCCTTGATTGGTAGTCTCTCTCTCTTTCTTTACATTTTCATACAATAATAATGTTATTTAGTGTGTTTGAAGAGTTTCACCTTCATTATCACAGTAATTCCCGCAACAGCCATGTAAGGCTGAACAGATTACCATCTTGTAATCACCATATTGTAGTTGGGGGACTGAGGCTGGGATAGAGAGAGTTCCTCACCTCAGGCCACAGAGGGAGTTTGGAGCAGAGCTAAGATTTGAACTGGCAATCTCATAGGTCATTGCTGAGCTCCAAGTATACAGTGTGAAACACTCAAACCAATTCCCCACTAGGCTTGTTTCAGCATTGGAGCTCTTCCCCCCCTCCTGACACTTCCATCTGATTTTGCAAAAGCTGCCGCCCTGCAGCGATTTGGCCTGCCTCTTTCCCACGGCAAGCAAGATCCTCTGAAAACCGGTTTCTGCTTGCTGTGGGAAAGAGGCAGGCCAAGTCCCAGCTGCGGGACAGCTTTTGCAAAATTGGATGGAAGCGGTGGGGGGAAAAGAGCTCCGATGCCGGAACAAGCCTAGTGGGTGTCAAACTGACTAAAAACTACACTGCCCAACAGTCCTCACCTGCTCGGGGGGGTGGGGGGGTGGAGGGAAGGCCCAACTACGGTATCTTTACCTTTTTTTGCAGGCATCGAGTCGATAGTTTTTTTCTGGACATTTTTTACACAGAATAAATATAGACATCTAAGGGGAAAATGCTGAGGCTTCCACAGTATCTTGGGAGGGGGTTCTTTGCAACAGCTTATATCTCAGACCAACACTGGCAGTTCTCAGTATTTTTTTGGGGGGGGGGAAGAGTAAAACAGCAGTAGAACATCTGCAGAACTGGTAGTAGGTTGTGTGAAAGACTGAGACCCTGTTCTGCAGATGTTCTACTGCTGTTCTACTCTTCAGGCTGAGCAGACATTACTGGCCTTCATGAATTAATGGTCTGACTTATTAACACATTATGAGACCCTTAGAAAATGACACCCTTACATGTATTAGAACATTATAATTACTTTGTTAAAATATACCTTACTTGTAACACATAAAATTAAAATTGCCTTTTTGGAGGGGGGGGGCAATGCAGATGCATCTGTTTTTCTCCATGAAAGAAATAAAGTGGCAAACCTACCTACAACAGCATCTTTCATTTCATTTCATAATTTTAATTGCCTTGAGGCTGACTAATGTTGATCTCAGTTTCCCTTACTCTTCCCAGAGAATCCAGAGGGTCGGGCTCCCTGCCATTGTCTGAACTTCATCTCCACACCTACTCCTCTTCTGCACTTGCAGTCCCAAATCCTGTTTTATGTACTCGAACATTTCACAGATAAAAACAGAGACAGGCCTGTTTTCATTACACGGTTCACTGCCTGAGTTTTACTTCCCTTCCCCCATTATCACACATTGCAGGAGGCTCAACTCCACTTGCTGTGTGTTGTATTCATTTCAACTGTCCTCCACCAGGCCCGAAGCCAGAAAATTTTAGGTGAGGGGAGAAGAGGAAAAAAAATTAGGTGGGGGGGCATGCAGGGCTTGACTGCTTCTTCCCTTCCACGGCCAGCCCAGTCCCAGCAGCAGGACCCACCAAACAAAGCAAAGGCTTCCCTTTCCCCCCTCAATAGTTAAGCTGAAGGGGAAAGATAGTCAATCTCAAGGCAGTGGCAACCAAGATGGCACCCTTCCTATTTGGAATCCTTTTAATACATGGTTTGAAACATTGGCTTATGAGTAGAAAGAAGATCCATGTTAGATTTTGTTAAGTTTCAAGATGTTAGTTATAGACCATAAGAATATGTAATCCATGACCTACAGTTATCTATTTCTTTTATGTATACTGGACTTCATATTATAATGCTTAACACAGATATATAACAGCGTATTCTTTTCCCTTTCCTTTTATCCCCATCCCTTATCCCTATCTTAATCCCCCTGAAAACTCAATATATTTAAAACAAGATGGCACTCTTCCCCCCCCCCCTCACATGCCTCGCCAATTCTTTCCTTGCCTCAGTCAATCAGTCAGCTAGTCAGCCGCCCTCCTCCCTCATGCTCTCTCTCTTGCTCCCTTACCGATGCCGGGTGCCACATAGATGAAATAGAGGAAGGAGGAGGAGAGTGAGACAAAGAAAAGGGTGGCCAGCAGCAAGCGCTGGGGAAGCCGCTTGGGCCCCTGAGGACACCGCAGCCACTGCATGGTCCAACTCTGGCTCCTCCTTGCCAATTCCTATGTGATCTGAGTCTGACTGAGGGAAATTGGCTGAGGCGACAGTGGCGGCTCTGGCTCCTCCTCCCACTGCTGGTGCCTTGCTCAGCAACGCTCCCGCTGTCGCCTCCTTTTCCTTGGGTCCTGTAGCTGGCCCTGCTGCCTCATGGAGGGGCCTACACATGGAAGGGGGGATAAATGGAGTGGCCTGCCCTCCTGGGGCCCTCCATAGCTATGGGCCTTTTCGCCACTGAGTCAAAGCCAGGATGCGTTTGCTCTTTTACGGTTGAAGACATAAGGGGGGGAGGGGAATATGTTTTCATTAAATGGTTCTCCAATATGCTATCAACAGTTGCAAACTTTCCTTAGCAACTGCAGTATGTAAAATGGCAAGCTGTGCATTGAAAAGTTCTTTTTTTTCATTTTAAAAAAATTATTATTCCAAACATAACATACATACATTACCACGTAATTCTAGTATACTATACAACATACATCTTCCAACTCTTGCACCCGCACCTACCACCCTTCCACCCATCCATACAAGAAGCTTAAAGGGTATTACTATTATACAGTTTCTATTTTCTCATATCAATTCCCAAGTTTCTGGCCCAAACATATATTGGTTCCTATGTCTTTCTACATTCTTGTAAATTTCCATCTCTTAACCTTGTGGTCAGTGTATCCATTTCAGCGGCTTCAAATAATTTTAATAATAATTCTTCTCTATCAGGTATTTTAGCGACTTTCCAGTATTTTGCATATAGAATTCTAGCGACCGTAATTATATGGAGTAATAGTTTTTTCTCCATTTTGGGAATACTCTCTTTACAAATACTCAATAAATACAAATCCGGTGCATGTTGGAATCTTATTTTTAAAATTTTTTGGCTCCAGATATTAATCTGGGTCCAGTATTTTTGGCATGTTCGCACTGCCACCATATGTGGTATAGTGACCCCTTAATTTTTCTACATTTCCAGCATTTGTTTGAGTAGTTCGGATATATTTTAGCCAACCTTTCTGGGGTAAGAAACCAGCGATACATCATTTTGTATAAATTTTCTTTGAAAACCGAGGATTTTGTCAACTTTACATTTTGTTTCCAAAGTTTTTTCCATCCCGCCAAATCAATAGAAAATCTAAAGTCTTCTAACCATTTTATCCAACTCTCTTTCACTGTTTCTTCTTGCATTTTAATTTGGAGTAGCCAATTATATATTTTTGAGATAAAAGTTTCTGATTATCTTGAATTAATGTATCAAATTCGTTTAGAGTTTTGGAGAAACCTAATTCTTTATCCGATTGATATCTTGACTTAACCTGACATCTAACCCACCAGTTCAATTTTATGTTGTCATCTAATTTCAGCATTGAACAGTTCTTTAGAGATCATGTGCATGGATTTATCTACATGTGTTCTAGAAGCAGGGTTGGATCTAGACTAAACTGGCAATTCCCCCCAATTCTTCCTTCCTCCTTCATACTCGCCTCATACTGTTCTGGGGGATCCCCTGACTCCCAGAAGTGGCATTTTGCAAAGATATGGGGGAGGACCAGGAAAGAAGAAGATATTGGATTTATATCCCGCCCTCCACTCCGAAGAGTCTCAGAGCAGCTCACAATCTCCTTTACCTTCCTCCCCCACAACAGACACCCTGTGAGGTGGGTGGGGCTGGAGAGGGCTCTCACAGCAACTGCCCTTTCAAGGACAACCTTTGCCAGAGCTATGGCTGACCCAAGACCATGCTAGCAGATGCAAGTGGAGGAGTGGGGAATCAAACCCGGTTCTCCCAGATAAGAGTCCGCACACTTCACCACTACACCAAACTGGCTCTCCATGGAAAAGAAGACTTATTTATATTTATATATGCAGATTTATATCCCGCCCTTCTCTCTTAACCAGAGACTCAGAACGACTTACAATCTCCTATATCTCCTCCCCCCACAACAGACACCCTGTGAGGGTGGGGCTCAGTGGAGAGGGCTCTCACAGAAGCTGTCCTTTCAGGGACACCCCCTGTGATAGCTATGGCTAACCCAAGGCCATTCAAACAGCTGTAAGTGGAGGAATGGGGAATCAAACCCAGTTCTCCCAGATAAGAGTCTGCACACTTAACCACTACACCAACTGACTCTCCTCTGTCTGCATCCAGTCTATTAAATGGAAACACTCTACCCTGAGATTTGACTTTTCAGTGAGGAAGCTGAGTGTGAAAAATTAAAGATTGGGCTCTTGCATTAACATTTTTAAAAGCATCTCCAAAAGGCAAAATAAGGACAGTGAGGATACATATCAGGAAAAGTCTTAACCAAGCAAATGGGGACAACCAGAGTATATTAATAGGGTTTCCAGTGGGGCAGAGCAGTGGTGTCTTGGTCTGCTCATGACAGCCATTTTATATGCAGAAGTCAGAAGGTGATGCTTTTCGCAGTATGGAGAAAGATATTATCGCTATGAGTGTGACACGAGGTTAGTGGTGTGTTAATAATCGGTGTTAAAGAGCACTTGAGATGGCACCTTCATACGCGTGTGTGTGCGCGTATGGAAGGGAATGGGTTTGCGGGAAGGAGCAATTTTTAGATTCTTACAGAAAATGTTCTCACAAATACATCTTTTCCTTCCTTTCTCAGCATGAAGTTGTGTTGCTGTCAATGTCCACCAGATGGAGAGAAAAAACCATTTCTGGCATGCAAATTGCCTTTTAGCCAAGTCTACAAAACATTGTCATCTTCCTTTTTTATAAGGCCACACATATTTGTTGGTTTAAACATTTTGCCAGCCTGGCTCTGAAGGCATCAAATGGGCAATAATACATTGAATGGCGTAGTACATAAAATAACTGATCGAATAAGTGAAACAAAACCACTATTAAGAAGCCACTCATGGCCGGCTGCTTGCCTGTCTATTCAGCAGTCAAGGAGTCTATTAAAAGAGATGGCTCAATTACGCAGGTGTGAAACTGATAGGGGTGCCAACTTTTCAACTGGTCCCTCTAGCTGTCCTTTTGTTATCAGTTCAATCTGCAGCAATTTTTAAGGGATGTTATTTACTTCCGTGCTATGAAAAGCTTCAGCTGCTCGTTTCTGCTTATTAAACCTCTATTAAAGAGACAGAATATTTTGTTGTTGTTCCTGGCCATTAGGCTGCCTTAGAAACTGGGTAAATAGAAACCGACATGCTGATCCTTGCTTCATAGGAGTCCTCCATCAAATTACAATAGAGAACAAATCTAACGTGTTTAGGACTGCAGACATCTTAGCTGGGTGGAAGGGGAGAAGGGAATTGGGAACTGCATTTTCCCAGAAGAGGGGTGGGGGTGGGGAGATCTGTGTGATTTCATTGAAACACAAGCACTAGCTTGTAGTAGGGTTGCCACCTTCCAGGTGGCACCTGGAGGTCTCCTGCTATTACGGTTAATCTCTAGACAACGAAGTAAGGTGCCCTGGAGAAAATGGCTGCTTTGCAGGGTGGGCTCTATGGCATTATACCCCACTGAGGTTCCTCCCCATCCCAAATTCTTCCCTCTCCAGGCTCCACTCCAATATCTCCAGGTATTTCCCAACCTAGAGCTTGGAACCCTAGCTTGGAGAGAGAGAGCTGGATTTAAAACCTACTAAGCTTTAGCAACAAATTAATTGCAACTGTGCTTTTATGCCAACTGATCATTAGAAAGGCAGAGAGAGAGAGTGTCAGGCTAGATGGCTACCTGGATTTAACACACGGATGGCTGGCTAAGCAGGTAAAACATTGGTATGAAACTGAACACTGGATGAACAAGATGCGGGGGGGGGGAAGCATCATATATCTGAGAATAGTAGAAGAAATTAAAATGGAAGTTAGAAAGAAGAGGAGAAGAAGTTCAACCCATCAGCCTTTGGTCTGACTAGAGTGTGGAGGCAGTCCTGGGGTGATCTCATGGGGGTTCAAATCACACCAGCCTAATTGAAAGGTCTCTTGAAGTTGTGTTCAGCTCACCCTCAATTCTTGGTCTGTAAAACAGATTTAAGAGTGACCCAGTGGCTCAAAGGTAAGGGACTGTGGTTAGCATCCTGGGCTTTAAGGCTAGATGAAGTAGATATAGGGATATGTGTTTGTGTGCAATTGAGATAAAAAATGCAGGCATCTGTGGATGTTTGGGAAAGTTAACTGTCATTACTGTCTGGAGATTTCAATTAAATCTACATTCAAAAAAAGACACAGGGGGAGAAGAAAGCAAAGTATGGGAGTGTTGCGGGGAGCCTATTTTCTTGTGTTCCATTTGGTGTACCTGCTGGTGCTACCTTAAGACAATTTTGCTGGTGTAAACAACTGTACCACCCAAACACTGACTCTCTGGCATTCCTTGCAATCTTGTGCCCCTGCAGGAATACACTGCTTGATCAGTGGCGGGAAGTACTGTCCTCTAGCCGACTTATGAGACTCACAAAGGTTTTTTAAGGCAAGAGATTTCAGAGATGGTTTGCGGTTGCCTGCCTCCGTGTAGCGACCCTGGAGTTTCTTGGTGGTCTCCCATCCAAGAAGAAGAAGATGATATTGGATTTATATCCCGCCCTCCACTCTGAATCTCCGAGCGGCTCACAATCTTCTTTATCTTCCTCCCCCACAACAGACACCCTGTGAGGTGAGTAGGGCTGAGAGGACTCTCACAGCAGCTGCCCTTTCAAGGACAACCTCTGCCACAGCTATGGCTGACCCAAGGTCATTCCAGCAGGTGCAAGTGGAGGAGTGAGGCATCAAACCCAGTTCTCTCGGATAAGAGTCTGCACACTTAACCACTACACCAAACTGGCTCTCAAGTACTAACCCAAGTACTAACCCAAGCTCACCCTGCTTAGCTTCTGAGATCTGCCTAGGATGGGCCATCCAGATCAGGGCACTTAAAAAAACTGCAGTCCCAAACATTGTTTGGCCAGCCTGTTACACAGGAGACAGCCCTAGTAGCTGGCAGCAGAGCTTAATATAAATATCAAGCTGAGTTGGCAATTCAGCAGGAAAGGTGGTTTAGCAGCTTGCAAAGGAGCAAACAGAGCAAAAAAAAAAAAACAGAGGCAGAGGAGACAGTGAAAAGACAGGGGAAGGGGCATTGTGGGACTTACCTATTTGTTCGCTGCCTTCTGAATAAAGGGGAGACAGAACCATTAGCAGTAGCAGTGTGGCAAAGCTGGACATGGTCCTTGGGTGTTCCTTGGTTATAGTCAGGGTGGCTGTGGGTCAGGACGCAGGGGTGAAGTAATACTTAGCAGATTCTAGGAAAGCTAGGGAAGAGCAGGTGCCAGGAGAACTCCTTCATTCAGTGAAAAAAGTGTGGAGTCCAGTGCAAGCACAGTGGGGGTGGGGGCTGAGACCCAAGAATCCTTTGGTTCTTTGGAAAAGGAGTTGGATTTAGTGGGTGACGGGGGCCTGGAAGTCAGGATTCCTTAGAGGGCCAGGCCAGCCTTACAGCTGGGGTTTGACTTTCCCATGGGATATATACCCTCTCTCCTACTTTGCATCCGAAGTTATTGGTTAACCAGGCTTGGAAAATGCCAAAGGGCAAGGTGGCCTTCTACAACTGTCACCAGGAACTCTGAACTTTCCAATGAGGCAACAGAGCAGGGTCAGTGTGGGAGGAGATGGAGATGACCCCATGATCTCTTCTATAACATCCCCTGCATGGGCTCCGTTCTCCTCTATCAGGACCCTTGTGGTGGATACAGCATAGAGGGACCCACTAAGCCAGGGCTGCCCCTAGACTGTCTGGCACCCTAGGCAAGGCTAACTACTGGCACCCCCCCCCCCCAATAACATCACCAAGTCACATGGGGGGGGGTGCCCAATTCGGTACCTCCTGAAGGGCAATCACCTAGTTTGCAGGATTGGCCCTGTACAAAGTCCATGGCTGGGTCTCTCACCAAGCTGCTCAAGCACCTGGGGTTTTTTTGGGGGGGGCACAATCTGGTAGCCACTGATGCATGGCACAGATTGGCATCCAGTTAACAGTGGCATGGGGAGGCCCGGGACTATGGGGGGCCCCTCCATTCTCACCCAAGTTGAAATTGGCTGGCCTCACCTCTTATGGCCAGAGCTCCTGCACCTGCACCAGGAGGGGGTTGTTGGTGGCCCCCTGACCCCCTCAACAAAAAATTGTGTCTCTGGCCCCATCAAACTTTAAATCCTGGCGATGGCCCTGGGCATGGGTGGTGATAGATGTATTTCCCCTAGGGGTGAGGTGACAAAATACTTTGAAAGGGTTGGGGGGGAACCCCCCTCCAGATTTTTGTTTCCCTCAAGAATGTAGGCATCTCCTTTCTCAGCTTCTGGCCTTTGACAAGACCTGTCATTCTCCTGCAAATGCAATCCACAGCGGGAGAGCTCTTCCTCGGCCCAACTTCACTTCTTTCATCAGACCTTTCCTTTCTAACCAGAGGAATGTTCCCCCCCCCCCGCCCCCTCCTCCGAGCGGCAAGATCTAATGGGTCAGGTCCTGGGGGAAGAGCCGGGAACCAGGACGCCCGGGTTCCGCGGGAGGGCAGGGGATCCGTGTGCCAGGGTGAGCAGGTTGGGTCGGGGAGGGGGGAGACTCCCGACGGACTCCCTGGAGAACCCTGCCTGTCGAGTGAGTCCTCTTGAAACTCCTCCTCCTCCTCCTCCTCCCCCCCCGTCCAAATCTCCGGCTCCGGAGCCAGCAAGAGACCCAGCCCCAATCCGCGCACAACCTGTTTGTTTCTCTCGCTCGCTCTCGGGCTGAGCTTTTTTCACCTCGCCTCCCATCTGCTGCTTCCCGCTCGCCTCCGGCTCGGAAGCTCTCCAGCCGCCCGCCCGCCCGCCCGCCTCTCTTCTCTCTCTGCCTCCATCCCCAACTCCACATCCTTCGTTCACCGCCCATCCATCCGTCCTTCCCTCCACATCTCGGTCTCTTTCCATTCATCCTCCCACGTCCCGCCGTCGCTCTTTCTTCCCTTCCCTTCCCGTCCACCCCTCGCCCATTTGCACCACGGACCTGCCGGGCATCCCCCTCCCGGGTCCCTTCCCCTGATCCCCTCCGTTTCTCCGGCGCCTGCGCCCCTCGCCCCTCCGTCTGGGAATCGCTTCTTCCACCCCGCAGCCTCCTCTCCTCTCGGGCCGTCGGGCTTCCTTCTGTCTCTCCCGCTTCCTCCGCCGCGCCTGCTTGGGTCAGCGGGGCTTCCCCCAGGGGGCACCATGGCGCTGCTGAGCTCCCCGACGGAGACCGAGTGCCTCACCAAGCCGCTCTTCTGCAGGAAGGGGGCGCTGCGCCAGAAGGTCATCCACGAGGTGAAGAGCCACAAGTTCGCCGCTCGCTTCTTCAAGCAGCCCACCTTTTGCAGCCACTGCACGGACTTCATCTGGTGAGAGAAAACCTAGCCCCACCTCCCCAACCCACACGGTGATGTCCCTACGGCCCGTTGGGCTTCGAACTTGCAACCCCATAGCAAGGATCCCATAAACTTGCAACCCGCATCCTATAATCTCAATGGCCCCATAACTCTTCCCCGTTCGCTGGGCTGCCCTGCCTTTCACGGTTTGAGTTGGATGGTGGAAGGCAGGAGGGCCTGGCTAGCTTGGTCCATGGGGTCGCAAAGGGTCGGATTCGACTGTGCGACTGAACAACAACAAAAGTAGAATGTATCCTGAGAATGGCGGGTTTGGTACGTGTCTATGTGTGTGCGTGCATGAAAGCAAGTTGCTAGTCCTCAAGGAGAAAGTCTTGAAATAGTGTGGGCAACCAAAGTCTTGAAGTTAGAAAAAGTCGGCTTTGGGCGTCTTCTGTAACTTTGTGCCTTTCCCCATAACTGGAAGCGGGAGGAATTTGAGATTTCCTATTTTGTCTTTGGTTTTAGCTGGGGATGTTTTACCTATAGTTGTAAGCCGCCTTGAACCAAGAGCAAAGGTGGGAGATAAATGTTTTAATAATTAAAAAAAATAAACCAGAACAAATATGGAAATATATGCAAGTTTTCACAAATGTGTGTAGGTCATGGTGTTTACCTTTTTTTTTGTTTGGGATCTTGAATTATCTTGACCCAGACTTGCAACTCGTGATAATGACCCTTCTAGCTTTGTGACCTGTGACTATTGGGGGGGGGGGGGTCTTCAGCCAAGCTGTTGTATCTGTCCACCATGCCCTGCCATGTAAAATGTCTTAAGAGAGGCTGCCAAGGCTCAAATCAGTGAGTTCAGACATGCAAAGTAGCTGTGGGGTCATTGTCTCTCCTGAAACATGTTTCAGATCCCATAATCTTGTTATCTTACAATGTTTCCATGTATCTTCTTAGATCTTGGGTCATAAACCAACAGTCCTAAAAGTATACCTTTGTTGCCCTGATCATATCATAGCACTGTCTTGAGAACATTATATTTCACCAATAAGATCTCTTAGCTTCGCTCTTGTGATCTATGAATCTCTTTGTATTGTGCAACAATCTTGTCAAATGCTGTGACCCTACTACTCTCCCAGAACGTGCAGTCCTATATAATCCTGTTTGCTCCTGTAGAGACTCCTGTGTTCCCCCTTCATTTGCAATTCTGCTTCCAGGAAACTGTCTGCAATCAGAAAATATTATGCAAACGGATGTGTATTTACATAATGACCTGAGCTTGAATAATTCATTTTGCTTCTGTGATTCAGACACGGAAATGATTAGATCTGTTTGTGGCAGGGAAAGGGGTACGGTAGGCGAGCACAGGAAAGGAAAGGGCAGCATGGAAGTGTTTCCAGGTGTTAACCTTGAACTAATGAGAGCTAGAAGCCTGCTTTTTAAAATGAGCAATGCGGTTCACAGAATCTCAAATACTATGCTATGTATGTTTTATATCTTGGAATGCTGCACACTGTTATCATCTCAGAATCCCCCATTCTCCAAGCAAGCCCTTTGTTCCTTAATTTTGATTTTATTGTTTCCAATCTCAACAGGGTTTTTTTTTGCTCTCCGAAATCTGTAGTCCTGCCCATTCTGGGACTTTGGACAGGGGGAAGTGTTGAGTACACACAACCACACACTCTGAACATATAATGTACTATCTACAGTCATCCTCCCTCCTCCATTACATCCTTGGTTTCAAGGGGGTTTGCCCTTGATTTAGTCCTTCTGTCCCATCCTTGACAGTTCTGGGGCTAAGAAGGACATGGCTGACTTGACAAACTGTGGGTCATTCATCAGTTCAGAGTTTCACTGGGGAAGAACATGTCAGACACATCAAGAAGGCGGTATTGTGATAATGACATAACTAAGGGTCATAAAAATATTTTAATTATAAAAACTGGAGATGGAAAACGAGTCCCTAAATGCTTGATGGTCACTATAGTCCTTTTTTTTTTTAACACAGCAGGTTCAGCTTTCAGAGTGGGTGTGACAGCCAAAACAACAGCACTATGCATTGTGCCACTAAAGAACAATGTACCCTCATTAGACTCTCTTTTGGAAAGCACATTTAGTGTTGCTCTTTGCCACTTCCAGAAGCTCCCTTCTTGCAAAACATCCCCCCCCCCCCGAAATATATTCCCGAAGACAGCAGGAGTGATGGAAATTTGTTCCGACACAGTTCTGCCGTCACTAAAAGCTTGGGACAAACTCAGTGCATAATACATTTTCTGCTTATGATGGGCAGAGTTCCCAAAAACATGAACAATCCATTAGATGAAAAAAAATTATGAATGGGTGGCAACTTACAGCTGCAACAGGCTCTTATGATAAACAGTTTTCACGTCTTCTAAATTGCTAGGGATAGGCAAGGAATGGGCTGTTTTCCATTAATGCTGACAAGAAAGCACAAGGGAAGAGTGGCATAGCTGGAGGAAGGCAGGTTTTTAGGTTAGGCATCTAATAAGATTTTCTGTTTTGTTCAGGTTAGTTGGATGAAGGGCATGGTGGAGTCATAGAAGTTATAGAATCATAGGAGTAATTGAATCTGAAGGTCCAAACCAACCAACAGAAAGTTCTGAACCAAATCATGTAGGGTGTTTCCCACAATTCCCTTCTACCCAGGAATGCTCATATTGCAAGAAGTGATGTGAAAATCTGGATTTGGGCTGCATGACCTTGAGCCTATTTCTCAGCCTGGCCTACCTCAAAGGGTTGTTGTAAGGAGGGAAAGGTACACCACCTTAAGTAGGAAAGGGAGGATACACATTATGTTCTGTTACTCCATAAATAGTCCGAAGATTCACCTACCAGTAAATGTGGTAACAACTAGTTTAGTTGAGTCTTAGAAGTCATGGAGACTAGGTTTATCCACAGCTATAAGCTAGGGTACTTCAATAGAACTTCCATGTGTAGAAGTAGTTAATCTCTGAATAGCTGCCAATGGGAAATCATCAATCCTTTGATTGTGTGTGCAGTTCTCAGAGGTAATTATCTGGCCACTATTGCAAAGGCAATGCTGGGATAGCCTTTGACATGAACCAATAAAACAATGTCTGTGTTTTGGTTCTAATGAACCATCACCACCACCATCATCATCTTAATTAATTGCCCCATCCCATATTGGGCCAGGCTTTGGGCGATTTACAACATAGTTAAAATACATAAAATTAATAACACATGAATAATAAATTAGCTAAAATTGTAAAAACAAACATGGCACCCTGTAGGGTTTTTTTGAATCCTGGACTACCAGGGTGTCCTGCTGGGGGGAGAAGGAAACTTACAAAGCATCTGGGGAGGGTAGGAAAAAAGAGAGAGAGAGACCATCTCAGGACGTTGGAGCTCTGCTTCCATTCTCTGCCTCTCCCTCCAGTGTTAGGGTTGCAAACTCTGGGTTGAAAAATCCCTGGAGATTTGGGGGTGGAGCCTGGGGAGGGCAGAAGGAGGGGCCTCAGCAGGGTACAACACCATGGAGTCCACCCTCCAAAGCAGCCGTTTTCTTTTCTCCAGGGAAACTGATTCTCTGTCATATGGAGATCAGTTGTAATTCTGGGAGATCTCTACACCCAAGGTTGGGAAGCCTATTCCTCACCTTCTTTGCAGAAGGCAGTAATAGAAGAGCTAAGTCTCATTCTGCTGGAACCTTAAAAGAACCCAGACCCAGCCCTCCTCCTGCCCTTGATTTCAGAAAACGACAGGATGGGCAAAGGAAAGCATGGGGCTGTCACAGGTCCCAGTCTGGCTGGACAGTCAGATTCTCTGCCATCTGGATAGAAAATATAAACAACAGAAAGTGTAAACTGGAGCTGCATCTGTTTCTTACACACATCTGGTTAAACCATAGGTCAGTAGGCACTCATACAGCCTTTACAGAGCAGATTTTTTTGGGGGGGGGGAGCGGTCCAATTCTTTGACTTGTGGGCAATGTTTCCTCTAAGCTGAAGAGTCTTGTGAACAAAAATTCTACTTTGTGAGCTACTGGCATTAAAGTTGTGAGCTACCGCATAAATTAGTGTGTTCTGGAGTCATCTTTCCTGAGCTAAGACAAAAATGTGTGAACTGGAGGCTTAAAATCTGTGAGCTAGCTCTTGCTAACTGAGTTTAGAGTGAACACTGCTTGTGGGTGCTATAAATGTCCTAATTTGCTAGAAATTTGGGCGTGGTGCCTGTGGTGGGGAGAATTTGGGGAGCGATTTCATCTAGAATATGTGGTAGAATATAGAGTTTGCCTTTGGAAGGTGCCATTTTCTCCAGGGGTAGTGATCTTTGTAGCCTGGTGATCATTTGTAGTTCTGGGAGAACTCCAGGTACCACCTGGAGATTGGCAAACTTGGTGCTATAATATGGCAGAGATGCATGGGGGGGGGCGGTTATCTGGCCTATCACTGTGTGAAATGCATCTGCCAGATGGCTAGGAATGGGTGTGGGTCAAACGTTGATACTGGCTGCCTTAACTGAGTACTTTTGACTAGTCTGGTAGCTGCTAAAAGCCCCTTGCTGGGTGATCTTGTGCATGATTACATGGATGTAAGCCTGACCGGATTTAATAGACCTTAGTCCCTGGAGAGAGCCGAATTACACAACTCACTACCATATGTATCTTTTCATAGCTGTTTTTCTTTTATTATTATTATTATTTTAAAAGAGCCTCTGACGCTGCGAGTTTCTGATGAGGAAAAGGAAGAAAAAGGAGAAGGGTTTGCTGACCTCTTCCTTCAGTCTGTTTTTTCACCCCAAAGTGCAGTCTAATTGCTTTTCACCTGGGGGGGGGGGGGAGAGATGCAGTTTCCTCCACATATTGTAACTTGGCAGGGCAAATTTGAGCAAAATAAGGGCCAGAGTAAGCATTTCTCCCTGTGCTTCCTCCATAACATGTAGCATCAGAGGTTGCTTTTGATTTTTATGTTTTGGAAGGATACCTTAGTTCCTTAAGATTCACACTGCCACATATAACAGGGACCGGCCTTTGTTTAACCAGGGAAGACTGGGAGTTCTGTGATCAGAGCTCCCTGCTTTTTAACAGATAAATGGAGTTATCTGGCATAGGGGCCTATGTTTCTGATTGGGGTCAGAACATGAGGAGAAGTGATGTGTTGCTTAAGCTTTCCCCTGTGCTGTTTTCCTAACCTAAAATGGCCCCCAGGAGCCAATATTTGCCTCATTGAGCATGCCTAAATGTTGAAGTTCTGTTAAGATTGCCGTCCCATGCTGCTCCTTACCCATGGAGCTCCCTCCCGGAACTGGTGTACCATCTGTCCCTCTTGTTCCAGGCTGAAACAAAACCTAAATCTGTGTAATTGCACAGCTTTCTTTCTCTCTCTCTTTTTCTCTCTCTTGTGGCATATATGGTCTCTTCCTTATCTAGGGTTGCAAGGTCCAATTCAAGAAATATCTGGGGACTTTGGGGGTGGAGCCAGGAGCACGGGTGTGACAAGCATAATTGAACTCCAAAGAGAGTTCTGGCCATTACATTTAAAGGGACCACACACCTTTTAAATACCTTCTCCCCACTGGAAATAATAAAGGGCTCTTTTGGGGCTCATAGAATTGGACCGCCTGGTCCAATCCTTTTGAAACTCAGAGGGTGTTTGGATGAGAGGCATCGGATGCTATGCTGCAAATTTGGTGCCTCTATCTCAAAAACAGCCCCCCCAAACCCCAGATACCTGCAGATCAATTCTCCATTATACCATATGGGAATCAGTCTCCACAGGGAATAATGGAGTGCCCAGCAGGCATTCCCCCCCCCCCGCTTTCTGATGATCCTAAAGTGGGGGGAGGCTTCCAAATCAAGGGATCCTCTGCCTCCACCTGGGGATTGGCAACCATATCCTTAGCCTGACAACAATCATTTGAGGTAATTGAAGGCTGCAAGAGATGAATGCAAGGTTCATGGCAGAGTTATGTTTGTGGCTATTTGAGTATAAATTGTAAATTTTTCAGAGCAGAGGTTCTTTTTGTTGCTGCTTATTTTACCCTTGAAAGCATAAGATGGAGTGAAATGAGATAAATAGGGGTGTGCAAAAAGAAGAGGATTCCATGTTTGGATTTGGTTCCTCTGTCATTTAAAAAACTTGTCTTGGTTCTTTAATTACAGGGATTAAAGCAAGTCATTATGAAATCAATCTGATAGTTCTTTCTATTGGTTTCAAGGGGAAACACTTCTGAGTTGTAATTTCCGCACTACAATGAAGATGCCTGAACCTGAATCACTTGTTCTGTATATGCACATAAAGATGATCTGATCCTTCATCATCACTGATCTTTCCCTTCTCTCTTTCAATTTTCCCAACTATGTTTATGTATGTACATGCTCTTCATTATTATGGGGTGGCAGAAGCCGTAAGCCTCTGCCGCTATTCCCCCCTCCTCCAGTCTCCAAAGCATCACCTGCCTGTACCTCACTTACCTGCCAACAATTGCAAGCAAAGCCTTTGCCTCTATCCCCTCCAGAGGGGTGGGCTGCTGGCTGCCCATTATGATTGCCTGTGCATCTCTGTCTGCTCCTAACCTGCTCTCTTTGCCTGACATATGGCCTAGGCTAGCTCAGATCTCAAAAGCTAAGCAGGACTGGCCTTGGTTTGTACTTGGATGGGAGACCACCAAGGAATTCCAGGTCACAGTGTCGGAGGAATGGCAAACCACCTCTATTAGTCTCTTGCCTTGAAAACAGAGTTGCCATAAGTTGCCTGTGACTTGATGGCACCTTACACATGTGTGCATGCACACACAGAAATGCACAGAGGTATAAGCAATGTTTTTGCACCTATGTAGCAGATGCAGCTCCAAATAATGAAATAGCTCATGCAAATACAGGGCCTGTTCTTATATAGAATTAGAAGGCTCTCCCAAAACCACTGAAACAGTGGTGGGAAGTGGAAACACTATCCCCAGAAACATCAGTTGGGACCTTCTGTTTGGCATGAATATGGGCTAAGCATTCTGGGTGGTCTAAGCCCCTGTCAGACATACCTGCTGAATCACTCTCTCTCTCCCACACATCTCCTGTGAAAATGAAAGCAGATACCAAGGCGCTGAAATAAGTATTGGGTTGGAAGGTTTCCAACTGCTCTTACGTGTCAGAAATAATTCTCTTCCAATTCAGAGCATTTACTAGCAGGCATAGTTTAGGTTTGGATCTGGGCTAGTAAAGTTCCATCTTTACTGCCCTATAAACTAGAGCTGTCAAGTAATAGTTATTTGCTTGCATTTTAATGGTTTGATTAAATCTGTAGAAATTTGCATAGAGAGAAAACAGTTCTGATGGGGAACAAATAGTATCCTTTCCTTGTTTTTGGATGAGAGAGGCCTGTGTCACTTCTGGGAAGAGGCATTCTTTCCTGTGTGATAGAGGAAGAAGAATGCCTCTTTTAAGAAGGCACCTGCCACTTACAGATTTGTAAGTTCTTACATTAGAAATAATTAATTTTAAAAATGTGCTGCTCAGTGAACTGAGAAGGACATCTGAAAATCCTGTTAATTGATAAATCTGACCAATTGACTGAAATAAATGACAAAAGAACCAGGATCCTTTCTCGGAAATGAACTGACATGATGGAGAGGATGGTGATGGAAGGAGCATCAAACTCAATTTGAGACTAGATGAAAAGGCAGTTGTATGTCAGCTTGTGGTAAAACCTGGAGCTTTGTGACACCCGCATCCCCCGCAACGTCGGAGTTAGTGTCAGGCAGAGACAAAATATGCTAAACCCCTCATCTCTATTCATGACTCATTGCAGAGGGCACAGAAGTCTTTATAATAACTAACTCTGATACATGCAAACATTTCCATTCCCAACTGGATGTGACAGTCAGGGCTTCTCCACAGTCACAAATGTATTTGTTTTGCATTATTTATTTATAAAACCTCTGAGCACCTTTCCAGCCTGAATAGGGTGTGACACCGTAAAACCAAAGCATGCGCACCCAAAGTTAAAACACACATGCAAAAAAAGAAGAAAAGCCCATTGAAATTTAGACATGGCGGAAACAACAGAGAAACAAATCCAAATAGCAGTTCATGAAATGAGGACTAACTTGGCAAAAGCTGGCAAAAGACTGTGGAAAACAGAAAGGGTTTCAGAAGTGCCATCGTTGAAACAGGCCTACTGTAGCTCACATATGAACTGGAAAAGTACAGGAAACATGCATGTTTCCTCTGGTAGGGCAAATACCAGATCCTGGGAAAATAGTGTGTGTGTTGGTGGGAGTGGTATCAAGAATCAAGACTCCCCCCACCCCACCCTACCCACGCAGCTGTTATTTCCTGATAGAAAATGCTTGGAAGAATCTGACTTGTTTGGTCCTTTGTTGGCCAGACTTAACATATGTCCTTCATTTGTGGTCTCTGGTAGGTATAAGAGTATCCCTTACGAACAGAGATGATGCAGATGTGGTAGAGAACCTGATTCTATTCGACACATTCTATTAGACTGCCCGTTACTAGGGTTACCAATCCCCAAGTGGAGGCAGGGGATCCCCTGGTTTGGAGGCCCTCCCCCTGCTTCAGGGGCATCAGAAAGCAGGTGGAGTGGGGGGAGGGAAATGTCTGCTGGGCACTCCATTATTCCCTATGGAAACAGATACCCATAGGAAATAATGGAGAACTGATCTGTGGGTATCTGGGGCTCTGGAGGGGCTGTTTTTTAACATAGAGGCACCAAATTCGCAGCATAGCATCTGGGGTCTCTTCTCAAAACACCCTCCAAGGTTCAAAAAGATTGGTCCAGGAGGTTCAGTTCTATGAGCCCCCAAAGAAGGTGCCCCTTTGGAGTTCAATTATGCTTGTGACAACCTTGCTCCTGGCTCCACCCCCAAAGTCTCCTGACTCCACCCCCAAACAAATGGATACAGTTTTTGTTGGCTGTCAAATGTCCCTCATTTACTGAGCAGGTTGTGGAGTTTTTGGCCATGGCAGTGAATGAGAAAAAAATTAAAAATGGAGCCAGGTGGGGGAATACCTTGCTCCACTTTCCTTTGTTAAATTTTGTTTGTAGCTATGTATCCCCATGCTGCCTGTGCCAGCGAATTACTCTGGTTTGTCTGTCCTATTTTGACGTTCCTTTGGATCTTGTATTAATTTTCTGTTATGCCAGTAAATGCCAGTTATGCCAGTTATGTCTACTGTCTGGTCCTTTGTGCTAAAAGAACAAGACTGTAGAGTGTTACCTGATGATCTTATGATGTGTGGCTGGAAGGGGCATATGTCAGAGAAAGGGGTTTCACTAACATGCAGTGCCCAGGTTGTGAAAATAAGAACCACCATCTTGAGGTTGGACCTGGAAACTTAATCTGGATCCAGAATAGACAGGTTATTTTGTTTGGTTTTGTTAATGCTGGCATGATGCATTTTTTTCTACTAATGCCTGATAAAGCGGGCTGCTTTTTGAATGATTTTTCTGAGGCACCCAACAAGGCTTGCCAACCTCCAGGTGGTGGCTGGAGATCTCGGATTACAACTAATCTCCAGGTGACTGAGATTAGTTCGCCCAGCAAAATGGCTGCTTTGGAAGGTGGACTCTGTGGCATTACACCTCATTGAAGTCCCTGCTTCTCCAAACCCTGCCCTCCCCACCCCCAAAATCTCCAGTTATTTCCCAGCCCAGACCTGGCAACTCTAAGCCCAATGTAATGGGCATGGACATGGCTATATTCCAAATTAGAAGTTACTGTTGCATTCTGGCTCACCATCCAAAGCAGATGTGAAGCTCTTTCTGTCCACCATCTGGATATTCTGTAACAAAGATAGATCAAGGAAAACCCCCAGAAAAATTACAAAATACCTACTTCACCCCAAAGATAATTTCATGTGGGTAGCCATGATGGTCTGCAGCAGGGGTTGCCAAACTGCGGCCTGGGAGCCACATGTGGCTGTTTCACACATATTGTGTGGCTCTTGAAGCCCCACCACCCTGTTAGCCAGCTTGATGAAGGCATTTCTCTCTTTAAATCACTTCTCCAGGCCAAGCCAGCCAGTGACTTGGAGAATGCATTTAAAGTTGCTTTCTTTCCATTTCCCCCTCCCATCTATTTTCCTCCCTCCCTTCAAACATCTGACGTTCATTTCTTGCGGCTCTCAGACATCTGACATTTACTCTATGTGGCTCTTATGGTAAGCAAGTTTGGCCATCCATGGTCTGCAGTATAAGAGCAAAATCTGAGTCTGGTTGGTAGCACCTTAAAGACCTACAAGATTTCCAGTGTATAAACTCTCTTGGGAGCTTTGACCCTTAAAAAGTTTATACCCTGGAAATCATCTAGGTCTTTAAGGCCCTAGTGGACTTGGGTTTTCTAGTTCTTCCTCGTTCTGTAAGCACAATTGCTATACCAGTCTTGGCCATTTTTTTTATAGAACAGGGGTGGCCAATCTTGCTTAATGTGAGAGCCACATAGAATAACATCAGATGTTCGAGAGCCACAAGACACGAAGGCAGGCAGGCAGGCAAATAGATGGGGGGGGGGAGGAGGGGGGAGATGGAAAGAAAACAACTTTAACATTAAATGCATTCTCCAAGCCATCTGACGGGGCAGTGGGGGCTTTGAGAGCTGCACAATATGTGTGAAAGAGCCACATGTGGCTCCTAAGCTGTAGTTTGGCTACCCCTGCCATAGAAGGTAGAGCTAGGAGCTAACATAGCCCACAATCAATAGCAGCACCATATTTATTTCATTGGAATTTACTACCACATTAATATGCTTCACTCAGGGAAAAAAATGCTAGCTAAAGATAATCTCCTAGAAGGATGGGAAAAGAAAGGTGCAAGCTAGCCAGCAGTTTGGAGAATGCATTTAAGATTAAATTTGCTTTCTTTCCTCCTCCCCCTCCCCCTCCCCCATCTATTTGCCTGCCTTCCTCTCTTGTAGCTCTCAAACATCTGCCATTCATGTCTTGTAGCTCTCAAACATTTGTCTTCTGTGTGCTGGGATTCTGCCATAGCACTGTGGGCGCACTAGATATTGTGTGCAGAATTTAGCATTCTGAGAATCTCGGATTTGGTTACAAACAACAAGGTTCTGTTCCTGAAGTCTGTGAAGATAGGTTTGAAAGAGTGTGGGCTATCACTTGGGAAAAGAGATAGTTTAGACAAACACAGAATAGTGCTTTCTGTTTGGTGGCCATTGAACCTTTCCTTTTCCACCCTTGTAAGGAGATTATCTTTAGCTAGCATTTTTTCCCTGTCTGAGTGGAGCGTATTCATGTGGCAGTAAATTCCAATGAAATCAACAGGGATTACAACCCTTAAATAGATGAAGATGGGTAGCCGTGTTAGTCTGTCTGTAGCAGTAGAAAAGAGCAAGAGTCCAGCAGCACTTTAAAGACTAACAAAATTGGTGGCAGGGATGAGCTTTTGTGAGTCTGACTCTCAAAAGCTAATACTCTGCCAAACATTTTCTTAGTCTTTAAGGTGCTACTGGACTCTTGCTCTTTTCTAACCCTTAAAAAGATCAAAGACAGTGGTCAACAGCTAATTATACTCCTTTGCCAAACCAGCAATTCTGTGCAAACGAAGATCTCTTTCCAGCTTTGTTTCTGTATTTTCCTGAGTTCCCCTGCCCCATATGCCTATGGTTGCCAACTGACCTTAGCATGAACTCAGTTTTGTCTGCTATTGTTCTTTTAAGGGATGTTTGACCATCAGAGATCAGCAGGTATTTGTGTTTTCTGCATTGGACAGGAAGTTGGACTAGATGACCCTGGAGGTCCCTTCCAACTCTATGATTCTATTCTTCTAAGTGAAGCTTTGGGGGGGGGGGCATTGAGATAAATAGATTTTATCACCTGCTACTGTCTGCTGATGTGTTTTAAACATAGCAATAGAGGTGTGATGTTGGCAACCTTACACGTGCCAGTTTATTTTGGCATTTTTAGTGGCACTCCCCCCCCCCCAAGATTATGCATGCCCCAGCAAAATTAGAAGCGTCGATGGGAGGCAAACATCTAGCTGTATGCAAATTTGGAATGATTAAAAAATGCATTGGTGCACAGATACACACACACTTGCCCCTGTGCAAAGGACAGCCGATGGAAGAAGGTAATATCTGTATAAATCCAGTCTCTCCATCAAGCTGACTGTAAGTTTGTTGAGTTGGTTATTGTTTGCTAAATCATAATTAGTAAAAGAGTGCAGCTAGTTTTCTGTAAGAAAGCAGATTAATTTCTACCATACAGTGTTGTAAAAATTACTGCCTGGTCCAAAAATCCCTTCAGTTCATGATTTTAACCTGAGAGACTGGAGGTCTGCATAAACAAATTTTGACTAGCTAGGACTTGAAATTCAGAACAAGACGAAAGGTTGTGTCAATCTCTGATTTGGGGTAATCTAATCATGGCTATGGTGGATGCAGCAGAATACCTCAGTTCCTTATTTGCAGCTGTGTTTTTAAAGTGAGAGGTAGGATCAACCTGAGTATGTGTGGGAGGCAGATGGATTTTTGGACTGATCACATGTGATGGAATTTTGTTGGGGACAATATACCTGTTGTATGTTCCTTGCTATGGTCCGTTCCATATTCCAGACATGTTTAATACCCAGGCCTTCATCCACGTCTTAATTTGGATTGCCAGGTCCTCCCTGGCCACCAGCAGGGGATGGGGGGTGGAGAGTAGGGTTACCAGAACTAGACTGGGAAACATCTGGAGATTTGGGGATGGAGCCTAGGGAGGACAGGAACTTAATTACAATGCCATACAGTCCTCTGTTCAAAGCATCCATTTTCTCCAGAGAAATTGAGCTGTTTAGTCTGGAGATCAGCTGTAATTCCTGGGGATCCCCAGGTTCCACCTGGAGGCAGGCATCCTTATCTTTAAATCCAACAAAGAACCCAGGAACTGCAAATCAGAAATGTTGAAGGGAACCGCCTCCCACCTTATGCAGCATCTATAAGAAGCATGCCTGCCACTTTTTACAAATGAAAACAGAGATCCACTTGTAACCACCACAGACTTAAGGATTTGCAGGCCAAATCCCCTTCTCATCACACACTTCTGAAGGATCTACTTCATCTGTGTCCAGTAGCTCCTGCACCATTTTAAAAGCCCAGGTCTTTGTTCTTTAGGTTAAAGATAATCCCTAATGGGGGGGGGGGACATTTGATGTCAACAGTTTGTAACTGAGCCTCACCAGGAAGCAAAATGGTAGGCTATGTACAATGTGGCAGTTTCATGTTTAAGTGTATGCATGTTCATTACAGACAAGATGCATCCACCTGCCTTCCAGTTCAAACTAGGCAAGGCACTGGAGATCAGTGATTGAGTCTTCCTCTTCGTTAAATGTCTGTAACAAGAGTAAACAACCATCTGGTATGGCTTGTCAAAGAGCGGCACAGCCGACCGTATGACATTGTATGTGGCACTGGTTCTTTCCATGAGGGACTAAGTAAAGAAAGCCCCTCAGATGCTGGCAGTCCCACAGGTGATCAGGTCACTCCCAGTATGTCTGACTCTGTCTTGCCTTTTTGCTAGCATGCTAATGTCTTCAGAGTGAACCCAACAGGGGATACTTTGGCCAAAAGTTACCTATCCCACTTAATTATAACTAGCAGCTGTGGTGTGAGGGGAGCGTTATTAGAACTTCAGTGTTATGCTAGAGGGAGACTTAAGCGTTTCCCTCTGTGTCTTTTCCTCCAGAGAAAATCAGCTTTTTTGGGGCACTATTTATACTTTACAGACAGGAGTTTAGATCACAGATCTCCAACATCTCTAGTTTGGCCCTCTAAAACAGTGCTTCCCACCAAACATGGCACCTGAGAGTCATGGCACCCACTGATATTTTTCTGACCTCCTCCAAAAACAAACAGCCAAAAGAGACCAGGAGGAATCACCATTATGCCTTCAGGGAGTCCCTGTTCAGAAACAGCAGTCTCCATCACAGAAAAATGTTTCTATTAGATTCTGCCAACATTCTGTGATCAGCCCCTGCCACCATGGCAGCCATTTTGGGATGGGTCTTGCAGCCCCTGCTGTGGCAGCCATTTTATAGTGGTGCCCACTATCTCTTCTCAAACCTCCCAATGTGCCCACAGGCTCAACAAGTTTTGGGGCAACTGATCTAAGATTTGTCTTCTAACAATTTTGGGTAGGGAGAGAGAGAGCTGAACATTGAACAATGACAACTGACGCAAAATATGCCGAGAGAACTTTATCAAGATGTTCTCAAAAGGCAGGCATTAGGGCTGCCAGTTCCAAGTTGGGAAATTCCTGAATATTTGGGGGTGGGGCTTGGAGAGGGATCTCAGTGGGATATAATATCATAAAGTCTACCCTTCAAAGCAGCCATTTTCGCTTGGGGAACTGTTCTTTATAGCGTGGAGATCAATTTAAACTCTGGGAGATCTCCAAGCTGCATCTGGAGGTTTGCCGCTCTCCATTGGAACAATGATTCACTAGGGACAGGTACCAGAAACCAAGGGCCACCCCTGAGAATTGGGGAAAGCTGAAGCCTATGCACCCTTCTGAGATTTTCCTTTTGTTATTCCTCCATGGTGGGAAAAGTGGCAGCTGTCAAATGTCTGCCTGTCACCCACCATGCAGCTGTGAGAGGCAGAGAGAGGCACTGACAGGAGGGTGGGGGGAAGCTGGCAGCACTAACTGAGGGGCAATATCTACTCCCTTCTCCTTTCTGCTTGGCACAGAAGGATGGATTCAAAGGCTCCGATTCTAGGTTATATCTCAGCATCCGTCCTGGCCACCTCCTGCTCCGTCTTTGTCCGCACATTTTAAAAGCTGTAAAACCATTGCGTGGCTTTGATTCATCCTTGTAACACCGCAGGATATGGAAATTTAAAGGCATAGGCCAGCATCTCTAGTGGGGGGGATGACTGGAGATAAATACTAGTCAAGATTAAATAATCAGACTTTCTTTCCTCCCCCAAGCAAGTGTGGGATACACTCCTACAAGGTCTTCCTCCTTCTGCTCCTCCCCAAACATCTGTCAGACCAGAGAACTGAGCTCTTCCACCCCCATTTTCTTAAAATATCTTTAGAGAATCTCCAGGCTGATTTTGAGGGGGGGTTAAATTCCCAGTGGTAAGATTCACTCCCTTGGGGATGACAGAAAGTCCCTGGGAATATTTCCCAAGGATTGTTGATTTTGCTGTAGACCATATTTCAGCTAAACTTTTGTGCCGGCAGTCAAGGTATTTGTATGTCTTCAGAGTCCTTCGGGTTTTTTTTTAAAAAATTATTCAAGTATAATATCTTCTACCACCCTGCCTACTATCTGTACCACAGTCTCTCTTTGCCCAAATTAATATTGGAGGCACACTCCACTATCACACTAGAAAATGGTTACATTTATAGTGTGTGTAGGGGCAAATTAGATATTATGGTGACCCAATCCATATGAGTCATGCTGTACTCTTACAAAGCGGGGGGGGGGGGGGGGGATTTACAACCCAGCACTGGGAGGGGGTGGTGAACCTTTCCCGCCTTTCTTGTTCCCCCCAAATTGCTTCCCCACAGCTGTTTTTCTCCTGACAAGAATTACTCAGAATCTTGGAGGAAGAAACACAGCTGGGGTGCAAAGCAGGGACTTTTTTTTGTGAAGGGGGAGAATTCAGCTCCTCTTCCTGTCCACCCATGTTGTACTTTACATTTGTGTGCTATTTCTTTAGCGCCTTGTTATCCAACCCTTCCTCCAAACAGTAAACATCATTCTGGTTTCTTTCGTTATATCCTCAGAACGACTTTATGAGGAAAGTTAGACTGAGAGAGGGCCAGTGCCCCAATGTCACCCAGTGAGCTGCTTGGCAAAGTGTACGTTTGAACCTGGGTTGCCCAAATACTAGTCTGATAACTTTAACCACCACATAATACTGGTCACCACTTAAGGGCCACCTCACTAGATGAAGGTTATAACATTTCTGGGGTGGGGAGATCCACCTCAGTCAGTTTACATAAGAGACGGAAGCAATGATACCATAGCTGGGGAAGATGCGTCCCCTTAGACTGAAAAAATTGGCCATCCCTGTTTTAAGTTATCCTTCATCTCTTTAAGTCGCATGCCAGACTTCCAGTCAAGTAAATATTGGGGGAATCTCACCAGAAATGTTTCTGTTCTAAATCAAGCTCTTCTTATTCTGAAAATGAGAACTGTCACACCTCAAATTAAAAGCATGTGCTTTTTTTCTTCTGGGGGAGTCTTATGGAGAGGGCAAAACAGTGTTCTAGGAAAGGTGGTTATACTTCTGGAAAGGAAAGGAAAGGAAAGGAAAGGAAAGGAAAGGAAAGGAAAGGAAAGGAAAGGAAAGGGGTTGGGGACTTGACCCAGAATAACTGAATCAAGAACCAAAAAGGTTAGTTGTGAACCAGTATAGGACCAGTTACTAAAAATTATTTATGAAGCCTAAATATGTATTTTTATTAACTAATGGTTAAAAACATATATGGACCCAATTGTAGCCTTATTACGGCATAACAATACAAGGATTACAAAAGGGAACTATTGCAACCTGATGTTTTAGCCCAAATAGGCCTTCTTCAGTGTTCAGTGTTTGTACATAAAGGCTTATGAAACAATAGTTAATACAATATACAAAAACTATGTACAAGTTGATATAGGACTAAAAAAGGAGTTTAAAAATCAATAATAGATTACACAGGGCAAACTAATGTTTTGTGAGGTCTCCTTGAACTAATGTTTTGCGAGGTCTCCTTGAGTCTGGCCTTGTGCCTTTGTCAATTGTATATATGCAGAGCGATGTTTCTTGGTGTATGCCTTCCAGTTTCGGTACGGAGAGTTCAAATGCAAACTACTGATCAGAGCCAATGTGCCATAGATAGTAAGCAGTCAGACTGCACATCACACAGCATATATACAATTGACTAAGGCACAATACCAGACTCTATAGTTTTTAGTAATTGGCCCTATATTGGTTTGCAACTAACCTTTTTGGTTCTTGATTATAGCCCTGTCCCACCTGGTAGAAATTGCCGCTAAGTTTCAGAAAACCTATTTCAACAGGTTTTCAGAGAAAGAGACAAACAGGTGGTTTCCCTTGCCTGCCTCTGAGTCACAACCCTGTATTTCCTTGGTGGTCTCCTGTCCAAGGACTAACCAGGGCCAACTCTGCTTAGCTTTTGAAATCTGATGAGATCAGGCTAACATGGTCTCTGCTTTATAGGACTTTGATTTTTAACACATAAGGCTAACATCACCACCTTTAGTTTGCCCTTAGCAGTGAGATAACTATTGTCACTCAGAAGAGCCTCTTCTCGTGAGTCTGTATGAGTCTCTGTTCTGGATGGCTTCATTTGAGAGCAGTTAATTCAGCTGCATCTCTGTGTCATGAGGCATTTGGATTATCCCAGTGACTTAGCAAAAGTACCTGCTACTTCAGAAACTGATTCAGAAGAAGCAGGACATCATACAGAGATGCAATTGCCAGCCTCCAATGCTCCAGTGCTCAGCCATTCTAACACTTAAATCCATATTTTATAGAATCCCGGGAGTTCTGTCTTCAATACTCATTTAATGTCACCTAATGCTCAGCCATAATTATAGTCAGGGAAATAAAATTATGGATTTATCCCTCCTTGCCCCAAGCATCCAACATTTGTTAATCAGTGGAGTGAGGATTTTAATCCATGATAGTGATTGTGAGAGTAGAACAAGAGGATGGTGGTTATTCCAGGTACATAAATCCAGAGTAGATGGACATTATCAAAAGGTAATTGACTTCACTCCCTTCCCAGAGAAATAAGAATTACTTTACTGCTTTATACTCTAACAAGTCTAACGCGTAGTTTACACCCCCCCCCCCCCCCAGTCTTGTGAAAGTTGTTTATTAAGGTCACATAAAAGAAATTTGCTAGCTCAGTGCTCTTTAAGCTGGCATCCCACGCTTTGTATGAGCTAACAACCTGTTTCTTTTCTTTTTTTCCCATGCAGGGGGATTGGAAAACAGGGCCTTCAATGTTTAGGTAAGAGCTTTCTTCAGATTTTCCCCTTTGGACAGGTTCTCTTTTTGCTTTTAGAGAACCCCACACTGTGAAAGAATAATAATTGTACATAACACTTAGCATTTACATTACAATGCAGGGTTTGTTCACATCCATATTTTTGCCGTAAGCTTTCTGACAACCCTGTAAGGTTGGTCGGTATTATTGTTCCTACCAGCTTGTAGATTTTGGGGAGGGGCTGGGAGGGAAGCAGTTTAATTCCATGGCTAAGGCAAGATTCAAACTGCAGGCTTTCTGCTCCATAGCACAGTACATTAGTCACTATGCCGCATCATCTAAAAATGAATTTGAGGTAGTACAGCAGGACTGGCAAAGGAAAGCTCTTCTAATTCTATTAAAAAGGAGAGCTGGGGAAGAAAGCTCAAGTTTACCTAAAAGCCACTCTATGACTGATAACAGATGGGCATTTGGGGGCGGTTGGGAGGCGTCCCAAATCAGGACGGCTCAAAAAGAGCCATCCTGAAGCCTCCACATGCCCCCCTGCAAGCCATCTCCATTCTGTCCATGGGCATGTTCAGATGGCCTCTGTGCACCATTCCTGTCCCCATACATTTTCAGTAGTAATGCACATGCTTTCACATGTGTATGCGCACATACATGTGTGTGCACATGTGCACTGAACAGTTTTAATTTAAAAAAACTGGATGTGACTGGGGGCGACTTGATGGTTTCACACCGCCAAGGCGCCTTGCTTGTGCCCTTCCGCTTCCAGATGCCAAGGAGGCAACTGGCATGCAGCTCAAAAATTTGCTACCACTTTGGAGGATGGGGTGAGTACAGCACGAGGATGGGCAGCAGATATTTGTGTGTGGAGGGATTTTTTGGGTTGATTTCAGAGGTGTCTGTTAGCAGCCCAGCTGCCCTATGAAAGTTCCTATCGCAAGTTGCCTGTAGCAACTCAATGTTTGTGCAAAAGGTTATACTCTACATATGCTCAGAGGGACTCTCCAACCACCTGGCAAAGAATGAGGGGGGTAAAGTCTGTTGAGTCTGATGAAAATTCTGGGTTGAAAGTCCTGTGGACGCTGGTGATTTATGTTCAGCTGTGTCACAAGAGGTAGAGATTTGGCATGTGTAGCTTCCTCCCTGGCAGGAGATGGGGAAACTACACCAGTGGAATTTCTGCTTCTCATGTGGCTTTTAAAGCTACACAGCCTCTGTTGAGGAATGGAAGAGAACAGAACGGTATTATTAAATTGCTTTTGGTCCTTTCTGGGGTAACAAGATCCAAATTAAATTAATAAAAGATGGCATTTAACTGAGAACAAGTACACTGTTGGTTCTCTTCCACTTTCACATGTCAGGACTCTTGGGCTGCCAGGTGACCAGGAAACATTCAGTTTGGCCTGCTCCTGTGCCTTTAAAAGAAGCTGGTGATGCACAGGGCAATAGGCTACCATTGCTCTCTGCTTTCCAGCAAGGAAATAAACATAGTCAATAACACAGTCAACTATTAACTGCTGTCAAAAGGGCCGTTAACAAAGATTGGTTCACAAGTTGGCCATCTCGAGGAAGAATTACTACTCATGAGTTACAGCAGGGGCGGCTGGGGTGGAGCTGGAGTTCAGGCCTCTTGGGTTCTTAGGAGGAAAGCTGGGTTGTACAAGGGGGCTGGGAAAGATTGTTTCTAATTTCCCTAATTCCCTTCTTAATCAGGCAGTTCACACAATCGGCCCTTGAGCCAAGTTTATTGTTTCGCTGAACTAGATTCTTCCATCTATTTTAGGGCTGTGAAATCTCTCTCTCCTTTTCCTTGCATTTTATATACACTTCAGCCTCTTCCGCTACCCGTGTACCTGGCACATCCTTCCAAATTTACCTTCTCTTTTGCACCTGCTCCCAGCTCACCTGACCTCTCCCCCCCCCCCTGGCTTATTTGCACAGCCCATCTGACAATATCCTTAGTGACTGTTGCATATGTGCTTGTTAATATAGAAGCATTTATGTACCATGGGTGCCACGTCATACCTTACCTCTTTCAGTTTCAAGTGGGGGGAGGGCAAACTTGATTGGCCTTGATTCTTAATATGTGTCCCTTACATGTTTGGAGATGTGCATGTGTTTCCCTTTAATATTTTGTGTGTTCCAATAGGAAATACTAAAGGAATATTGACTTGTACTGCCGCAAGAAGCGTTTTCTTCCATTATGATGTTGCAAACTGAGTATCTAATACATATAACAGTGACCTGGCTTGTGTTTTCCTGCCGAACATCCCCCACCAAAAAATGCTACATTTTATTGTCCTGGGGAAATTGATGTCTGAATGAAATTGCAAATTATATAGATTCTGGTAGAGTCATCTTGTGTGCAGTTCTTCCCTAGTACTATTTTTTTCTTTTATAGGATGATCTCTGGAGGCTGCAAGCTTCTGTAAAAATACTGGGTAGGGGGAGAAGAGGGTCTTCTTAGTCTTTTCCCTCTTGCCCATCACAAGCTATTTTTTGCTTTTCAGGGCAAGAGATTTCTCCACCCCTTCCCATCATTAGAGAAAAAGTAATTTGGTAGGTGGGTGTGTTAACAGAAAAGCTGCCAGAAGTAAAAGGGTTAAGAAGCACCTCCTTCCCATTGGCTGTATCACAAGATTGCCGTCTCCATGGTCGCCTTTTTATAAAAGAAGAAGTGTGTGTTTGGGGGGGGGGACTACACATGAGATTGAGCACCACATCTTACTTGGCCATTATTTACACACAGGCTTAATTGCACTGAATAGCTCTCACTGATGCACAGTTGTATAGACCAATAAGAATTTAAGTAGCAAGACAAGGATAGCCTAGGCAAGCCTGATTTTGTTAGATCTTGGAAGCTAAGCAGGGTCAACTGTGGTTAGTACTTGGATGGGAGACTGTCCTTGAAATACCCAGCTGAGAGGCGGGGGCAGGCTTATTCAGCCACCTCCCTGAATATCCTCCAGGCCACCAGTAGGGGTCAGTCACCAGAGGTTGACATGACTTCTAGGTGCAGACACACACAAAATACAAAAATACAACACCCCCCCCCCCAAATTCCAAGTGCCCACATCTTCCTTGTGCTGAACCACTCACAATTATTATGATACACACAAACTTAAATGCAGACTCCCCCCTCTCATGCATGCATAGTGTTCTCTCTTACATACGTCCAGGCTGGCATCATGCAGATATTCTCTTGCAAGTGTCCATTTGATACCCTGAATATGCACACTTTGTCAAGGCAGGTGTGTACTCCGTTGTGGACTTCTTTCACAGATTCTCACTTGCAAATTGGCATTTGAACAATTGTATACCTGGAGAGGTATTTGCAAGCACCTTTCCCTTCACAATGATATTCTCTCTCTCTCACACACACACACATGCAGTTCACTACGGTGCTTTCTTCACTCCACTTCCTCCCAAAATGCTTTGAGGTTCCATTCCCCATCAATGGGCAGCTGGCAAACCAGGATCTCCCCCTCCGTCTCCAACTTTATTACATTTTGGGAAACACATCCTCAGTGATCTGTGTCCAGACCTGCTGGTTGCTAAGAAACCACAATATCGGCTGCCATAGAGATCGCTAAGCAACCCCTCCTCTTGCCAGTTCCATCAACACCTGCCAATCAACTGCTGTCCCAGTTCATATTCACCTGTTCCCACTGTGCATCCCTCAACCTCAAGAATTCCTCTCCCCACACCCACTCGATGCTCTAACTTCTTAGGCTCCTCTTCTTTTTGAGGGAACCCAAGAGTCCTGTTTCCCAGCATGCTGTGAGGTATTCAAATGGGCCGCACTCCCCTCCCCTCCAGGTGCTGGAAACAATTTCTCTCACAAACCCCATCGCTCTCATGAGATTTCCCTTGCTCATGCTGGACAATGGCTCACAGAGGGGTAAAGGCTCAGTTGGCAGATCTGTTGCCATAGGAACCCAGAGACATTTCCAGAAGTGACTGATCAAGGGAGAGAGAGTAGGGACTTGTAGGGCTGCCAACTGGCCAGGGAAAAAAACAACAGCCAAGAACCCTTTCTTGGCCTGCTGTTGTGTCCCTGCAAACATAATCAACTGAATCTTTTGGCAGCGTAGAGATAAAAGAGGATTGCCAAACCTGGCATTGGTACTCGTGCCCTTGACAACTGCTTTGTGGGCAGCAGTTAGCGGGCAATAATGTTTATCTCCTGAAAAATGTCACCTGTTAATTTCTGCAGAACAAGCAGCTTGCTAAAGGCACAGTCACACAGGGTGGAGGAGAAGCTGGCAACCCCTGAGGAGAAACATTATCTCACCGGCTAACCAGCTATAATGACATGAAGGGCCAGCTATAGGGGCTGATTCAAGAACTGGTAACCTTAGTAGGGGAGTGGTGGGCAGCAGGATTCCTCCTGTGATTTCTGGAAGAGGACTTTAATGAGTAACAAGGATATGATGGAGGATTTGAGCTCTTTGGGTGTGTGAGAAGGGAAAGGGATGAAAAAATTGGTTAGAGCAGGGTGATGCTTACAGCCAGAACTCCTGGGTTCTTTCTTGAGTATGCTTGAGCCTTTCTCCCCCCCACCGTCCAATCCCCTCCCCCGCTGTGCTGGGTACTTGTGGATTCGTCCCCCGCCTGTTGCCATGGAGACCCATCTTCCAAATCTCAGGCCTGGAGATGCTGAAGGCAGGAGGGAAAGAGGGGAAGGAAGGGGAGAGCAAAGTCATCCCCCTCAACCTGCCCTCATGGATTGGCACCCTGTATTTCCTTCCCTCCCACCTGAGAAATCCTGTGCTGTGGGTTCCACTGGCTTGGGGTTGGGGTTGAGAAAGCATAAATTGGTTGCCCAGGTTCATGCCCAAGATCAACAGGCACTTTGGTGTACCCATATTTAGGTGGTTAAAAGAGAAGAAATCCCCCCTCACCATTTCGTGGTGGGTAATGGGGACAAGGGAATTCAGATGTACTACAAAAAGTGTGGATGTGGAAAAGAGTTGGTGGTAGTTACTCCAGATTATTTAACCTGGAGTAGAAGGATGCCAGATGTCTGAGGCAACTGTGGTCATAACAACCCACTTCTCTCCAAGAAACAGTGTCTAATATCTCTTCTCTTCTGTGTTCTTCCTTTCCTCCCCTCTCTCCCTCCTCCCTTGCCTATTATATCTGTATACACTTTCTATATTTGGTTCCTCTTTAATCTCTATCATTTTTCTTTTCTAACCTTCTCTCTCCCAACCTCTCTGCTGTTCTGCCTCAGTATGCAGCTTTGTCTTGCACAAGAGATGCCATGAATTTGTTACATTTGAGTGTCCAGGAGCTGGGAAAGGACCCCAGACAGATGTAAGTGATGCTCCCTTCCTCAGGGTCTCTAACTTTTCAAAGGGACATGTGTGGTTCTATTGGATAGAGTGTGTGTGTGTGTGTGGGGGAAGCATTTAGGAGCCAGGACTTCAGGTCTCACCACCATTGCAGGTGAGTGTCCCGGTTTCCTTGCTATTTATACAGCAATAGAGGGACCGCTGTCCCATTTCTGATGTCCTTGGCCTGGAATCCCATGGAAGGAGCGGGAGAGGAAGGGAGGATTTGTCTTGTCTGCCCCAGCCTTCCATCACACACACAATTAATTGTGCATGCTGAAATTTATACAACTTTCAGATGCATATACTCCACAACTTCACAAACATGTGATATGAGAGTTCAAGGAAATGCTGATAGCTGCTTTTGGGTCAAAAAGCAATTTTTCTCCAGGCAAGTTTGGCCAGGGATCCTGGATGTTTTTGCTATCTTCTGGGCATGGAGCAGGGGTCATTGGGGTTGTATGTGTGTAGAGGGAGATATTTGTGAAGTTCCTGCATTGTGCAGGGGGTTGGACTAGATGACCCTGGAGGTCCTTTCCAACTGTGTGATTCTATGATTTGTTACAGGCAGTACCTTAGTGCCATACATACACAAGGCCAACATCTCCTTTTATCAAAATTTATGAGCCTAGCAGCTCTTTTCAGTTTCCAGGAAGAACATGGGCAAGATCCATGTGGTTTTGCACATTAGAGGGCAATGTCTACAGTCGCATTTGAATTGACTATGTGTTGCCATGAATTTTCCATTTTACAGGATCCTCGAAGCAAGCACAAGTTCAAGATCCACAGTTACAGCAGCCCGACATTCTGCGATCACTGTGGCTCTCTCCTCTATGGGCTGGTGCACCAGGGGATGAAATGTACCTGTAAGTAACTATCTCTCTTCTAACCACCCTTGAAGTTTTGTGGAATGCTTAAAACACCAAGACTGGAGTCCTGTGCACACTTACCTAGCTGTAAGCCCCACTGAACAAAACTGAGAGTAAAATGCATCACACTGAACTCTAAGTATGGTAGCATTTCTCCAGGGCAAATACCTGTTTTGTCCAAGAGCTGTTTTGTCCAAGGCCAGTAAGACTCTCCACTGAAAATCCCTAGTGCAAACCTCAGCTCACCTAGAGTGCCAGTTGGGTATAGTGGGTAGGAGCGGTGGATTCTAATCTGGAGAACTGGGTTTGATTCCCCCTCTCCTCCTCCACATGCAGCCAGATGGGTGACCTTGGCTGAGTCACAGTTCTCTCAGAGCTCTCTCAGCCCCACCTACCTCACATGGTGTCTGTTGTAGGGAGAGGAAGGGAAAACGATTCTAAGTCATTCCAATACTTCAGGTAGTGAAGGGGAGAGTATAAAACTTCTCCTCCTCCTCCTGCTTCCTGGATGGAAGTTGTACATTTTGGCTTGGATCTTATGACATCATTCCTCCCGCTTTTCTCTCTGGCTACTTTCCTCTGCTGCAGAGCTTGCTTCCTCTGCCATTAACTCTTCCACTGCAGAAGGGTTCCTTGAAAAACACTGATCATGCACACATGAAAGCACAAGCATCACAGGAAGTGTATGCTGCAGTGGAGGAAAGCTGCCACCAGGGCTGGCTCTGCCACTGGGCAAACTAGGCAATTGCCTAGGGCGCCGGCCTTCTGGGTACACAGAATTGGGCACCCTCCATGTGACTCAGTGATGTTATTAGTACACAGGGTGTGCCAGAAGTTAGCCTTGCCTAGGGAGCCAGACAGTCTAGGGCCAGCCCTGGCTGCCACAGTCACTGGAGAGAAGAATGAGGAGAATGATGTCACAGGAGCCATGAATATGATTTTTTTTCTTAACACTTTAGGAGAAATGCTAAATATATACCATGCTTTCTGTCTGAATACTAGTTGTAATTTAGGATGGATCTCTATAAGCAGCAACAAAATCCCTTTATTAAGATTAACCAAAATGACACGAAACTGTGTATAAGTTTACAAGTTTTCTGGAAATGCATGCAGCAGAAGGAGATGGGAGAGTCTTGGGAGTGGGCTATACAAACATCAAGTGAGCTATATCATTTTTGAATTTTCTCACATGAAAGCACCTTTGCAAACAGAAAGTCTGCATGCCAGAGAGAAAAGCTGTAACTTACCCACTCTCCTACCTGTACTAGTTTTCTCATTACAAATAACTTGTTTTTAATTGTGGGGGGCGGAGCATAAAAATAGGATTCCTCTACTGAATTAGTACTATCTCTTGAATAGCCTCTGGAGTCTACCATCTTGTTCTGCACCATGTGTTGATCTGGCTCAAATCCTGCTGAAAGCAATGAAGCAAGTTTAGTTGCAACTAACTTAAGTCTTATTGATTTTATTTATTTATTTTTGTACATTTATAGTCCGCCGTTTCCCGTAAGGGCTTAGGGTGGATTCCAACAAGCTAAAACAATAAAACAGTAAAAGTTTTGATACAACTTAGTAATGATTGAGAAGTCTGGCATGACTCACTTCCATTACAATCCAAAGACTGATGCTCATGTGCATCTGGAGAGGGCCTGATGCAGTGTTGCTCACCTCACTACAGCAAGGTGGTATCTGATAAGATTTTTCATGGCCATGTATTGGCAGGATCCTGTAAAATTCTCACATCCAGAGCCACAACCATTTCAAAATTCCAAATCAATAAAATGAAAAATGCCAAATCACTCAGGTTACTGTATACAGTAAGAGAATGGAGCACATCATCTCAGCTTTAGCTTGGATGAATTATGAGGGGAATTGGAGACTTTAGAAGGCATAAGTAAGGAGAATTGGATAGGGCACTCCTTTACATGTTGTGGTGGCAACTGGATCTTGACACAGGGTTCACTAAATAACATACTTTGCAACTGGGTTTTCACTGTGTAAGAATGGCAAAATCCACTTGCAAATGGTCACCATGTTAAAGCACCCACAGTATATGCCAGTTCTTTTTTGCATAGAGTTCCTTGCTGGGGAAAGTGGCTATCCTTGTCAAATTGTTTCGCCTTCTCAGTAAGATTTAAAATGAATGACTGCCTCCATTCATTCATAAGCTGGAGCTCTGTCCTCAGTGGATTTCCTAAATTTCATGCATACGGGGTGGGGACAAAGTAATGAGGGTGAAAATGAGGCTATCCCAAAGACCCACTTCATAGTCTTGCTTATGTTTTAAACTGGTTCGATTGTTTTATTATGTTGGAAACTGCCCTGAGCACACTATGGGAAAGGGCGGCCTATAAATCTACGGAAATAAATAAATAAATAAAAATCCATGTGTGGTACAAATTTGCAGGGTGGTGGGTGGAGGTTAGAGAGCACTGAAGCTATCTATTGTAGGGATAGTTGGTCCTGACTGACTGACCCACCTCTGTTGTCCCCTGCAGGCTGTGAGATGAATGTGCACAAGCGCTGTGTCCACTGTGTGCCCAGCCTGTGTGGGGTGGACCACACAGAACGCCGGGGGCGCCTGAAAATCAGCATTGAGACGTTCGAGAGTGACGAGATCCGTGTGACTAGTAAGAATCAGACACAGGGGGAAAGGAGGAATAGTATAAGCCTGGGAGGGTCTCCTTTTTTTCCATCTTTGGTGAGCTTGTGTAATGTTAGAATGGCAGAAACGGAGGTGTGGAAGGAGTATCTGATGAAGGGAGCTTTGCCTCTTGGAAAAATTATTTTCTGAAATTCTTGTTGGGTGCTGCTGGACTTGAACCTTGCTGTTCTACTGCAGACTAACACGGCTACCCTCTGAGAAAGACCACTGATCTGTCTGTAAAAGGCAATTTGCATCTGTGCAGAAGGAGCCCTGTGGCGCAGTGTGGTAAAGCTGTAGTACTGCAGTCCAACCTCTCTGCTCATGACCTGAGTTCGATCCTGGCGGAAGCTGGGTTCAAGTAGCTGACTCAAGGTTGACTCAGCAGTCCATCCTTCCAAAGCTGGTAAAATGAGTACCCAGCTTGCTGGGGGTGGGGGGAAGTGTAGATGACTGGGGAAGGCAATGGCAAACCACCCCGTAAAAAAGTCTGCCATGAAAACGTCATGATGCGACGTCACCCCAGAGTCGGAAATGACTGGTACTTGCACAGGGGACTACCTTTACCTTTATCTGTGCAGAGTCCCAATTTGTGAGGGAGTGGGGTGAGAGAGAGAGAACATTTCAAACCCCAGTTTTGCTAATTGAAACCAAGTTAATTGCACTGTTCGTAGCATTTTTGAGGGGGAGAGACAAGTTATTACAAGACACATTTTCCCCCTTTAATAAAAGGCTAACCACAGCCCAGGGAGCTTGGTTTCAATTGGCGAGACTGAATGGGGGTTGACGGGTTAAATCTCCTATCTCCTCCCTGCGTGGCTCCAATTCAAATTGGGGCTGCGTGTGACTGCAATTTGCTTTTACAGATGGTTGGAGATCTGTGATCTTCATGCTGTTTGTGCCCAAAGAGGCTGAGTTACAAATCAAGAAGTCCTTGCTTCAGATCTCACCCGTGCTGTAGCCTTAGAGTGACTTCTGTTTCTCTCAGCCCTAGTCACTAATCTGGAGTATGGCAGGGGGTGGGTGGGGGTAATAGTATCAATCTACCTTTCAGGATTGTTGTCCTTACAAAAAGATAATGTACATGAAGCTCTTTGAACGCATTAGATAAATGTGAAAAGTCAGACTTCTTTATACCAAACTGTACCTCAGGGTTATACATACCCCTCTATATTTTTTAAAAAGCAGGGCTTTTATTTTGAGCAGAATCACAGTTCTGGCTGGCTTGGCATCAGGGGAGTGGCCTAATATGCAAAAAAACCTCTGTAAAAATGTAAATCCAAATTATTACCCAGGAGAAGCCAGTATTGTAATCTGAATTAACTGTGCATACTGAGCAATTTTACAAATATTTACTTATCCTTTGTATAATTTATTCTGCTTTTATTAGTCATGGGGACAGCCTAGTGGATTGCAGGGGTGCCAGAAAATCTGGCTCAGTCCTTCTCCTGTGACGGAAGATCCACTAGCTGAAACTTTTCTTCATAAGGACTAGAAATTTACTTTTTAAAAAATGAAAGCTAAGGTGTTCAGGATGCTAAATTCTGGATCCAAGGAGCTGACTATACATGGAGGGAAGGATCAGGAGGTAGAGTTGCAGGAGGTAGAGAGCTGCAACAGCAAACGGCATGCCTGCCACCTTGGCAGGGGTGTGCTTTCATGCTCTGGCTGGAATCAGCCATGCTGTCCTAAGAATGCCAGAAGAACCCAGCAGGGCTGGATGTAAGGTTTATTTAGTCCAGAATTCAGTTTCCCAAATTGAATTTAAAAAAAAAATTGTAACCAGCTAGTTACTTTCATTGGTACTCGGTTCAGGTTCATCAGATTTTGTTCCCTCCTAGAGTCCTGCTCACTGGCAGGGAAAGTCTGTCTTTGCAGACTTCCTTATTGTTGTGGTTATTTTTTTTTTTTGTGATGTTTGACAATTGGTGAAATACAGAAAGAGGCAGGGGTGCCTGAGGGACTTCCAATGATCTGGAGGTGGAATTCAGTGCTCTTTATAGCTTCTTGTCCTTCAGCAACTCAGGCAGAGGTAGAATAGATTATGCAAATATGTGCTTCATTGCTTCATTTGCATAATTCAATCACATTTGCTTGATGTATACAGGTCACAAGATTCAGCTGAATTTAGCTCAGGTATGGAGCTATTTTGGTGCAGAGTTTTTTCTTGTGTAAATATATACAGTTCTTCCCTTATTCTGTTATCTTAAACAAATCCTTCCTTCCATCCAGACCGGATGCTAGGGCTGAGACCCAGAATGCCTAGACTCTTTAGGAGGAAACAATATCTGGTGAACCTGAGATGAGTACCAGCATGAGAGCAGGATGCCTGGTTGTGCCCGGGTGGAGAGTGGGACTGAGTGAGCTAGCAGAGGCTAGGAGCCAGGCCGCCTGGGTTCTATTCCTAGCAGTAGAACTTGACATCCCCGCCTCTTCTTTTCACACCTTCCTCTGCACTCTTTCTTGTTCTCTTTTTCTGCCTCCTGGAGCCAGCATGTAGGTGGTGAGGAGAAAGCCATCACTGTGGTTTCTTTACACAGAGGGATTTCCTTGGCCACCTCTTTACGATCTCCTTCATGCCCCCCCCCCAGGCTGGTAGGAATTTGTTGTCATAGCAGCTTTTGTGGCCAACAGCAGGTAGTGTGGAATGGAGTTTGACAGAGCCTCCCTCCAACCCAATACAGAGGGCAGGAGATTGGCTTTCCAGCCCATCCTGGCTCTCCTTCAGCACTTACGTGGAATAGCCCTTTTAGTCTGTTACAGGAGAAACAGAAAGGAATCTTGTAGCACCTTATCAGGTTTATTGTGGTATACATTTTTGTAATGTAGAGTATTGTGTTCAGTTTTGGGCACCACATTTTAAGAAGGATATAGACAAGCTGTAACGGGTCCAGAGGAGGGTGATGAAGATGGTGAGAGGTCTGGAGACCAAGTCCTATGAGGAAAGTTTGAAGGAATTGGGGCACAGCCTGTGATATCTCTGGGCAAAGCCCATATCTGTGCCTCTCCTTTCTTTGTCAGTTGTTGAAGCACTGAACTTGATCCCGATGGATCCCAATGGTCTCTCTGATCCCTACGTGAAACTCAAGCTGATCCCTGATCCAAAGAATCTAACAAAGCAGAAGACCCGTACTGTCCGATCTACCCTCAACCCGGTGTGGAATGAAACTTTCATTTTGTAAGTCTGCCAGTTCCACAAGCAAAGAGCTTAGCTAGCAAAGGGACTCCCCCCCCACCCCGTCTTTTCTAGCAAAATTCTCTCTTTTGCTCCCCTCAGCAACCTGCAGCCAGGTGACATGGAGCGGCGTCTCTCCATTGAGGTGTGGGACTGGGACCGGACGACCCGCAACGATTTCATGGGAGCCATGTCATTTGGTGTCTCCGAGCTTTTCAAGGGCCCTTTGGAAGGCTGGTAAGTGGGAATGGGGGGCAGAAGAGAAGGTGGAAGAGAGTAAGGGGGCAGCTTAGAGAACCACTGGTAGCTCATTTTCTCTCTCTTTTCCCGTGCGTCTTTGCGTCTCTTTGGGTTTTCGTCTGTTTGCATCTATCTATCTATCTATCTATCTATCTATCTATCTATCTATCTATCTATCTATCTATCTATCTATCATCTATCTATCTATCTATCTATCTATCTATCTATCTATCTATCATCTGTCTGTCATCTCTCTCTCTCTCTATCATCTCATCTCTCTCTCTATCCCTCTATCTATCTATTGATCATCTACCTACCTATCTATACTCCACCCACTGCCATATAAAACTGTCTAACCCATCAAATCTCTCTTATTTCTACTCCTATCCACTTTCCTTTCTCCTTTCCTTTTCTGCCTCCATCTTCCCACCCACTCTCTCCTCTTGTTCATCTCCCTTCTCTTCCCCTGCCCGATGTCCCTGTCTGCGTCGCTGTCCCAGGTACAAATTGCTCAATCAGGAGGAGGGCGAATATTATAGTGTCCCCGTGGCCGATGCAGAAAACTGTGGGCTGCTGCAGAAATTCGAGGTAACCTCGTGGCTCACCCTGACACTCTTTGGATTGGCGCTTCCCCCCACCCCACCCCCAATGTGCCAAGTCCAGCCCAACCACAGAGCAGAAACAACTCCATGGCTAGAGGGCTCTCCTGTGATAGAATGCATATTTAAGGAACACTTTCTCTTAGGACCTGAAGGGAGGATGATCTGGTGGTTGTATTTGAACACACACACACAGAGAATTTCTGACCAAGGGATGGGTCAAAATTTGCGCAAGCATTACTTAATTTGTTATCTTTTTGTTTTGCAGGCTTGCAACTTCCCTCTGGAGCTATATGAGGTATTTGGTTTCTTCTGTTTTGTCTTTTAGTAGAATGGGAAGAAGCAGAGGTTTCCTCATTTTACCAATAAGAATATCCATCAGTCTTAGTACTGATTTCTTGTATGGTGAAGGCAGGAAAAGAAATAAAATACAAAAATTGTAACATTAGATTGAGTGAAGAACCCACCTGGCCCAATAATAATCAGCTAGTGCAGGGATCTCCATCTGTTTTGAGCCTGTGGGTACCTTTGGGATTTTAAAGCAGGGTGGTGGATGCAATCACAAAATGGCTGCCAAAGGAGGCGGACATAATGTCAGGGAGTGAAGTAATGCATAACTAATGCAAAACCGCCCTCTTTAAGCTCGCTTTTAAGATGGAACCCGGCTAAATTGACTTCTAGCCATCCTATACATGTTTCTGAATTGTAGCACCTTAATTAATAACTCATAATGGCTAACTGTTTTATCTAATTTTTAACTTAATTTATAAATGTAATTCAACTGTATTTTAATCTGTTTTATTGTACTGATTGTATTTTATTGAAATCATGGTTATACCATGTCCTGTGAGCCGCCCTGAGCCTGCCTTTGGCAGGGGAGGGCGGGATACAAAAATAAATTTATTATTATTATTATTATTAACTGTTATAGTAACTATAATAGTAACTCTTCAACCTTTTCAGGCAAACTACTGGGCCTTTAAAAATTAACATATGGTTTAAAATATTTTCTTGCTTGCGCACAGCTTTCCTTCAGTCACGCAATAAAGATCCTGTGCTGTGGTAGCAGCTGCTGCCAAGGCAATATTTAAATCTGCTCAGCAAATCTGGCCTCCAGTGGACAATCAGAAACCTTGCTGGGCAAAAGCCACAACTGGCCCTGACCACTTTCTGAAAACATTTGTTGAGTGCCAAAAAAGGTGTTAAGGCCCCTGAGCAAGCTCATAATTACTGCATAAATGGATACAGCCCCTTCTTGTTATTTTAACCCTGACATCTGTTGTTCAGAGATATAGTGCCTTTTAACATGGAGGATCCATCCTTTGCAATCAAGGCTGGTTACCACTGACACAACATGCCATCCATGAATTTCCCCGCTCCTCTTTTTAAAGTCAACTAGTGGCCCCTCTCTGACATTTCTGTAGCATGAATTCCACTAATTGTGTATTGCATGAAGAATTATTTCCTTTCTGACTGCCCTAAGCGTTTTTCTGAGTTCTCCAGAAGAAGGTGAGCTGTGAGTGCTTGGTGTGGGGAGGGAAGGGAGTGGAGAAGAGACAAAACACCTAAGATCTCTGAGATGAGGCTACCTACTATAGGACTCTCACGCTGAGCATTGCCTTGGCTCTCCACAAACTGCCAACATTCCCTGCTTTGAATATGTCCAAACATGGGCCAAAATTGCTGTGTATCATGCACTAGTTTCTCAGACTCCTTTGCCCCTTTGGGAATTTTAGCACATGCAGAGTTTTAAGGTTTGCACGTACTTGTTAGATTTCTGCTCCTCATTGTTCCAGTAATATCAGTAAGGGGCTGCACATTTGGGAGGAGCTGTGCATTAATATCACTAAGGGGTTGCATATCGGGGAGCATGCTATATCAAGGTCAGCCTGCCGCTGTGGGATAAGTACACCAGAATGCATGGTGCCAGTTCTCACACCCTTCGCTCTGAGCCAGCAAGAACCTCAACTGTCCATTTCTGTTTCTTTTCCTCCTCCCCACCCCATTTGCCCTACAGAAGGTTCGCCACGGCCCCATCTCATCGCCATCCCCGAGCCCAACAGACTCCAAGCGTGGCACGTTCTTCGGCACCAATCGTTTCCACATCTCAGACTTCAACTTTCTCATGGTGTTAGGCAAAGGCAGTTTTGGCAAGGTGGGGGCCTGCTATGAGGCAGTGTGGAGGGATGTGGAGGGTGGTGTTGAGTGGACTAAAAATTCATACATGGTGATGATAGGATGCATGTTTTGGGGTGCACTGACATGTGAGATTGTGATGTGAGAAAGGAACAATATCAGTAAGGGGCTGCACATTTGGGAGGGGCTGTGCAATAATATCACTAAGGGGTTGCATATCGGGGAGCATGCTGTATCAAGGTCTCCCCAGTTGCAGCACTGCCTCGCTGTTTTGTGGAGCTTTCTACTTTTCTCTCTCCCCGCCGCCCCCCTTTCTTAGATGTTCAATCCCATTTCCTTACGTATTTCCTTTACGTATTTCGTAAAAAAGCTGCAAAGCTGTTTTTCCATGTTGGCTCAAATGCTTTTTGAAGGCTTTGAATGAAAACTACTTCATTTATTTGTTGTATAAATCCCACCTTTTCCCCATGGAATGCCATACCACATTTCTGTGCTTCCTAGGAGGTCACCCATCCATTGACCTCTGACCTGGGTGGCCCAGGCTAGCCCAATCTCATGAAATCTCAAAAGTTGAGCAGGGTTTGACCTAGTTAATATTTGGATGGGAGGCCACCAGAGAAATCCAGGGCTGCTATGCAGAGGCAGGCAGTGGCAAATTACCTCTTGCTAACTATCTGTTGCCTTAAAAACTCTACTGGGTCGCCATGAGTTGGTTGTGACTTGGCAGCACTTTCCACTACCAGACCTGCTTGGCTTGCTGGATCACACGCTGGACCATTTAATTGTCTGGAATGGTTGCAGGGCTGGCTTGCACTTGGCAAACTAGGTGATTGCCTAGGGTGCTGGAGTCTGGGGGTGCCAAATTGGGTGACCACATTACAAAGTACATGTGGTGGACACATGACTGCCATTAGGACTTCAGGTCAGACGTGTAACTGCACTTTCATGATGGGACTTCTCAAGAGTGCAAGAGCCTATTTGGACCAGACTGCGGTATATGCCAGGAAAAGGACTTTAAGACCCACCACCACTATTTTGTTGATCTGAAATGGCCTGTTTGAGCTGCTGTTTGCCCCATTTGCCCCTTTGGAGAAACATGCACTAATGGTGACACATAAGTTTTCCCAACAGGGCAAATAATGGCTCTCGGGGCCATTGCAGATCAGAAAAATAGCAAGTGTGGGTTGGGGGATGCTCCTTTTCTCCTGTGCCATAGCACCAATCAGAATCACACTCCTGTGCATTTGGGAATTGAGTTTCTAGTGCAGAACTCCAGATGTATGTCTGACAGTTTATGTGTCCACTATGAGGATGTTGACCTGAGTTCAAATCTCCACTTGGCCGTGGAACATGATAAAGGGGTGTGTATCTGTATTTGGAGGCAGGGTGGGATAATAATGCAAACAGTGCAGTAAAATCAAAAGACGTTGGTGGTCCTTTCCAACAGGTGATGCTGGCAGAGCGACGTGGAACAGAAGAGCTGTTTGCCATCAAGATCCTCAAGAAAGATGTGATCATCCAGGATGATGATGTGGAATGCACCATGGTGGAAAAGCGGGTCTTGGCCATGGGGGAACGCCCTCATTTCCTAACCCAACTACATTCCACTTTCCAAACTGCGGTAAACACCATAAGTTCACCTTCCTGGGGAGGAGGAGAGGGAATGGGGTGGTACTTTGTCAGCTTGTTGTGATAATGGATACATCCCTATGATCTTTTTCTTCAAGGACCGGCTTTATTTTGTTATGGAGTATGTCAACGGAGGTGACCTCATGTATCACATCCAGCAAGTTGGGAAATTCAAGGAACCTCATGCTATGTACGTGAGTCTCTGGAATCTTGATCAGGAATATATTTTGTGTGTTTCTGGGTAAACAGCACCACACAGAGGGTGATTGCAACAGAGGGACACTTTTAAAAATTCATCTGAGATACTGGAGCAGGGTTGGCACCAATGCTCCCTCTAAGCTGTGGAGTTTTGTGAGCAAAAATTCTATTTTGTGAGCTACTGGCAATTCTACATTGTGAGCCACTGCATTCATTAGGTTATTACTTATTTATTGGATTTATATCCTGCCCTCCCCACTGAAGCAGGCTCAGGGTGGCTCTGGGACCATTTTTCCTGAGCTAAAACAAGAATGTGTGATTTGGAGGCTAAAAAGCTGTGATCTAGCTCACACTAACTCAGCTTTGAGGGAACCCTGCTTGGCACTAGTGGATGGTGAGGACCTCCAAGCCAGCAAAGGGCCCAGTGGCCCAACTATAGCCACCCTGAGCCTGCTTCGGCGGGGAGGGCGGGAAATAAATCCAATCAATCAATCAGTCAATCACTTTGCATCACCCAAAAGGACCAGAGGCATAGGAGTTTGCGTGCCCAGCTTCTTCCAGGTTAATGCCTTTCATGGAGTCCTCCATAATCCTGGAGCTGATCTGCTTAAGAGTGTTTATGAAGATCCATTTCAGTTTCCAGAGTGGAAGAAGTGACTTATACCACCTCAGGTTGCAGGTTGCATTTATGAGTGGGCCCCTGTGTAAAAATGACAAATCTGTTTCAAGCACAGCAAGGAGAAGCCTGGGCTAGAACTTTTATCCCCAACGTGCTTCCTTTTAAAATTGTAACTCCACAATTAAAATTGTCACTCCACAGTGGCACTGTACATTCTGCCACTTTATCCTACTGCGTGTGTCTCTAACCAAGCTTCAGTTTCATGGGAAATCAGTACACTCCGATGAAGTTGTGTAACTGAGCAGCTTTTTGAGTTTAAATCCAGAATCCAGCCCTTGAAAAAGAGAAAAAGGCATGGGCTTTGTAGATCTGTATGAGCAAACAGCAGGAAGCAACCTTATGCCATGCTTTGAAGATACAGTAATGCTGCTTGCGGCTTCTTTTGCAAGGGACTCTTGTGTCTGAAACTACTGGCAGGTGCAGTGTGAGAATGACGATCAGGCAGCTACCTTGAGAAGATGAACTCCTTGTCTTAGAGCCAAAAGACAAACTAGGGAAAATGTCTGATGAGGATCTTCCTTGGTTTTTAAAAATCTCCTCAGCAGCCATAGGCATAGGTTGCTAGGTGGGGGTGGGGGACTTTAACCTTTTCCTCCAATGCCTTTCCCATGATACAAACACCCTCTCCCTCCAACTAATTTGTAGTTTTTGAGAGGCTATTTAAATTGTGGGAAAGGCATTTCTTCCAGTCAAGGAAAAGGGAAGGTATCTTTTTCTTGGTCTTCAAACCAGCCACCTGGGAGAAGTAGAATGCTAATTGATTTTTACAATTACTGATCTTTTGCACTCGGTCTTCTATGACCTTTAAAATCTCTGTCCCTAACCCAGACTAGTAATTTTCACATTACATTTGTACGTACTTTCAGTATTACTTCATAACTCCTAAGCTTGAAGCGTTATTCGTCTTTACTCCTTAACCCTTATCCCCTTCTGAAAATAAAGTATGCACCATTGAGCTATACGTGTACTGTTACTCTGTTTATTCTCTTCTCCATCTACTTCCTCTGTGCCGTAATTATGAAATGTATGCTCTTTGGACTCGTTTCTGTATTCTTAATCTGTTAAATCCCAGGTCTCATTGATAGTGCCATATAAGTAATGATAAATCCTTATATTTACAAGAATAACTATTTGTGCATATTAGAGTACTGAGTTCAGTGCTGATGCAGGAGTGTTGCTATTCATTTCAGAAAGGCTGTGTCCACAATGTGTGAATGGTGGCATAAATGTGGATATTTTTAATCCAGGTAGATACAGCAGGAAGCCAACATATTCTGGGGCTTCTTGATGACTGTACCAGGAATGAAAACTGCTCTGGCTGCCATTTGAACAGTACGACAAAGCATGCCCACAGGAAAAAGTAGTGTGCAGAAAAGCTCCCAGACACAGGCTTCTCTTTAGAGGATGTCGTATGCCAGCTCGTATTTTCTGAGTGTTAATATGAACATTCCTTTGGATGATGTGACTAATTTAGTATCAATGCTATTTTCTCACTCTCCCCCTCCCCCCACCCTGTGTCTTTCCTGTTACAGGTTTTATGCTGCTGAAATTGCAATTGGCTTGTTCTTTTTGCATAACAAGGGGATTATTTATAGGTGAGTACGTGCCTTCCTTCCACCTGAGTGGGAGTCTCAGAAATCTTGGCTCCTCGATCTTCTGGCATCACTAGAAAACCCATCTCTCAAAGAATTCCAGGATTCTGGCTCCTACTTCTTCCTCCCTTCCCTCTTCCCTTGCATAATTATCTAACCCTCACTGTGCAGCGCATTCCCCTTGCCATACCAAGATCAGCATTTAAAAGCCCAGATCCTGTTCCCAGATGGCCTTCTTGAGCCACGTAATCCTAGGTGTAATCTAGCACCCTCTAGTGGAGATTTTGTTTCAATTGTTTGTGTGCTCTCTTTCCTGCCCAGAGATTTGAAACTGGATAATGTAATGCTGGATGCTGATGGTCACATAAAGATCACAGATTTTGGGATGTGCAAAGAAAACATCTTTCCTGGTGTAACCACCCGGACCTTTTGTGGAACGCCTGACTACATTGCTCCAGAGGTACAGAACCCTCCTAGTTTTTAATCTCCCTCCCCCTTCTTAGTTGACCACCAGTTTCTTCCAATGAAATCTTCACTTTCCTTCTCAAATCTATATTCTGTGCCAAGAAATCCCAGGATCCATCCTTTCCAAGCCAATTTTTAGTATATTTAGATTTTTGAAAATTATGAAGCTCTGATTTCCATCTTCTATACCCTTCACTCAGGGACAAACTTGATGTGAGGATAGCAAGTCTGTGCTTGTTTATTTATGTCCTGTCCATTTATATATCAGTCATGTGTGTGAGATGTAACAAAAGGTCACACTGGAGAGGGAAGGGGAATCCTGAGGGGAAGGAAACCCATAAATGGTTGGTTCCACAGTACCTGAATAACTGTCTTCACCCAAATGTACAGCCTGGGGCTTGAAACCAGCTTATGAGGCTCTGGAATAGAGCCTGCTCTGTCTGTAGTGAAGCTGGCGAGACCTTATCACAGAGCATTTTCAGTGGTGGCACCCAAACTATCACACTTCCTATCTTTTGGAATGCAGCTGGCCCCTAATATTGTGGCCTTCTGGCACAATGTTTCTTGGTGGGGGGAGGATCTTTGAAACTGTTTTGATGTTCTAAGTGCACAGAAGTCTTTTAGAAGCTTTTCAGAAGTGCTGCTGAAAGGGTTATAATCAAGGCTTTTTTTTTTAAGCAGGAATGCACAGGAACGCAGTTCCAGCTGGCTTGGTGTCGGGGGTGGCTTAATGTGCAAATTAGTTCCTACTGGGCTTTTGCTACCCAAAAAACCCTGGTTATAATTGGATATTCTGGGTTTTTTTGCTGGTTTTACCATAACTTTTAATTTTTATTTAACGTTATTGTGTCACTTCTAGTTATTTTAGAATTGGTCTGAAGTATTGGAGGAGTCCTCTTTGCCATCTAAGGTGGTCTTCAGATTTTTTGGAATGGGATGTAGAAGGAATGGATCAACCTGTCAATTAACAATTGTTTTGTTTTTACCTCATTTATAGCCTGCCTGCCTTGCTGGAACTCAAGTCAAATCCCAGTGTGCAATAAAAACAGTGCAATAACAGCAGTGTAGTATGCACAACACTCTGCCCTAGTTGATCCCGCTGCTTTCACAAAGGACCCAGGGCTTGTCGTTCTCAGCTCTTTCACCTTCCTTTTCTCCCTTTCTCTTAGATTATCGCCTACCAGCCGTATGGGAAATCTGTGGACTGGTGGTCGTTTGGTGTCCTCCTTTATGAGATGCTGGCTGGGCAGGTGAGTGGGTTCTAGACAGGATTTTTTTCTGAATTTGTGAAGCATCCCTTTCAGTTCAAAGGCTGTCTTATTCATGCTGCTGCAAGATCTAGTGATGAGGCTTTAAGGCAAGCAAGGATGATACTGAACAATAGATCTTGATGTAATTGATTTTCAATGATGACTAGAATTTGCAAAGGACTCATGTTTAGGCGTCTGATTAGAATGCTGTTCATATAGGGATGTTTTATAAGGTGCTTCGGCCAGCAACTGAGCAGAATGTTCATGCCTCTTTGTCTCTCTCAACATCTCTATGCCGTTCTTTCTTTTTCCTCCTCCCACTATGAACTGGGGGAGGCAGGTATCATCTCTTCCAAACCTTTATGGGTGCTTGAACAAAACCTGTAAGAGGATATTATCTGCAGTCATTAAGGCACATTAACATTCTCTTTATCACACCGGAATGCACTGTGCCACTGACTAGGATCTGAGCTTGTTACAATATGCCGGGTTCCAAGGAGCATTGATCTCGTAAGAGGGACCTGGAGGGAATTCTATGGAAAATGGATTTCACTAGATCTTTCAGAACATAGAAGGTCCTCTGTTTGAAGTGGATCCTACAATTCACTCAGAAAAAGATTTAGATGGTCATGCATATAAGGCAGGCATTTAGAAGCAAGTCCCATTGAATTCAGTGGAGCTTAGTTCTGAGTAAACCTTCTTGGAATGACACTTCGTGTTAGGTAGAGAAGCTTCACATTTGGTGCTCGGCAAGAGGATGTGCAGTGACTTGCATTGCCTTCGTTCACCCATTCAGGACTTTGTTCCTTTGGAGGTCCTATAGGCAAGATGTCCAATTCCTCCTTTGCATGAAAGCCTAGAAAAATTGGAAGAAGAAATGTGACTTGTGCATCCCCCATGCATCCTTGTGTATCCCAGTGGGTGGAGCATGTATTTCTTTCTTTGTGGCTGCCACATCTTTTGCTACTATCGTTCATGAAGCATATCATAGTAGCTAGGTCCTGTGTTTATATCAGGATTTCACAGTAGGAAAGGGCGTTTTATAAACTGAAATCCACTTACAAGCTGCCTCCTGAAAAGAACTAAACCTGGAAGGGAATACATCAGGCTCATCTCCCCTGTTCTCTCTACCTGCAGCCGCCATTTGATGGAGAAGATGAAGATGAACTGTTCCAGTCCATCATGGAACATACAGTGTCTTATCCTAAATCTCTTTCACGAGAGGCCGTTTCCATCTGCAAAGGGGTGAGTCCTGGCTCTGAATTGGTGCCCCTGGAGGAGCAAGTCCCCCTTCATTGAGAGTGAGACTAGATCTTATAAGGGAAACGCTGGAGCGCTAATATGGGATGGGAATTGAAGGGAAGAAATTATGGATGGACATGGAATGCCTTTCCACTGCTCCCTCCATTCTGTGTATAATTGGTTTGATTCCCCCTTGTGATGGGCTGAGATTCCGGGAAGCCAGCCCCGTAGCCAGGATTTGAAGAATTGGGGGGCTCTGATTTTTTTCAGGGGGCACATAGTGGCCGCAACCTCCATGGCCTTCTCTCCTACCACCGCTGAGGAGGAAAGCTGCCAGCTTGCTGCTATACAGCCTCCCCCCTCCCCACAGCTGCCCCAAGCTGATCCCTTTCCACCCCTCTTCCAGCAGCTCTGGTGGGGAGTCACTCAGAGGTTTAGATACATGCCGCATGGTCTCTTGCTCTTACCTGTAGCATGATCCAGCTAGGCAAGCCTGGCGGGACAAGGGGGGGGGTGGAAGGAGCCACCAAGTCACAACTGACTTCTGGGGCTACAAGATCTCCAATTCGGATTTCTTCCTGTCGGAGGGCGAGCCAAGGCTGCCCAAGCACAGCTCCCACTCTCGCTCGGGTGGCCAGAGAAACCAGGCCGGAAAACCCTTGCAGGCGAACATCACCTCTCCACTGATCCCCAGCCCCGGACTGCAGCTGGGACCTCCACTTGTGTGCGCCAGCCTACCCTACCCTGCCCTGTCTGCAATGGAGCCATCCGCCCTCTGCCCCCGCCTCCCTACTTGAGGGCCAGAACGGCCTCTTCTTGCAGGCGCCCTCTAGCCCAACGTGGAGCTTAACTTTCAGTCCTGTTGTTTCTGCTTGCTGAGGGGTCAGAGGTTTCTTCCAGCCCCTAAGCAAGCAGAAGCAACTGGGAGCTTAACTTTCAGACCTGGCCACTGAACGTGCTCCATTGTTTCTGCTTGCTGAGGGGTCAGAAATTTCTTCCAGCCCCTAAGGAAGCAGAAGCAACAGGGAGCTTAACTTTCAGTCCTGGGCACTGAAAGTGCTCCCTTGTTTCTGCTTGCTGAGGGGTCAGAGATTTCTTCCAGCCTCTAAGCAAGCAGAAGCAACTTTCAGTCCTGGGCACTTTCAGTCCTGGGCACCCATTGTTTCTGCTTGCCGAGGGGTCAGAGATTTCTTCCAGCCCCTAAGCAAGCAGAAGCAACAGGGAGCTTAACTTTCAGACCTGGGCACTGAACGTGCTCCATTGTTTCTGTTTGCTGAGGGGTCAGAAATTTCTTCCAGCCCCTAAGGAAGCAGAAGCAACAGGGAGTTTAACTTTCAGTCCTGGGCACTGAAAGTGCTCCCTTGTTTCTGCTTGCTGAGGGGTCAGAGATTTCTTCCAGCCTCTAAGCAAGCAGAAGCAACTTTGAGCTTAACTTTCAGTCCTGGGCACTTTCAGTCCTGGGCACCCGTTGTTTCTGCTTGCTGAGGGGTCAGAGATTTCTTCCAGCCCCTAAGCAACAGGGAGCTTAACTTTCAGTCCTGGGCACTGAAAGTGCTCCATTGTTTCTGCTTGCTGAGGGGTCAGAGATTTCTTCCAGCCCCTAAGCAAGCAGAAGCAAGGTGGAGCTTAACTTTCAGTCCTGGGCTCCAAAAGTGCCCCGTTGTTTCTGCTTGCTGAGGGATCAGAGAATTCTTCCAGCCCCTAAGCAAGCAGAAACAAGGTGGAGCTTAACTTTCAGTCCTGGGTGGTGAAAGTGCACTGTTGTTTCTGTTTGCTGAGGGGTCAGAGAATTCTTCTGGCCACTAAGCAGGCAGAAGCAACTGTGTATGATCAGGTCCCCTAAGAAAGCAGAAGCAATGGTGTATGATGACGACGGCAGAATGGAGAAGGATGGAGCCGAGGCACTGGAGGCTGGTTAGGGACTGCCTAGCAGTCAGGAGGCTGTGCCTCCACAGACCCCCTCGTAGCTATGGGCCTGCAGGAAGCTGGAAGTTAGCCCAGCGGAAGGGGGAATTCCTGTGGGGAGAATTGCAGAAAACCAGTTGAGAGTGATGGAATTAAGCATCCCTGTCTCTTGGCTGCCCCTCCTCCCCTGTAAGCACCCAGTGGCTTTGCAAGCTTCTGGAAAATGTTGCTTTCAGGCATGCATTTGCTGTTAGAACATCTTGTTCCATGACCCACCATGAGCCAAGAAGTTTTTGACTGGAGCCTGAGTTCCCTAGAGCCAGAGGGCAGCACTAGCAAACTTCTTTCTCTGTCTCCTTCCTCAGTTCTTGACCAAGCATCCGCTGAAGCGTCTGGGATCTGGGCCTGATGGTGAACGGGATATTCGAGAGCATGGCTTTTTCCGCTGGATGGACTGGGAGAGGCTGGAAAATCTGGAAATTGCCCCACCCTTCATCCCCAGGCCAGTGAGTAGCTTTAAGGCTTCTCACTCATTCAGGCACAATCAGCAAAGCAGACATGCATTGATTGTTCGATGCATGCAGGCATGCCCAGGTGAAGTGCATGTTCATATTGTCTTGTGCACAGGCACAGTCTCCTGTACATATGCATTTGTTCACATATACCAGGCACCACACATGCAGTTTGCTATCATGTTACTTCTCTGTTGGCACATGTCTATGCATGTGCATAGAGCCAGTTTGATGTAGTGGTTAAGTGTGTGGACTCTTATCTGGAAGAACCGGGTTAGGGATTCCCCACTCCTCCACTTGCAGCTGCTGGAATGGCCTTGGGTCAGCCACAGCTATTGCAGGAGTTGTCCTTGAAAGGGCAGCTGCTGTGAGAGCCCTCTCAGCCCCACCCACCTCACAGGGTGTCTGTTGTGTGGGGGAGAAGATATAGGAGATTGTAAGCTGCTCTGAGTCTCTGATTCAGAGAGAAGGGTGGGGTATAAATCTGCAGTCTTCTTCTTCATACCTGAACCTCTTTAAGCTGTGCATCTGTTCTCACATTTATCATGCATGAAGGGGGAAAAAATCCTACAGTGACCAAGACGCATTTATTTTCTGTTCTGCTTCCTCAGCCCCTTTCTTGCCACTTCTCCAGATCTTTAAAATAGAAAAAATGATCTCATAGTTGCAACACACGGAAGATCCAAGTATGAAGCTTGCAAAATGCCAAATTTTTCATTTTAAAATGTCGCTTTCCTTCACTGCTGATCCCAATTGGCATGGAGATTCATTGCAGCTTCCTGCATTGTGACATTGAAATGTCTTTGGAACCAAAACAACACAAAAATGGTTCTCCTTGATACTCTCTTTTCTTATCCCAAGATGTAAATATAGTAGTTTTTAAAATGTTAAGTTTTTGCTATTTGAGATTTAATCAATGCATTTAAAGCTTCTCTTTCCAACTCTTCTACTTGAGAACAAATAAAGAACTGAAACAAAAGGGAGGTCAACAGAAAATTGAAAAATACTTTGGTTAAGAATTTGTATTTGCTTGTGATATTCTGATTTTAGAAAAGTCATGAAATAGTGTAACTTTCCTTGAAACATTAGCAAGTACAAATAGAGTGGGTGGACATTAAACTGAGCAAGTTAAAAAAGGTGGTGGGACCGGAGAGTAAACAAAAAGACTAAGATTATATTTCTTCCTTTTATCTTTTCCCTCCACCCTTTCCCGCCCTCCCCTTCCTCCAGTGTGGCCGGAGCGGTGAAAATTTTGACAAGTTCTTCACCCGAGCACCACCAGCTCTGACGCCTCCAGACCAACTGGTTCTTGCGAGCATCGACCAGAGTGAATTCCAGGGGTTCACCTACATTAACCCTGAATTTGTACACCCATCCACATTGCGGAGGGGAAGCCTCTCCCCAACTGGCCTGCCCCTCTCTCCCACAGGGATGATCCCTTCCCCTACTTCCTTAGTGTGACATTCATCCTAATAACCTTTGACCCTAACACACCCTTGAGCCAAACCTTGCCTGTAGATCTCTGCTCTCAAGAGCATGACTCCACCTTGAAACCCAACCCAAGACCCCTTACAACATTTTATTACCATCTCCTCCAAGAGTGTCGCTTCCATCCTCCTTTTCTCCATGAGGTGAACCAAATCAGCAAGAATAAGAAAGAAATATAACTATATATAGCCTATATAAAGAAGAGATAAAATAGAAACCCTTCCTTTATTCCAGATTCCCATTTTTGAACCTCCCCAAGTTCAACTGAGAGGTGTGTTCTCAAAAGCAAGGCAAACTGTGCTAGCATTAATAGTATAAAGAATATTTAGGTGTAAAGGCAACTTGCCTAGCCATAGGATTGCTTCTGCCCAGGGCATTTTTTGAGCAGGAACGCAGAGGAACGAAGTTCTGGCTGGCTTGGTGTCAGGGGGTGTGGCCTAATATGCAAATGAGTTCCTGCTGGGCATTTTCTACCAAAAAAGCCTGTGAAACAATGGTGATGTCAGGGGTGTGTGGCCTGATATGTAAATGAGTTCCTGCTGGACTTTTTCTACAAAAAAAGCCCTGCTTCTGCCTAATTTCATATTTTGGTTATTTGGCAAAAGGGCCTCAGAAAGGAACTGGGTGCTTAATTTATGGGAAGGAGGTGAGATGGGGTCTGGCTTAGGCTTGCCTAGTAAATAAATAGCAAGCCTTTATTGGCATAAAACAGATTTAGCAGTAAAATAGCGATATAAATAAATATAAAATAGCGATATAAATAAATATAAAATAGCGATATAAATGCCTAGTAGCCATTTATGGCCTCTCCTGCCAGCCTTCTTTCTAGGTTACATGATAGCAAAGCTTTGGATAACAGCATGATCAACCAGGGCTGTGTGAAACACTGAGATCCAAAGGCATTTGCAGAGCCACTTAGATCAGTCAGGCGTCTCATCCTCTACAGATGGCCGTCCAATTTGACCCTGGCTTTGGTGTAGTGGTTAAGTGTGCAGACTCTTATCTGGGAGAACCGGGTTTGATTTCCCACTCCTCCACTTGCAGCTGCCGGAATGGCCCTGGGTCAGCCATAGCTCTCATAGGAGTTGTCCTTGAAAGGGCAGCTGCTGTGAGAACTCTCTAGCCACAGTGTATGTGTGTATATAAAATTTTTTGCCACTGTGTGACACAGAGTGTTGGACTTGATGGGCCGTTGGCCTGATCCAACATGGCTTCTCTTATGTTCTTATGTTCTCTCAGCCCCACCCACCTCACAGGGTGTCTGTTGTGGGGGGGAGAAGATATAGGAGATTGTAAGCTGCTTAGTCTCTGATTCAGAGAGAAGGGCGGGGTATAATCTGCAGGCTTCTTCTTCAAGAGGGTTCAGTTCCTTTAGTGAATAAGTTAAGAAAATATCATAAGACAGGCATGTGACAAAAGAGGAGACTGTAATATTTGGCCCACCGTAGAAGGGGCTGGGCTTAGGACCAGAATAGCTGCATTCTGTCACCCACAGATTCCCAAAGTGCCATGGCTCCCAGCTCCTGTGAGGCCAGATGAGGCAACTGGCTGATGGTTGATATAAGCTCCCATCTTAAACCACAGCAAGCCATTTAAGCTGATTGGGGCTGCAGCTCACTTTGTCCCTTTACTGGAGCTTTTCTGCTTGCCAATATAACTTGTTGCCTAAAGCAGGCCAGCATAGATAAGGAGGGAACAGGGCGTGAAGATTCTGTTGCTAAAGTGATGGAGATGTTCCACCTGAACTTGGATGTCCTGGAAGAGAGAGAAAGTTTAGAGCAGGAACGGCTGGCTGGCTACTGTTTAAAGCCAAGGGTCAAGGAAAATGCCAACTTGGCTTGGGTGCAAGCTGTGAAGGAATTTACTTACAAGCTCTGCGTATTTCTTCTGCTTGGCTCCCAGGAACTCAGAAGAACCCTGTGGCCATCCTAAGTCTCTGTCTGGAGATGCAACCTCTTCTCCTTGCTTCCCAGGGGTGCCAACATAAATTGGGTAACCCCCACTACCACCAATGACGCCCAAAGTATCTCCTGCTAAACAAAGGTGTACATCTAGCACTCTGTACTTGCATTGCTGTTTAGAAGCTGTGCCTAGTTGCTGTGCCTCCTGCTACACTCCTACAAGCAAGCATGGGAGCAATCTATTGCAACTTTGCAGACTTGAGCTATTGTGCCGCAGGAATGGTGAGCTTACCTGCTGCCCCTTTTCCTGTTACCACACTTCAGAAAGCAAGACCAAACAGGTGTGGTATTTTTCCAGCGATCAGGCTTCAAAATATAAGTCTAATAAATGAATTGTCCTGTTCAAGCATTTGGGCTGAGCAAGGGACCAAAGAAAAAGTGAAAACATTCAGTCTCCTTTCCCTACACTGGGAACTTATCCTTAACTATGTTTAATTAGGACAGGCTAGCTTTTCTTGAAGTTGCAGTAATTCAAAGTTAGCTTGGTTCTCATGGATGGGTCTTCTCCCCGTTGTTCCTTGCTATGTGGACAAGATAAGAATTCCGAGGCAATAATTTGTGCCCATCTGAGGAGCTGAAAGTGAAGAGAACTTCTTCCTCATGTCCTGAGTTTAATCAACTTCTGTTTTTCTCCCTCCTCACTTGAGGATGACCTTACCATCTCTGGCTTTCTCAAAAGATAAAAGTTTGCAGTTTGGCTGGTTCCCTCTTTTGGGTGTGATGTACTAGGAGGCTGTGAGGGTAGTAAACCTGTCTCAACCAGAGTCATTAACATAGCAGAGCTTGAACACTCTGTGCTTGGTGTATGAGGACTACTTCCTTCAACCCCATCCGCTCTTTATGCCAGCTACTAGTTTCCAGGTGGGTTCCTGAGAACACAGAGCATAATCACAATAATTGAAATATTGGCGGTGAATTCTTGGGTGGAGCACATTTCTCCGCACAAGCCATGAGGAACAAACCTAAAGGTGGAGGCAACCACCCCTCCAACTTAGGCACTGTGGGAAGGATTTTGAGCAAGAAAGGAGTACAGGGGGAGTTATAACCAGAGAAGGGACAGGACTTAGGACCAGAAAAGCACCCGCTCAGACTGCTCCAGGTGTTTATGTGACGGGCATGAAAACCTACTCTTTCCTTATTACCTGCCTTGAGTGAGTGTGCAAAAATGTTTTTTTGTGAGGTTAAAAGGTTAAAGAGTAGTTAATTTATTTATTTATTTATTTTATTTATTTATTTTATGACTTCTATCCCGCCCTTCCCAACAAGTGGCTCAGGGCGGCTTACAACACAAGAATATAACATAAATAGAAGTTAAAGATAAAACATTTAGATTTAAGTATTAAACCATTAAAACATTAAAACATTTAAAACATTTGGCATTTAAAACATCGGGGCAGCGGACATCCAGTATAGCTACACTCACTTTCTTGTACCAGCTAGTCATAGGCCAGCCAGAAGAGGGTTGTCTTACAGGCCCTGCGGAACTGGGCTAAGTCCCGCAGGGCCCTCACCTCTTCCGGCAGCTGGTTCCACCAGGAGGGGGCCATAATAGAAAAGGCCCGGTCCCTCGTCGATTTTAAGCGGGCTTCCTTTGGCCCGGGGATAACTAGGAGATTTTGTGTTCCTGATCTCAGTACTCTCTGGGGAACATGCGGGGAGAGACGGTCCTTCAGGTAGGCAGGTCCTAGGCCATATAGGGCTTTAAAGGTAATAACCAGCACTTTGTACCGGACTCGGTAAGCTATCGGCAGCCAGTGCAGATCCCGGAGCCCCGGCCGGATGTGCTCCCTTCTTGGGAGCCCTAACAGCAGCCGGGCCGCGGCATTCTGCACTAGCTGCAGCTTTCGGGTTCGGCACAAAGGCAGCCCCATGCAGTAGTCCAACCTCGAGGTGACCGTGGCATGGATCACTGTTGCTAGATCGTCACGTTCCAGGAAGGGGGCCAGCTGCCTTGCCCGCCTAAGATGAAAAAATGCGGACTTGGCAGTGGCCGCTATCTGAGCCTCCATCGTTAAGGAGGGCTCCAATAGTACCCCCAAGCTTTTGACCTTGTCCGCCGCTATCAGCGGCGCACCCTCAAAAGCTGGTAGGGGGATTTCCCTCCCCAGGCCCCGACGACCCAAGCAAAGGACCTCTGTACATTAAGTGATCCTGAGCAAGTGCTCTTTGAAAGTGATTTTCCCATAGGAGAAAATATCAGGAAACATTCCAACCAAGCCTCTAAAAACTGACTGTTCCAATAATTTCTCTGTAACCTTTTCAATCCCAGTTCCTTATCCAATACCCAGATCCTAAACCTAAAATAAGGTGCAGCCCCATGGTGCTTTTTTTGCCCCGTCTGCTACAGTGTGAGAACATAATCCTAAACATGATAATAATATCCACTTGTAACTTCTTTTCCTTTCTGTGCATGAGGTAAGCTTGTCACCAAAAAATTCCTGCATCAAGCTAATCCAGCCATTTTTTTCTTATGACGCCTCCCTCTACTGACCCTTCTTCATGTTGCGTCTCATTGGTTCAGTCCCTTTTGCAGACACCCTGGATTCTTTGCTCTAAGACGGTCTCCCTTCTCACTCTCTCAGCCGCTGGGAATAAAACTGTGGAAGGAAGCAATGGCGATTACGGAGGTGGCACCAGACACTGAGGACAAAACACTTCCCTTCTTTTGTGACAAAGCATGTCCGAATGCGACCTTTCCCCCACCTCCTTTGGTGCATGGACTATTATATTAATATACTATTTACTTATTTATTACTGAGATATATGTATCTTCCAAATCTC